>NW_026518944.1:0-348671 GCF_947347685.1 Pleuronectes platessa | reverse complement strand
TTTAACCAAAGTTGCAAAAAAAGGCTTATCTCCCCGTTTCCAGCGCTTTTGGGCATCTTGGGCACATCTGTGATGAAAAATTTAAGATTTTAACCAAAGTTGCAAAAATAGGCTTATCTCACCGTTTCCAGCGCTTTTGTGCATCTTGGGCACATCTGTGATGAAAAATTGAAGATTTTAACCATTGTTGCAAAAATAGGCTTATCTCCCCGTTTCCAGCACTTTTTGGCACTTAGAGCCAATCTGACAGTAAAAACCGTGCAGTTGCTACTTTTTCATTGGGGTTTCCAAAACTTAAAATCTGTTTTTTAAAGAGTTCCTTTAGAGTTGAAACCAAGATTTCAAATTATCCTTTTTCATTATTATAATCCACTGTATGCATTTTAAGTATCAAGGAATTTGACTGAAGGCCTTTTGAGAAAACACGTTGATTAGTGACCCTATTTCATTATGGCAGTCAAACCACTGATTTTCAACTTTAGTCTATGAAACCTCCAAACCTTAAACATTGTTGCAAAATTAGGCTTATCTCACCGTTTCCAGCACTTTTGTGCATCTTGGGCATATCTGTGATGAAAAAATGAAGATTTTAACCAAAGTTGCAAAATAGGCTTATCTCACCGTTTCCAGCGCTTTTGCGCATCTTGGGCACATCTGTGATGAAAAATTTAAGATTTAACCAAAGTTGCAAAAATAGGCTTATCTCACCGTTTCCAGCGCTTTTGCGCATCTTGGGCACATCTGTGATGAAAAATTTATGATTTTAACCAAAGTTGCAAAAATAGGCTTATCTCCCTGTTTCCAGCACTTTTTGGCACTTAGAGCCAATCTGACAGTAAAAACCGTGCAGTTGCTACTTTTTCATTGGGGTTTCCAAAACTTAAAATCTGTTTTTTAAAGAGTTCCTTTAGAGTTGAAACCAAGATTTCAAATTATCCTTTTTCATTATTATAATCCACTGTATGCATTTTAAGTATCAAGGAATTTGACTGAAGGCCTTTTGAGAAAACACGTTGATTAGTGACCCTATTTCATTATGGCAGTCAAACCACTGATTTTCAACTTTAGTCTATGAAACCTCCAAACCTTAAACATTGTTGCAAAATTAGGCTTATCTCACCGTTTCCAGCACTTTTGTGCATCTTGGGCATATCTGTGATGAAAAAATGAAGATTTTAACCAAAGTTGCAAAAATAGGCTTATCTCACCGTTTCCAGCGCTTTTGCGCATCTTGGGCACATCTGTGATGAAAAATTTAAGATTTAACCAAAGTTGCAAAAATAGGCTTATCTCACCGTTTCCAGCGCTTTTGCGCATCTTGGGCACATCTGTGATGAAAAATTTATGATTTTAACCAAAGTTGCAAAAATAGGCTTATCTCCCTGTTTCCAGCACTTTTTGGCACTTAGAGCCAATCTGACAGTAGAAACCGTGCAGTTGCTACTTTTTCATTGGGGTTTCCAAAACTTCAAATCTTTTTTTTAAAGAGTTCCTCTAGAGTTGAAACCAAGATTTCAAATTATCCTTTTTCATTATTATAATCCACTGTATGCATTTTAAGTATCAAGGAATTTGACTGAAGGCCTTTTGAGAAAACACGTTGATTACTGACCCTATTTCATTATGGCAGTCAAACCACTGATTTTCAACTTTAGTCTATGAAACCTCCAAACCTTAAACATTGTTGCAAAATTAGGCTTATCTCACCGTTTCCAGCACTTTTGTGCACCTTGGGCATATCTGTGATGAAAAAATGAAGATTTTAACCAAAGTTGCAAAAATAGGCTTATCTCACAGTTTCCAGTGCCTTTGGGCATCTTGGGCACATTTGTGATGAAAAATTTAAGATTTTAATTATAGATGCAAAAATAGGTTTATCTCACCGTTTCCAGCGCTTTTGCGCATCTTGGGCACATCTGTGATGAAAAATGTAAGATTTTAACCATAGTTGCAAAAATAGGCTTATCTCACCGTTTCCAGCGCTTTTGGGCATCTTGGGCACATCTGTGATGAAAAATTTAAGATTTTAACCAAAGTTGCAAAAATAGGCTTATCTCTCCGTTTCCAGCACTTTTTGGCACTTAGAGCCAATCTGACAGTAGAAACCGTGCAGTTGCTACTTTTTCATTGGGGTTTCCAAAACTTAAAATCTTTTTTTTAAAGAGTTCCTTTAGAGTTGAAACCAAGATTTCAAATTATCCTTTTTCATTATTATAATCCACTGTATGCATTTTAAGTATCAAGGAATTTGACTGAAGGCCTTTTGAGAAAACACGTTGATTAGTGACCCTATTTCATTATGGCAGTCAAACCACTGATTTTTCAACTTTAGTCTATGAAACCTCCAAACCTTAAACATTGTTGCAAAATTAGGCTTATCTCACCGTTTCCAGCACTTTTGTGCACCTTGGGCATATCTGTGATGAAAAAATGAAGATTTTAACCAAAGTTGCAAAAATAGGGTTATCTCACCGTTTCCCGCGCCTTTGGGCATCTTGGGCACATTTGTGATGAAAAATTTAAGATTTTAATTATAGTTGCAAAAATAGGTTTATCTCACCGTTTCCAGCGCTTTTGCGCATCTTGGGCACATCTGTGATGAAAAATTTAAGATTTTAACCAAAGTTGCAAAAAAAAGGCTTATCTCCCCGTTTCCAGCGCTTTTGGGCATCTTGGGCACATCTGTGATGAAAAATTTAAGATTTTAACCAAAGTTGCAAAAATAGGCTTATCTCACCGTTTCCAGTGCCTTTGGGCATCTTGGGCACATTTGTGATGAAAAATTTAAGATTTTAATTATAGTTGCAAAAATAGGTTTATCTCACCGTTTCCAGCGCTTTTGCGCATCTTGGGCACATCTGTGATGAAAAATTTAAGATTTTAACCAAAGTTGCAAAAAAAGGCTTATCTCCCCGTTTCCAGCGCTTTTGGGCATCTTGGGCACATCTGTGATGAAAAATTTAAGATTTTAACCAAAGTTGCAAAAATAGGCTTATCTCACCGTTTCCAGCGCTTTTGTGCATCTTGGGCACATCTGTGATGAAAAATTGAAGATTTTAACCATTGTTGCAAAAATAGGCTTATCTCCCCGTTTCCAGCACTTTTTGGCACTTAGAGCCAATCTGACAGTAAAAACCGTGCAGTTGCTACTTTTTCATTGGGGTTTCCAAAACTTAAAATCTGTTTTTTAAAGAGTTCCTTTAGAGTTGAAACCAAGATTTCAAATTATCCTTTTTCATTATTATAATCCACTGTATGCATTTTAAGTATCAAGGAATTTGACTGAAGGCCTTTTGAGAAAACACGTTGATTTGTGACCCTATTTCATTATGGCAGTCAAACCACTGATTTTCAACTTTAGTCTATGAAACCTCCAAACCTTAAACATTGTTGCAAAATTAGGCTTATCTCACCGTTTCCAGCACTTTTGTGCATCTTGGGCATATCTGTGATGAAAAAATGAAGATTTTAACCAAAGTTGCAAAAATAGGCTTATCTCACCGTTTCCAGCGCTTTTGCGCATCTTGGGCACATCTGTGATGAAAAATTTAAGATTTAACCAAAGTTGCAAAAATAGGCTTATCTCACCGTTTCCAGCGCTTTTGCGCATCTTGGGCACATCTGTGATGAAAAATTTAAGATTTTAACCATTGTTGCAAAAATAGGCTTATCTCTCCGTTTCCAGCACTTTTTGGCACTTAGAGCCAATCTGACAGTAGAAACCGTGCAGTTGCTACTTTTTCATTGGGGTTTCCAAAACTTAAAATCTTTTTTTTAAAAAGTTCCTTTAGAGTTGAAACCAAGATTTCAAATTATCCTTTTTCATTATTATAATCCACTGTATGCATTTTAAGTATCAAGGAATTTGACTGAAGGCCTTTTGAGAAAACACGTTGATTAGTGACCCTATTTCATTATGGCAGTCAAACCACTGATTTTCAACTTTAGTCTATGAAACCTCCAAACCTTAAACATTGTTGCAAAATTAGGCTTATCTCACCGTTTCCAGCGCCTTTGGGCATCTTGGGCACATTTGTGATGAAAAATTTAAAATTTTAATTATAGTTGCAAAAATAGGTTTATCTCACCGTTTCCAGCGCTTTTGCGCATCTTGGGCACATCTGTGATGAAAAATTTAAGATTTTCACCAAAGTTGCAAAAAAAGGCTTATCTCCCCGTTTCCAGCGCTTTTGGGCATCTTGGGCACATCTGTGATGAAAAATTTATGATTTTAACCAAAGTTGCAAAAATAGGCTTATCTCCCTGTTTCCAGCACTTTTTGGCACTTAGAGCCAATCTGACAGTAGAAACCGTGCAGTTGCTACTTTTTCATTGGGGTTTCCAAAACTTCAAATCTTTTTTTTAAAGAGTTCCTCTAGAGTTGAAACCAAGATTTCAAATTATCCTTTTTCATTATTATAATCCACTGTATGCATTTTAAGTATCAAGGAATTTGACTGAAGGCCTTTTGAGAAAACACGTTGATTAGTGACCCTATTTCATTATGGCAGTCAAACCACTGATTTTCAACTTTAGTCTATGAAACCTCCAAACCTTAAACATTGTTGCAAAATTAGGCTTATCTCACCGTTTCCAGCACTTTTGTGCACCTTGGGCATATCTGTGATGAAAAAATGAAGATTTTAACCAAAGTTGCAAAAATAGGCTTATCTCACAGTTTCCAGTGCCTTTGGGCATCTTGGACACATTTGTGATGAAAAATTTACGATTTTAATCATAGTTGCAAAAATAGGTTTATCTCACCGTTTCCAGCGCTTTTGCGCATCTTGGGCACATCTGTGATGAAAAATTTAAGATTTTAACCATAGTTGCAAAAATAGGGTTTTCTCACCGTTTCCAGCGCTTTTGCGCATATTGGGCACATCTGTGATGAAAAATTTAAGATTTTAACCATAGTTGCAAAAATAGGCTTATCTCACCGTTTCCAGCGCTTTTGGGCATCTTGGGCACATCTGTGATGAAAAATTTAAGATTTTAACCAAAGTTGCAAAAATAGGCTTATCTCTCCGTTTCCAGCACTTTTTGGCACTTAGAGCCAATCTGACAGTAGAAACCGTGCAGTTGCTACTTTTTCATTGGGGTTTCCAAAACTTAAAATCTTTTTTTTAAAGAGTTCCTTTAGAGTTGAAACCAAGATTTCAAATTATCCTTTTTCATTATTATAATCCACTGTATGCATTTTAAGTATCAAGGAATTTGACTGAAGGCCTTTTGAGAAAACACGTTGATTAGTGACCCTATTTCATTATGGCAGTCAAACCACTGATTTTCAACTTTAGTCTATGAAACCTCCAAACCTTAAACATTGTTGCAAAATTAGGCTTATCTCACCGTTTCCAGCACTTTTGTGCACCTTGGGCATATCTGTGATGAAAAAATGAAGATTTTAACCAAAGTTGCAAAAATAGGGTTATCTCACCGTTTCCCGCGCCTTTGGGCATCTTGGGCACATTTGTGATGAAAAATTTAAGATTTTAATTATAGTTGCAAAAATAGGTTTATCTCACCGTTTCCAGCGCTTTTGCGCATCTTGGGCACATCTGTGATGAAAAATTTAAGATTTTAACCAAAGTTGCAAAAAAAGGCTTTTCTCCCCGTTTCCAGCGCTTTTGGGCATCTTGGGCACATCTGTGATGAAAAATTTAAGATTTTAACCAAAGTTGCAAAAATAGGCTTATCTCACCGTTTCCAGCGCTTTTGTGCATCTTGGGCACATCTGTGATGAAAAATTGAAAATTTTAACCATTGTTGCAAAAATAGGCTTATCTCCCCGTTTCCTGCACTTTTTGGCACTTAGAGCCAATCTGACAGTAAAAACCGTGCAGTTGCTACTTTTTCATTGGGGTTTCCAAAACTTAAAATCTGTTTTTTAAAGAGTTCCTTTAGAGTTGAAACCAAGATTTCAAATTATCCTTTTTCATTATTATAATCCACTGTATGCATTTTAAGTATCAAGGAATTTGACTGAAGGCCTTTTGAGAAAACACGTTGATTAGTGACCCTATTTCATTATGGCAGTCAAACCACTGATTTTCAACTTTAGTCTATGAAACCTCCAAACCTTAAACATTGTTGCAAAATTAGGCTTATCTCACCGTTTCCAGCGCTTTTGCGCATCTTGGGAACATCTGTGATGAAAAATTTATGATTTTAACCAAAGTTGCAAAAATAGGCTTATCTCCCTGTTTCCAGCACTTTTTGGCACTTAGAGCCAATCTGAACAGTAGAAACCGTGCAGTTGCTACTTTTTCATTGGGGTTTCCAAAACTTCAAATCTTTTTTTTAAAGAGTTCCTCTAGAGTTGAAACCAAGATTTCAAATTATCCTTTTTCATTATTATAATCCACTGTATGCATTTTAAGTATCAAGGAATTTGACTGAAGGCCTTTTGAGAAAACACGTTGATTAGTGACCCTATTTCATTATGGCAGTCAAACCACTGATTTTCAACTTTAGTCTATGAAACCTCCAAACCTTAAACATTGTTGCAAAATTAGGCTTATCTCACCGTTTCTAGCACTTTTGTGCACCTTGGGCATATCTGTGATGAAAAAATGAAGATTTAAACCAAAGTTGCAAAAATAGGGTTATCTCACCGTTTCCCGCGCCTTTGGGCATCTTGGGCACATTTGTGATGAAAAATTTAAGATTTTAATTATAGTTGCAAAAATAGGTTTATCTCACCGTTTCCAGCGCTTTTGCGCATCTTGGGCACATCTGTGATGAAAAATTTAAGATTTTAACCAAAGTTGCAAAAAAAGGCTTATCTCCCCGTTTCCAGCGCTTTTGGGCATCTTGGGCACATCTGTGATGAAAAATTTAAGATTTTAACCAAAGTTGCAAAAATAGGCTTATCTCACCGTTTCCAGCGCTTTTGGGCATCTTGGGCACATCTGTGATGAAAAATTTAAGATTTTAACCAAAGTTGCAAAAATAGGCTTTTCTCACCGTTTCCAGCGCTTTTGTGCATCTTGGGCACATCTGTGATGAAAAATTGAAGATTTTAACCATTGTTGCAAAAATAGGCTTATCTCCCCGTTTCCAGCACTTTTTGGCACTTAGAGCCAATCTGACAGTAAAAACCGTGCAGTTGCTACTTTTTCATTGGGGTTTCCAAAACTTAAAATCTGTTTTTTAAAGAGTTCCTTTGGAGTTGAAACCAAGATTTCAAATTATCCTTTTTCATTATTATAATCCACTGTATGCATTTTAAGTATCAAGGAATTTGACTGAAGGCCTTTTGAGAAAACACGTTGATTAGTGACCCTATTTCATTATGGCAGTCAAACCACTGATTTTCAACTTTAGTCTATGAAACCTCCAAACCTTAAACATTGTTGCAAAATTAGGCTTATCTCACCGTTTCCAGCACTTTTGTGCATCTTGGGCATATCTGTGATGAAAAAATGAAGATTTTAACCAAAGTTGCAAAAATAGGCTTATCTCACCGTTTCCAGCGCTTTTGCGCATCTTGGGCACATCTGTGATGAAAAATTTAAGATTTAACCAAAGTTGCAAAAATAGGCTTATCTCACCGTTTCCAGCGCTTTTGCGCATCTTGGGCACATCTGTGATGAAAAATTTAAGATTTTAACCATTGTTGCAAAAATAGGCTTATCTCTCCGTTTCCAGCACTTTTTGGCACTTAGAGCCAATCTGACAGTAGAAACCGTGCAGTTGCTACTTTTTCATTGGGGTTTCCAAAACTTAAAATCTTTTTTTTAAAAAGTTCCTTTAGAGTTGAAACCAAGATTTCAAATTATCCTTTTTCATTATTATAATCCACTGTATGCATTTTAAGTATCAAGGAATTTGACTGAAGGCCTTTTGAGAAAACACGTTGATTAGTGACCCTATTTCATTATGGCAGTCAAACCACTGATTTTCAACTTTAGTCTATGAAACCTCCAAACCTTAAACATTGTTGCAAAATTAGGCTTATCTCACCGTTTCCAGCACTTTTGTGCACCTTGGGCATATCTGTGATGAAAAAATGAAGATTTTAACCAAAGTTGCAAAAATAGGCTTATCTCACCGTTTCCAGCGCCTTTGGGCATCTTGGGCACATTTGTGATGAAAAATTTAGGATTTTAATTATAGTTGCAAAAATAGGTTTATCTCACCGTTTCCAGCGCTTTTGCGCATCTTGGGCACATCTGTGATGAAAAATTTAAGATTTTAACCATAGTTGCAAAAATAGGCTTATCTCACCGTTTCCAGCGCTCTTGGGCATCTTGGGCACATCTGTGATGAAAAATTTAAGATTTTAACCAAAGTTGCAAAAATAGGCTTATCTCTCCGTTTCCAGCACTTTTTGGCACTTAGAGCCAATCTGACAGTAGAAACCGTGCAGTTGCTACTTTTTCATTGGGGTTTCCAAAACTTAAAATCTGTTTTTTAAAGAGTTCCTTTAGAGTTGAAACCAAGATTTCAAATTATCCTTTTTCATTATTATAATCCACTGTATGCATTTTAAGTATCAAGGAATTTGACTGAAGGCCTTTTGAGAAAACACGTTGATTAGTGACCCTATTTCATTATGGCAGTCAAACCACTGATTTTCAACTTTAGTCTATGAAACCTCCAAACCTTAAACATTGTTGCAAAATTAGGCTTATCTCACCGTTTCCAGCGCTTTTGCGCATCTTGGGAACATCTGTGATGAAAAATTTATGATTTTAACCAAAGTTGCAAAAATAGGCTTATCTCCCTGTTTCCAGCACTTTTTGGCACTTAGAGCCAATCTGAACAGTAGAAACCGTGCAGTTGCTACTTTTTCATTGGGGTTTCCAAAACTTCAAATCTTTTTTTTAAAGAGTTCCTCTAGAGTTGAAACCAAGATTTCAAATTATCCTTTTTCATTATTATAATCCACTGTATGCATTTTAAGTATCAAGGAATTTGACTGAAGGCCTTTTGAGAAAACACGTTGATTAGTGACCCTATTTCATTATGGCAGTCAAACCACTGATTTTCAACTTTAGTCTATGAAACCTCCAAACCTTAAACATTGTTGCAAAATTAGGCTTATCTCACCGTTTCTAGCACTTTTGTGCACCTTGGGCATATCTGTGATGAAAAAATGAAGATTTAAACCAAAGTTGCAAAAATAGGGTTATCTCACCGTTTCCCGCGCCTTTGGGCATCTTGGGCACATTTGTGATGAAAAATTTAAGATTTTAATTATAGTTGCAAAAATAGGTTTATCTCACCGTTTCCAGCGCTTTTGCGCATCTTGGGCACATCTGTGATGAAAAATTTAAGATTTTAACCAAAGTTGCAAAAAAAGGCTTATCTCCCCGTTTCCAGCGCTTTTGGGCATCTTGGGCACATCTGTGATGAAAAATTTAAGATTTTAACCAAAGTTGCAAAAATAGGCTTATCTCACCGTTTCCAGCGCTTTTGGGCATCTTGGGCACATCTGTGATGAAAAATTTAAGATTTTAACCAAAGTTGCAAAAATAGGCTTTTCTCACCGTTTCCAGCGCTTTTGTGCATCTTGGGCACATCTGTGATGAAAAATTGAAGATTTTAACCATTGTTGCAAAAATAGGCTTATCTCCCCGTTTCCAGCACTTTTTGGCACTTAGAGCCAATCTGACAGTAAAAACCGTGCAGTTGCTACTTTTTCATTGGGGTTTCCAAAACTTAAAATCTGTTTTTTAAAGAGTTCCTTTGGAGTTGAAACCAAGATTTCAAATTATCCTTTTTCATTATTATAATCCACTGTATGCATTTTAAGTATCAAGGAATTTGACTGAAGGCCTTTTGAGAAAACACGTTGATTAGTGACCCTATTTCATTATGGCAGTCAAACCACTGATTTTCAACTTTAGTCTATGAAACCTCCAAACCTTAAACATTGTTGCAAAATTAGGCTTATCTCACCGTTTCCAGCACTTTTGTGCATCTTGGGCATATCTGTGATGAAAAAATGAAGATTTTAACCAAAGTTGCAAAAATAGGCTTATCTCACCGTTTCCAGCGCTTTTGCGCATCTTGGGCACATCTGTGATGAAAAATTTAAGATTTAACCAAAGTTGCAAAAATAGGCTTATCTCACCGTTTCCAGCGCTTTTGCGCATCTTGGGCACATCTGTGATGAAAAATTTAAGATTTTAACCATTGTTGCAAAAATAGGCTTATCTCTCCGTTTCCAGCACTTTTTGGCACTTAGAGCCAATCTGACAGTAGAAACCGTGCAGTTGCTACTTTTTCATTGGGGTTTCCAAAACTTAAAATCTTTTTTTTAAAAAGTTCCTTTAGAGTTGAAACCAAGATTTCAAATTATCCTTTTTCATTATTATAATCCACTGTATGCATTTTAAGTATCAAGGAATTTGACTGAAGGCCTTTTGAGAAAACACGTTGATTAGTGACCCTATTTCATTATGGCAGTCAAACCACTGATTTTCAACTTTAGTCTATGAAACCTCCAAACCTTAAACATTGTTGCAAAATTAGGCTTATCTCACCGTTTCCAGCACTTTTGTGCACCTTGGGCATATCTGTGATGAAAAAATGAAGATTTTAACCAAAGTTGCAAAAATAGGCTTATCTCACCGTTTCCAGCGCCTTTGGGCATCTTGGGCACATTTGTGATGAAAAATTTAAAATTTTAATTATAGTTGCAAAAATAGGTTTATCTCACCGTTTCCAGCGCTTTTGCGCATCTTGGGCACATCTGTGATGAAAAATTTAAGATTTTCACCAAAGTTGCAAAAAAAGGCTTATCTCCCCGTTTCCAGCGCTTTTGGGCATCTTGGGCACATCTGTGATGAAAAATTGAAGATTTTAACCATTGTTGCAAAAATAGGCTTATCTCCCCGTTTCCAGCACTTTTTGGCACTTAGAGCCAATCTGAACAGTAGAAACCGTGCAGTTGC
This sequence comes from Pleuronectes platessa, assembly GCF_947347685.1. Lineage (NCBI taxonomy): Eukaryota > Metazoa > Chordata > Actinopteri > Pleuronectiformes > Pleuronectidae > Pleuronectes > Pleuronectes platessa. Next base: position 337,764 of record NW_026518944.1, on the reverse strand, counting down.
TACTTTTTCATTGGGGTTTCCAAAACTTAAAATCTTTTTTTTAAAGAGTTCCTTTAGAGCTGAAACCAAGATTTCAAATTATCCTTTTTCATTATTATAATCCACTGTATGCATTTTAAGTATCAAGGAATTTGACTGAAGGCCTTTTGAGAAAACACGTTGATTAGTGACCCTATTTCATTATGGCAGTCAAACCACTGATTTTCAACTTTAGTCTATGAAACCTCCAAACCTTAAACATTGTTGCAAAATTAGGCCTATCTCACCGTTTCCAGCACTTTTGTGCATCTTGGGCATATCTGTGATGAAAAAATGAAGATTTTAACCAAAGTTGCAAAAATAGGCTTATCTCACCGTTTCCAGCGCTTTTGCGCATCTAGGTCACATCTGTGATGAAAAATTTAAGATTTAACCAAAGTTGCAAAAATAGGCTTATCTCACCGTTTCCAGCGCTTTTGCGCATCTTGGGCACATCTGTGATGAAAAATTTATGATTTTAACCAAAGTTGCAAAAATAGGCTTATCTCCCTGTTTCCAGCACTTTTTGGCACTTAGAGCCAATCTGACAGTAGAAACCGTGCAGTTGCTACTTTTTCATTGGGGTTTCCAAAACTTCAAATCTTTTTTTTAAAGAGTTCCTCTAGAGTTGAAACCAAGATTTCAAATCATCCTTTTTCATTATTATAATCCACTGTATGCATTTTAAGTATCAAGGAATTTGACTGAAGGCCTTTTGAGAAAACACGTTGATTAGTGACCCTATTTCATTATGGCAGTCAAACCACTGATTTTCAACTTTAGTCTATGAAACCTCCAAACCTTAAACATTGTTGCAAAATTAGGCTTATCTCACCGTTTCCAGCACTTTTGTGCACCTTGGGCATATCTGTGATGAAAAAATTACGATTTTAATTATAGTTGCAAAAATAGGTTTATCTCACCGTTTCCAGTGCCTTTGGGCATCTTGGGCACATTTGTGATGAAAAATTTAGGATTTTAATTATAGTTGCAAAAATAGGTTTATCTCACCGTTTCCAGCGCTTTTGCGCATCTTGGGCACATCTGTGATGAAAAATTTAAGATTTTAACCATAGTTGCAAAAATAGGCTTATCTCACCGTTTCCAGCGCTCTTGGGCATCTTGGGCACATCTGTGATGAAAAATTTAAGATTTTAACCAAAGTTGCAAAAATAGGCTTATCTCTCCGTTTCCAGCACTTTTTGGCACTTAGAGCCAATCTGACAGTAGAAACCGTGCAGTTGCTACTTTTTCATTGGGGTTTCCAAAACTTAAAATCTTTTTTTTAAAGAGTTCCTTTAGAGTTGAAACCAAGATTTCAAATTATCCTTTTTCATTATTATAATCCACTGTATGCATTTTAAGTATCAAGGAATTTGACTGAAGGCCTTTTGAGAAAACACGTTGATTAGTGACCCTATTTCATTATTGCAGTCAAACCACTGATTTTCAACTTTAGTCTATGAAACCTCCAAACCTTAAACATTGTTGCAAAATTAGGCTTATCTCACCGTTTCCAGCACTTTTGTGCACCTTGGGCATATCTGTGATGAAAAAATGAAGATTTTAACCAAAGTTGCAAAAATAGGGTTATCTCACCGTTTCCCGCGCCTTTGGGCATCTTGGGCACATTTGTGATGAAAAATTTAAGATTTTAATTATAGTTGCAAAAATAGGTTTATCTCACCGTTTCCAGCGCTTTTGCGCATCTTGGGCACATCTGTGATGAAAAATTTAAGATTTTAACCATAGTTGCAAAAATAGGGTTTTCTCACCGCTTCCAGCACTTTTTGGCACTTAGAGCCAATCTGAACAGTAAAAACCGTGCAGTTGCTACTTTTTCATTGGGGTTTCCAAAACTTAAAATCTTTTTTTTAAAGAGTTCCTTTAGAGTTGAAACCAAGATTTCAAATTATCCTTTTTCATTATTATAATCCACTGTATGCATTTTAAGTATCAAGGAATTTGACTGAAGGCCTTTTGAGAAAACACGTTGATTAGTGACCCTATTTCATTATGGCAGTCAAACCACTGATTTTCAACTTTAGTCTATGAAACCTCCAAACCTTAAACATTGTTGCAAAATTAGGCCTATCTCACCGTTTCCAGCACTTTTGTGCATCTTGGGCATATCTGTGATGAAAAAATGAAGATTTTAACCAAAGTTGCAAAAATAGGCTTATCTCACCGTTTCCAGCGCTTTTGCGCATCTAGGTCACATCTGTGATGAAAAATTTAAGATTTAACCAAAGTTGCAAAAATAGGCTTATCTCACCGTTTCCAGCGCTTTTGCGCATCTTGGGCACATCTGTGATGAAAAATTTATGATTTTAACCAAAGTTGCAAAAATAGGCTTATCTCCCTGTTTCCAGCACTTTTTGGGACTTAGAGCCAATCTGACAGTAGAAACCGTGCAGTTGCTACTTTTTCATTGGGGTTTCCAAAACTTCAAATCTTTTTTTTAAAGAGTTCCTCTAGAGTTGAAACCAAGATTTCAAATTATCCTTTTTCATTATTATAATCCACTGTATGCATTTTAAGTATCAAGGAATTTGACTGAAGGCCTTTTGAGAAAACACGTTGATTAGTGACCCTATTTCATTATGGCAGTCAAACCACTGATTTTCAACTTTAGTCTATGAAACCTCCAAACCTTAAACATTGTTGCAAAATTAGGCTTATCTCACCGTTTCCAGCACTTTTGTGCACCTTGGGCATATCTGTGATGAAAAAATTACGATTTTAATTATAGTTGCAAAAATAGGTTTATCTCACCGTTTCCAGTGCCTTTGGGCATCTTGGGCACATTTGTGATGAAAAATTTAGGATTTTAATTATAGTTGCAAAAATAGGTTTATCTCACCGTTTCCAGCGCTTTTGCGCATCTTGGGCACATCTGTGATGAAAAATTTAAGATTTTAACCATAGTTGCAAAAATAGGCTTATCTCACCGTTTCCAGCGCTCTTGGGCATCTTGGGCACATCTGTGATGAAAAATTTAAGATTTTAACCAAAGTTGCAAAAATAGGCTTATCTCACCGTTTCCAGCGCTTTTGGGCATCTTGGGCACATATGTGATGAAAAATTTAAGATTTTAACCAAAGTTGCAAAAATAGGCTTATCTCTCCGTTTCCAGCACTTTTTGGCACTTAGAGCCAATCTGACAGTAGAAACCGTGTAGTTGCTACTTTTTCATTGGGGTTTCCAAAACTTAAAATCTTTTTTTTAAAGAGTTCCTTTAGAGTTGAAACCAAGATTTCAAATTATCCTTTTTCATTATTATAATCCACTGTATGCATTTTAAGTATCAAGGAATTTGACTGAAGGCCTTTTGAGAAAACACGTTGATTAGTGACCCTATTTCATTATGGCAGTCAAACCACTGATTTTCAACTTTAGTCTATGAAACCTCCAAACCTTAAACATTGTTGCAAAATTAGGCTTATCTCACCGTTTCTAGCACTTTTGTGCACCTTGGGCATATCTGTGATGAAAAAATGAAGATTTTAACCAAAGTTGCAAAAATAGGGTTATCTCACCGTTTCCCGCGCCTTTGGGCATCTTGGGCACATTTGTGATGAAAAATTTAAGATTTTAATTATAGTTGCAAAAATAGGTTTATCTCACCGTTTCCAGCGCTTTTGCGCATCTTGGGCACATCTGTGATGAAAAATTTAAGATTTTAACCAAAGTTGCAAAAAAAGGCTTATCTCCCCGTTTCCAGCGCTTTTGGGCATCTTGGGCACATCTGTGATGAAAAATTTAAGATTTTAACCAAAGTTGCAAAAATAGGCTTATCTCACCGTTTCCAGTGCCTTTGGGCATCTTGGGCACATTTGTGATGAAAAATTTAAGATTTTAATTATAGTTGCAAAAATAGGTTTATCTCAACGTTTCCAGCGCTTTTGCGCATCTTGGGCACATCTGTGATGAAAAATTTAAGATTTTAACCAAAGTTGCAAAAAAAGGCTTATCTCCCCGTTTCCAGCGCTTTTGGGCATCTTGGGCACATCTGTGATGAAAAATTTAAGATTTTAACCAAAGTTGCAAAAATAGGCTTATCTCACCGTTTCCAGCGCTTTTGTGCATCTTGGGCACATCTGTGATGAAAAATTGAAGATTTTAACCATTGTTGCAAAAATAGGCTTATCTCCCCGTTTCCAGCACTTTTTGGCACTTAGAGCCAATCTGACAGTAAAAACCGTGCAGTTGCTACTATTTCATTGGGGTTTCCAAAACTTAAAATCTGTTTTTTAAAGAGTTCCTTTAGAGTTGAAACCAAGATTTCAAATTATCCTTTTTCATTATTATAATCCACTGTATGCATTTTAAGTATCAAGGAATTTGACTGAAGGCCTTTTGAGAAAACACGTTGATTAGTGACCCTATTTCATTATGGCAGTCAAACCACTGATTTTCAACTTTAGTCTATGAAACCTCCAAACCTTAAACATTGTTGCAAAATTAGGCTTATCTCACCGTTTCCAGCATTTTTGTGCATCTTGGGCATATCTGTGATGAAAAAATGAAGATTTTAACCAAAGTTGCAAAAATAGGCTTATATCACCGTTTCCAGCGCTTTTGCGCATCTTGGGCACATCTGTGATGAAAAATTTAAGATTTAACCAAAGTTGCAAAAATAGGCTTATCTCACCGTTTCCAGCGCTTTTGCGCATCTTGGGCACATCTGTGATGAAAAATTTAAGATTTTAACCATTGTTGCAAATATAGGCTTATCTCCCCGTTTCCAGCACTTTTTGGCACTTAGAGCCAATCTGACAGTAAAAACCGTGCAGTTGCTACTTTTTCATTGGGGTTTCCAAAACTTAAAATCTGTTTTTTAAAGAGTTCCTTTAGAGTTGAAACCAAGATTTCAAATTATCCTTTTTCATTATTATAATCCACTGTATGCATTTTAAGTATCAAGGAATTTGACTGAAGGCCTTTTGAGAAAACACGTTGATTAGTGACCCTATTTCATTATGGCAGTCAAACCACTGATTTTCAACTTTAGTCTATGAAACCTCCAAACCTTAAACATTGTTGCAAAATTAGGCTTATCTCACCGTTTCCAGCACTTTTGTGCATCTTGGGCATATCTGTGATGAAAAAATGAAGATTTTAACCAAAGTTGCAAAAATAGGCTTATCTCACCGTTTCCAGCGCTTTTGCGCATCTTGGGCACATCTGTGATGAAAAATGTAAGATTTAACCAAAGTTGCAAAAATAGGCTTATCTCACCGTTTCCAGCGCTTTTGCGCATCTTGGGCACATCTGTGATGAAAAATTTATGATTTTAACCAAAGTTGCAAAAATAGGCTTATCTCCCTGTTTCCAGCACTTTTTGGCACTTAGAGCCAATCTGACAGTAGAAACCGTGCAGTTGCTACTTTTTCATTGGGGTTTCCAAAACTTCAAATCTTTTTTTTAAAGAGTTCCTCCAGAGTTGAAACCAAGATTTCAAATTATCCTTTTTCATTATTATAATCCACTGTATGCATTTTAAGTATCAAGGAATTTGACTGAAGGCCTTTTGAGAAAACACGTTGATTAGTGACCCTATTTCATTATGGCAGTCAAACCACTGATTTTCAACTTTAGTCTATGAAACCTCCAAACCTTAAACATTGTTGCAAAATTAGGCTTATCTCACCGTTTCCAGCACTTTTGTGCACCTTGGGCATATCTGTGATGAAAAAATGAAGATTTTAACCAAAGTTGCAAAAATAGGCTTATCTCACAGTTTCCAGTGCCTTTGGGCATCTTGGGCACATTTGTGATGAAAAATTTAAGATTTTAATTATAGTTGCAAAAATAGGTTTATCTCACCGTTTCCAGCGCTTTTGCGCATCTTGGGCACATCTGTGATGAAAAATGTAAGATTTTAACCATAGTTGCAAAAATAGGCTTATCTCACCGTTTCCAGTGCTTTTGGGCATCTTGGGCACATCTGTGATGAAAAATTTAAGATTTTAACCAAAGTTGCAAAAATAGGCTTATCTCTCCGTTTCCAGCACTTTTTGGCACTTAGAGCCAATCTGACAGTAGAAACCGTGCAGTTGCTACTTTTTCATTGGGGTTTCCAAAACTTAAAATCTTTTTTTTAAAGAGTTCCTTTAGAGTTGAAACCAAGATTTCAAATTATCCTTTTTCATTATTATAATCCACTGTATGCATTTTAAGTATCAAGGAATTTGACTGAAGGCCTTTTGAGAAAACACGTTGATTAGTGACCCTATTTCATTATGGCAGTCAAACCACTGATTTTCAACTTTAGTCTATGAAACCTCCAAACCTTAAACATTGTTGCAAAATTAGGCTTATCTCACCGTTTCCAGCACTTTTGTGCACCTTGGGCATATCTGTGATGAAAAAATGAAGATTTTAACCAAAGTTGCAAAAATAGGGTTATCTCACCGTTTCCCGCGCCTTTGGGCATCTTGGGCACATTTGTGATGAAAAATTTAAGATTTTAATTATAGTTGCAAAAATAGGTTTATCTCACCGTTTCCAGCGCTTTTGCGCATCTTGGGCACATCTGTGATGAAAAATTTAAGATTTTAACCAAAGTTGCAAAAAAAGGCTTATCTCCCCGTTTCCAGCGCTTTTGGGCATCTTGGGCACATCTGTGATGAAAAATTTAAGATTTAACCAAAGTTGCAAAAATAGGCTTATCTCACCGTTTCCAGCGCTTTTGCGCATCTTGGGCACATCTGTGATGAAAAATTTATGATTTTAACCAAAGTTGCAAAAATAGGCTTATCTCCCTGTTTCCATCACTTTTTGGCACTTAGAGCCAATCTGACAGTAGAAACCGTGCAGTTGCTACTTTTTCATTGGGGTTTCCAAAACTTCAAATCTTTTTTTTAAAGAGTTCCTCTAGAGTTGAAACCAAGATTTCAAATTATCCTTTTTCATTATTATAATCCACTGTATGCATTTTAAGTATCAAGGAATTTGACTGAAGGCCTTTTGAGAAAACACGTTGATTAGTGACCCTATTTCATTATGGCAGTCAAACCACTGATTTTCAACTTTAGTCTATGAAACCTCCAAACCTTAAACATTGTTGCAAAATTAGGCTTATCTCACCGTTTCTAGCACTTTTGTGCACCTTGGGCATATCTGTGATGAAAAAATGAAGATTTTAACCAAAGTTGCAAAAATAGGGTTATCTCACCGTTTCCCGCGCCTTTGGGCATCTTGGGCACATTTGTGATGAAAAATTTAAGATTTTAATTATAGTTGCAAAAATAGGTTTATCTCACCGTTTCCAGCGCTTTTGCGCATCTTGGGCACATCTGTGATGAAAAATTTAAGATTTTAACCAAAGTTGCAAAAAAAGGCTTATCTCCCCGTTTCCAGCGCTTTTGGGCATCTTGGGCACATCTTTGATGAAAAATTTAAGATTTTAACCAAAGTTGCAAAAATAGGCTTATCTCACCGTTTCCAGCGCTTTTGTGCATCTTGGGCACATCTGTGATGAAAAATTGAAGATTTTAACCATTGTTGCAAAAATAGGCTTATCTCCCCGTTTCCAGCACTTTTTGGCACTTAGAGCCAATCTGAACAGTAGAAACCGTGCAGTTGCTACTTTTTCATTGGGGTTTCCAAAACTTCAAATCTTTTTTTTAAAGAGTTCCTCTAGAGTTGAAACCAAGATTTCAAATTATCCTTTTTCATTATTATAATCCACTGTATGCATTTTAAGTATCAAGGAATTTGACTGAAGGCCTTTTGAGAAAACACGTTGATTAGTGACCCTATTTCATTATGGCAGTCAAACCACTGATTTTCAACTTTAGTCTATGAAACCTCCAAACCTTAAACATTGTTGCAAAATTAGGCTTATCTCACCGTTTCTAGCACTTTTGTGCACCTTGGGCATATCTGTGATGAAAAAATGAAGATTTTAACCAAAGTTGCAAAAATAGGGTTATCTCACCGTTTCCCGCGCCTTTGGGCATCTTGGGCACATTTGTGATGAAAAATTTAAGATTTTAATTATAGTTGCAAAAATAGGTTTATCTCACCGTTTCCAGCGCTTTTGCGCATCTTGGGCACATCTGTGATGAAAAATTTAAGATTTTAACCAAAGTTGCAAAAAAAGGCTTATCTCCCCGTTTCCAGCGCTTTTGGGCATCTTGGGCACATCTGTGATGAAAAATTTAAGATTTTAACCAAAGTTGCAAAAATAGGCTTATCTCACCGTTTCCAGTGCCTTTGGGCATCTTGGGCACATTTGTGATGAAAAATTTAAGATTTTAATTATAGTTGCAAAAATAGGTTTATCTCAACGTTTCCAGCGCTTTTGCGCATCTTGGGCACATCTGTGATGAAAAATTTAAGATTTTAACCAAAGTTGCAAAAAAAGGCTTATCTCCCCGTTTCCAGCGCTTTTGGGCATCTTGGGCACATCTGTGATGAAAAATTTAAGATTTTAACCAAAGTTGCAAAAATAGGCTTATCTCACCGTTTCCAGCGCTTTTGTGCATCTTGGGCACATCTGTGATGAAAAATTGAAGATTTTAACCATTGTTGCAAAAATAGGCTTATCTCCCCGTTTCCAGCACTTTTTGGCACTTAGAGCCAATCTGACAGTAAAAACCGTGCAGTTGCTACTTTTTCATTGGGGTTTCCAAAACTTAAAATCTGTTTTTTAAAGAGTTCCTTTAGAGTTGAAACCAAGATTTCAAATTATCCTTTTTCATTATTATAATCCACTGTATGCATTTTAAGTATCAAGGAATTTGACTGAAGGCCTTTTGAGAAAACACGTTGATTAGTGACCCTATTTCATTATGGCAGTCAAACCACTGATTTTCAACTTTAGTCTATGAAACCTCCAAACCTTAAACATTGTTGCAAAATTAGGCTTATCTCACCGTTTCCAGCACTTTTGTGCATCTTGGGCATATCTGTGATGAAAAAATGAAGATTTTAACCAAAGTTGCAAAAATAGGCTTATATCACCGTTTCCAGCGCTTTTGCGCATCTTGGGCACATCTGTGATGAAAAATTTAAGATTTAACCAAAGTTGCAAAAATAGGCTTATCTCACCGTTTCCAGCGCTTTTGCGCATCTTGGGCACATCTGTGATGAAAAATTTAAGATTTTAACCATTGTTGCAAATATAGGCTTATCTCCCCGTTTCCAGCACTTTTTGGCACTTAGAGCCAATCTGACAGTAAAAACCGTGCAGTTGCTACTTTTTCATTGGGGTTTCCAAAACTTAAAATCTGTTTTTTAAAGAGTTCCTTTAGAGTTGAAACCAAGATTTCAAATTATCCTTTTTCATTATTATAATCCACTGTATGCATTTTAAGTATCAAGGAATTTGACTGAAGGCCTTTTGAGAAAACACGTTGATTAGTGACCCTATTTCATTATGGCAGTCAAACCACTGATTTTCAACTTTAGTCTATGAAACCTCCAAACCTTAAACATTGTTGCAAAATTAGGCTTATCTCACCGTTTCCAGCACTTTTGTGCATCTTGGGCATATCTGTGATGAAAAAATGAAGATTTTAACCAAAGTTGCAAAAATAGGCTTATCTCACCGTTTCCAGCGCTTTTGCGCATCTTGGGCACATCTGTGATGAAAAATGTAAGATTTAACCAAAGTTGCAAAAATAGGCTTATCTCACCGTTTCCAGCGCTTTTGCGCATCTTGGGCACATCTGTGATGAAAAATTTATGATTTTAACCAAAGTTGCAAAAATAGGCTTATCTCCCTGTTTCCAGCACTTTTTGGCACTTAGAGCCAATCTGACAGTAGAAACCGTGCAGTTGCTACTTTTTCATTGGGGTTTCCAAAACTTCAAATCTTTTTTTTAAAGAGTTCCTCCAGAGTTGAAACCAAGATTTCAAATTATCCTTTTTCATTATTATAATCCACTGTATGCATTTTAAGTATCAAGGAATTTGACTGAAGGCCTTTTGAGAAAACACGTTGATTAGTGACCCTATTTCATTATGGCAGTCAAACCACTGATTTTCAACTTTAGTCTATGAAACCTCCAAACCTTAAACATTGTTGCAAAATTAGGCTTATCTCACCGTTTCCAGCACTTTTGTGCACCTTGGGCATATCTGTGATGAAAAAATGAAGATTTTAACCAAAGTTGCAAAAATAGGCTTATCTCACAGTTTCCAGTGCCTTTGGGCATCTTGGGCACATTTGTGATGAAAAATTTAAGATTTTAATTATAGTTGCAAAAATAGGTTTATCTCACCGTTTCCAGCGCTTTTGCGCATCTTGGGCACATCTGTGATGAAAAATGTAAGATTTTAACCATAGTTGCAAAAATAGGCTTATCTCACCGTTTCCAGTGCTTTTGGGCATCTTGGGCACATCTGTGATGAAAAATTTAAGATTTTAACCAAAGTTGCAAAAATAGGCTTATCTCTCCGTTTCCAGCACTTTTTGGCACTTAGAGCCAATCTGACAGTAGAAACCGTGCAGTTGCTACTTTTTCATTGGGGTTTCCAAAACTTAAAATCTTTTTTTTAAAGAGTTCCTTTAGAGTTGAAACCAAGATTTCAAATTATCCTTTTTCATTATTATAATCCACTGTATGCATTTTAAGTATCAAGGAATTTGACTGAAGGCCTTTTGAGAAAACACGTTGATTAGTGACCCTATTTCATTATGGCAGTCAAACCACTGATTTTCAACTTTAGTCTATGAAACCTCCAAACCTTAAACATTGTTGCAAAATTAGGCTTATCTCACCGTTTCCAGCACTTTTGTGCACCTTGGGCATATCTGTGATGAAAAAATGAAGATTTTAACCAAAGTTGCAAAAATAGGGTTATCTCACCGTTTCCCGCGCCTTTGGGCATCTTGGGCACATTTGTGATGAAAAATTTAAGATTTTAATTATAGTTGCAAAAATAGGTTTATCTCACCGTTTCCAGCGCTTTTGCGCATCTTGGGCACATCTGTGATGAAAAATTTAAGATTTTAACCAAAGTTGCAAAAAAAGGCTTATCTCCCCGTTTCCAGCGCTTTTGGGCATCTTGGGCACATCTGTGATGAAAAATTTAAGATTTAACCAAAGTTGCAAAAATAGGCTTATCTCACCGTTTCCAGCGCTTTTGCGCATCTTGGGCACATCTGTGATGAAAAATTTATGATTTTAACCAAAGTTGCAAAAATAGGCTTATCTCCCTGTTTCCATCACTTTTTGGCACTTAGAGCCAATCTGACAGTAGAAACCGTGCAGTTGCTACTTTTTCATTGGGGTTTCCAAAACTTCAAATCTTTTTTTTAAAGAGTTCCTCTAGAGTTGAAACCAAGATTTCAAATTATCCTTTTTCATTATTATAATCCACTGTATGCATTTTAAGTATCAAGGAATTTGACTGAAGGCCTTTTGAGAAAACACGTTGATTAGTGACCCTATTTCATTATGGCAGTCAAACCACTGATTTTCAACTTTAGTCTATGAAACCTCCAAACCTTAAACATTGTTGCAAAATTAGGCTTATCTCACCGTTTCTAGCACTTTTGTGCACCTTGGGCATATCTGTGATGAAAAATGAAGATTTTAACCAAAGTTGCAAAAATAGGGTTATCTCACCGTTTCCCGCGCCTTTGGGCATCTTGGGCACATTTGTGATGAAAAATTTAAGATTTTAATTATAGTTGCAAAAATAGGTTTATCTCACCGTTTCCAGCGCTTTTGCGCATCTTGGGCACATCTGTGATGAAAAATTTAAGATTTTAACCAAAGTTGCAAAAAAAGGCTTATCTCCCCGTTTCCAGCGCTTTTGGGCATCTTGGGCACATCTGTGATGAAAAATTTAAGATTTTAACCAAAGTTGCAAAAATAGGCTTATCTCACCGTTTCCAGTGCCTTTGGGCATCTTGGGCACATTTGTGATGAAAAATTTAAGATTTTAATTATAGTTGCAAAAATAGGTTTATCTCACCGTTTCCAGCGCTTTTGCGCATCTTGGGCACATCTGTGATGAAAAATTTAAGATTTTAACCAAAGTTGCAAAAATAGGCTTATCTCACCGTTTCCAGCGCTTTTGTGCATCTTGGGCACATCTGTGATGAAAAATTGAAGATTTTAACCATTGTTGCAAAAATAGGCTTATCTCCCCGTTTCCAGCACTTTTTGGCACTTAGAGCCAATCTGACAGTAAAAACCGTGCAGTTGCTACTTTTTCATTGGGGTTTCCAAAACTTAAAATCTGTTTTTTAAAGAGTTCCTTTAGAGTTGAAACCAAGATTTCAAATTATCCTTTTTCATTATTATAATCCACTGTATGCATTTTAAGTATCAAGGAATTTGACTGAAGGCCTTTTGAGAAAACACGTTGATTAGTGACCCTATTTCATTATGGCAGTCAAACCACTGATTTTCAACTTTAGTCTATGAAACCTCCAAACCTTAAACATTGTTGCAAAATTAGGCTTATCTCACCGTTTCCAGCACTTTTGTGCATCTTGGGCATATCTGTGATGAAAAAATGAAGATTTTAACCAAAGTTGCAAAAATAGGCTTATCTCACCGTTTCCAGCGCTTTTGCGCATCTTGGGAACATCTGTGATGAAAAATTTAAGATTTAACCAAAGTTGCAAAAATAGGCTTATCTCACCGTTTCCAGCGCTTTTGCGCATCTTGGGCACATCTGTGATGAAAAATTTATGATTTTAACCAAAGTTGCAAAAATAGGCTTATCTCCCTGTTTCCAGCACTTTTTGGCACTTAGAGCCAATCTGACAGTAGAAACCGTGCAGTTGCTACTTTTTCATTGGGGTTTCCAAAACTTCAAATCTTTTTTTTAAAGAGTTCCTCTAGAGTTGAAACCAAGATTTCAAATTATCCTTTTTCATTATTATAATCCACTGTATGCATTTTAAGTATCAAGGAATTTGACTGAAGGCCTTTTGAGAAAACACGTTGATTAGTGACCCTATTTCATTATGGCAGTCAAACCACTGATTTTCAACTTTAGTCTATGAAACCTCCAAACCTTAAACATTGTTGCAAAATTAGGCTTATCTCACCGTTTCCAGCACTTTTGTGCACCTTGGGCATATCTGTGATGAAAAAATGAAGATTTTAACCAAAGTTGCAAAAATAGGCTTATCTCACAGTTTCCAGTGCCTTTGGGCATCTTGGGCACATTTGTGATGAAAAATTTAAGATTTTAATTATAGTTGCAAAAATAGGTTTATCTCACCGTTTCCAGCGCTTTTGCGCATCTTGGGCACATCTGTGATGAAAAATTTAAGATTTTAACCATAGTTGCAAAAATAGGGTTTTCTCACCGTTTCCAGCGCTTTTGCGCATATTGGGCACATCTGTGATGAAAAATTTAAGATTTTAACCATAGTTGCAAAAATAGGCTTATCTCACCGTTTCCAGCGCTCTTGGGCATCTTGGGCACATCTGTGATGAAAAATTTAAGATTTTAACCAAAGTTGCAAAAATAGGCTTATCTCTCCGTTTCCAGCACTTTTTGGCACTTAGAGCCAATCTGACAGTAGAAACCGTGCAGTTGCTACTTTTTCATTGGGGTTTCCAAAACTTAAAATCTTTTTTTTAAAGAGTTCCTTTAGAGTTGAAACCAAGATTTCAAATTATCCTTTTTCATTATTATAATCCACTGTATGCATTTTAAGTATCAAGGAATTTGACTGAAGGCCTTTTGAGAAAACACGTTGATTAGTGACCCTATTTCATTATGGCAGTCAAACCACTGATTTTCAACTTTAGTCTATGAAACCTCCAAACCTTAAACATTGTTGCAAAATTAGGCTTATCTCACCGTTTCCAGCACTTTTGTGCACCTTGGGCATATCTGTGATGAAAAAATGAAGATTTTAACCAAAGTTGCAAAAATAGGGTTATCTCACCGTTTCCCGCGCCTTTGGGCATCTTGGGCACATTTGTGATGAAAAATTTAAGATTTTAATTATAGTTGCAAAAATAGGTTTATCTCACCGTTTCCAGCGCTTTTGCGCATCTTGGGCACATCTGTGATGAAAAATTTAAGATTTTAACCAAAGTTGCAAAAAAAGGCTTTTCTCCCCGTTTCCAGCGCTTTTGGGCATCTTGGGCACATCTGTGATGAAAAATTTAAGATTTTAACCAAAGTTGCAAAAATAGGCTTATCTCACCGTTTCCAGCGCTTTTGTGCATCTTGGGCACATCTGTGATGAAAAATTGAAAATTTTAACCATTGTTGCAAAAATAGGCTTATCTCCCCGTTTCCAGCACTTTTTGGCACTTAGAGCCAATCTGACAGTAAAAACCGTGCAGTTGCTACTTTTTCATTGGGGTTTCCAAAACTTCAAATCTTTTTTTTAAAGAGTTCCTCTAGAGTTGAAACCAAGATTTCAAATTATCCTTTTTCATTATTATAATCCACTGTATGCATTTTAAGTATCAAGGAATTTGACTGAAGGCCTTTTGAGAAAACACGTTGATTAGTGACCCTATTTCATTATGGCAGTCAAACCACTGATTTTCAACTTTAGTCTATGAAACCTCCAAACCTTAAACATTGTTGCAAAATTAGGCTTATCTCACCGTTTCTAGCACTTTTGTGCACCTTGGGCATATCTGTGATGAAAAAATGAAGATTTTAACCAAAGTTGCAAAAATAGGGTTATCTCACCGTTTCCCGCGCCTTTGGGCATCTTGGGCACATTTGTGATGAAAAATTTAAGATTTTAATTATAGTTGCAAAAATAGGTTTATCTCACCGTTTCCAGCGCTTTTGCGCATCTTGGGCACATCTGTGATGAAAAATTTAAGATTTTAACCAAAGATGCAAAAAAAGGCTTATCTCCCCGTTTCCAGCGCTTTTGGGCATCTTGGGCACATCTGTGATGAAAAATTTAAGATTTTAACCATAGTTGCAAAAATAGGCTTATCTCACCGTTTCCAGCGCTTTTGGGCATCTTGGGCACATCTGTGATGAAAAATTGAAGATTTTAACCAAAGTTGCAAAAATAGGCTTATCTCACCGTTTCCAGCGCTTTTGTGCATCTTGGGCACATCTGTGATGAAATATTGAAGATTTTAACCATTGTTGCAAAAATAGGCTTATCTCCCCGTTTCCAGCACTTTTTGGCACTTAGAGCCAATCTGACAGTAGAAACCGTGCAGTTGCTACTTTTTCATTGGGGTTTCCAAAACTTAAAATCTTTTTTTTAAAGAGTTCCTTTAGAGTTGAAACCAAGATTTTAAATTATCCTTTTTCATTATTATAATCCACTGTATGCATTTTAAGTATCAAGGAATTTGACTGAAGGCCTTTTGAGAAAACACGTTGATTAGTGACCCTATTTCATTATGGCAGTCAAACCACTGATTTTCAACTTTAGTCTATGAAACCTCCAAACCTTAAACATTGTTGCAAAATTAGGCTTATCTCACCGTTTCCAGCACTTTTGCGCACCTTGGGCATATCTGTGGTGAAAAAATGAAGATTTTAACCAAAGTTGCAAAAATAGGCTTATCTCACCGTTTCCAGCGCTTTTGCGCATCTTGAGCACATCTGTGATGAAAAATTTAAGATTTTAACCAAAGTTGCAAAAATAGGCTTATCTCACCGTTTCCAGCGCTTTTGCGCATCTTGGGCACATCTGTGATGAAAAATTTAAGATTTTAACCAAAGTTGCAAAAATAGGCTTATCTCACCGTTTCCAGCGCTTTTGCGCATCTTGGGCACATCTGTGATGAAAAATTGAAGATTTTAACCATTGTTGCAAAAATAGGCTTATCTCCCCGTTTCCAGCACTTTTTGGCACTTAGAGCCAATCTGACAGTAGAAACCGTGCAGTTGCTACTTTTTCATTGGGGTTTCCAAAACTTAAAATCTTTTTTTTAAAGAGTTCCTTTAGAGTTGAAACCAAGATTTCAAATTATCCTTTTTCATTATTATAATCCACTGTATGCATTTTAAGTATCAAGGAATTTGACTGAAGGCCTTTTGAGAAAACACGTTGATTAGTGACCCTATTTCATTATGGCAGTCAAACCACTGATTTTCAACTTTAGTCTATGAAACCTCCAAACCTTAAACATTGTTGCAAAATTAGGCTTATCTCACCGTTTCCAGCACTTTTGTGCACCTTGGGCATATCTGTGATGAAAAAATGAAGATTTTAACCAAAGTTGCAAAAATAGGCTTATCTCACCGTTTCCAGCGCTTTTGGGAATCTTGGGCACATCTGTGATGAAAAATTTAAGATTTTAACCAAAGTTGCAAAAATAGGCTTATCTCACCGTTTCCAGCGCTTTTGCGCATCTTGGGCACATCTGTGATGAAAAATTGAAGATTTTAACCAAAGTTGCAAAAATAGGCTTATCTCACCGTTTCCAGCGCTTTTGTGCATCTTGGGCACATCTGTGATGAAAAATTGAAGATTTTAACCAAAGTTGCAAAAATAGGCTTATCTCACCGTTTCCAGCGCTTTTGTGCATCTTGGGCACATCTGTGATGAAAAATTGAAGATTTTAACCAAAGTTGCAAAAATAGAATTATCTGACCGTTTCCATCGCTTTTGTGCATCTTGGGCACATCTGTGATGAAAAATTGAAGATTTTAACCATTGTTGCAAAAATAGGCTTATCTCCCCGTTTCCAGCACTTTTTGGCACTTAGAGCCAATCTGACAGTAGAAACCGTGCAGTTGCTACTTTTTCATTGGGGTTTCCAAAACTTAAAATCTTTTTTTTAAAGAGTTCCTTTAGAGTTGAAACCAAGATTTCAAATTATCCTTTTTCATTATTATAATCCACTGTATGCATTTTAAGTATCAAGGAATTTGACTGAAGGCCTTTTGAGAAAACACGTTGATTAGTGACCCTATTTCATTATGGCAGTCAAACCACTGATTTTCAACTTTAGTCTATGAAACCTCCAAACCTTAAACATTGTTGCAAAATTAGGCTTATCTCACCGTTTCCAACACTTTTGCGCACCTTGGGCATATCTGTGATGAAAAAATGAAGATTTTAACCAAAGTTGCAAAAATAGGCTTATCTCACCGTTTCCAGCGCTTTTGCGCATCTTGGGCACATCTGTGATGAAAAATTTAAGATTTTAACCAAAGTTGCAAAAATAGGCTTATCTCACCGTTTCAGGCGCTTTTGTGCATCTTGGGTACATCTGTGATGAAAAATGAAGATTTTAACCATTGTTGCAAAAATAGGCTTATCTCCCCGTTTCCAGCACTTTTTGGCACTTAGAGCCAATCTGACAGTAGAAACCTTGCAGTTGCTACTTTTTCATTGGGGTTTCCAAAACTTAAAATCTTTTTTTTAAAGAGTTCCTTTAGAGTTGAAACCAAGATTTCAAATTATCCTTTTTCATTATTATAATCCACTGTATGCATTTTAAGTATCAAGGAATTTGACTGAAGGCCTTCTGAGAAAACACGTTGATTAGTGACCCTATTTCATTATGGCAGTCAAACCACTGATTTTCAACTTTAGTCTATGAAACCTCCAAACCTTAAACATTGTTGCAAAATTAGGCTTATCTCACCGTTTCCAGCACTTTTGTGCACCTTGGGCATATCTGTGATGAAAAAATGAAGATTTTAACCAAAGTTGCAAAAATAGGCTTATCTCACTGTTTCCAGCGCTTTTGCGCATCTTGGGCACATCTGTGATGAAAAATTTAAGATTTTAACCAAAGTTGCAAAAATAGGCTTATCTCACCGTTTCCAGCGCTTTTGCGCATCTTGGGCACATCTGTGATGAAAAATTGAAGATTTTAACCAAAGTTGCAAAAATAGGCTTATCTCACCGTTTCCAGCGCTTTTGAGCATCTTGGGCACATCTGTGATGAAAAATTTAAGATTTTAACCAAAGTTGCAAAAATAGGCTTATCTCCCCGTTTCCAGCACTTTTTGGCACTTAGAGCCAATCTGACAGTAGAAACCTTGCAGTTGCTACTTTTTCATTGGGGTTTCCAAAACTTAAAATCTTTTTTTTAAAGAGTTCCTTTAGAGTTGAAACCAAGATTTCAAATTATCCTTTTTCATTATTATAATCCACTGTATGCATTTTAAGTATCAAGGAATTTGACTGAAGGCCTTCTGAGAAAACACGTTGATTAGTGACCCTATTTCATTATGGCAGTCAAACCACTGATTTTCAACTTTAGTCTATGAAACCTCCAAACCTTAAACATTGTTGCAAAATTAGGCTTATCTCACCGTTTCCAGCACTTTAGTGCACCTTGGGCATATCTGTGATGAAAAAATGAAGATTTTAACCAAAGTTGCAAAAATAGGCTTATCTCACCGTTTCCAGCGCTTTTGGGAATCATGGGCACATCTGTGATGAAAAATTTAAGATTTTAACCAAAGTTGCAAAAATAGGCTTATCTCACCGTTTCCAGCGCTTTTGCGCATCTTGGGCACATCTGTGATGAAAAATTGAAGATTTTAACCAAAGTTGCAAAAATAGGCTTATCTCACCGTTTCCAGCGCTTTTGTGCATCTTGGGCACATCTGTGATGAAAAATTGAAGATTTTAACCAAAGTTGCAAAAATAGGCTTATCTCACCGTTTCCAGCGCTTTTGTGCATCTTGGGCACATCTGTGATGAAAAATTGAAGATTTTAACCATTGTTGCAAAAATAGGCTTATCTCCCCGTTTCCAGCACTTTTTGGCACTTAGAGCCAATCTGACAGTAGAAACCGTGCAGTTGCTACTTTTTCATTGGGGTTTCCAAAACTTAAAATCTTTTTTTTAAAGAGTTCCTTTAGAGTTGAAACCAAGATTTCAAATTATCCTTTTTCATTATTATAATCCACTGTATGCATTTTAAGTATCAAGGAATTTGACTGAAGGCCTTTTGAGAAAACACGTTGATTAGTGACCCTATTTCATTATGGCAGTCAAACCACTGATTTTCAACTTTAGTCTATGAAACCTCCAAACCTTAAACATTGTTGCAAAATTAGGCTTATCTCACCGTTTCCAGCACTTTTGTGCACCTTGGGCATATCTGTGATGAAAAAATGAAGATTTTAACCAAAGTTGCAAAAATAGGCTTATCTCACCGTTTCCAGCGCTTTTGTGCATCTTGGGCACATCTGTGATGAAAAATTGAAGATTTTAACCAAAGTTGCAAAAATAGAATTATCTGACCGTTTCCAGCGCTTTTGTGCATCTTGGGCACATCTGTGATGAAAAATTGAAGATTTTAACCAAAGTTGCAAAAATAGGCTTATCTCACCGTTTCCAGCGCTTTTGTGCATCTTGGGCACATCTGTGATGAAAAATTGAAGATTTTAACCAAAGTTGCAAAAATAGGCTTATCTCACCGTTTCCAGCGCTTTTGCGCATCTTGGGCACATCTGTGATGAAAAATTTAAGATTTTAACCAAAGTTGCAAAAATAGGCTTATCTCACCGTTTAAAGCGCTTTTGTGCATCTTGGGCACATCTGTGTTGAAAAATTGAAGATTTTAACCATTGTTGCAAAAATAGGCTTATCTCCCCGTTTCCAGCACTTTTTGGCACTTAGAGCCAATCTGACAGTAGAAACCTTGCAGTTGCTACTTTTTCATTGGGGTTTCCAAAACTTAAAATCTTTTTTTTAAAGAGTTCCTTTAGAGTTGAAACCAAGATTTCAAATTATCCTTTTTCATTATTATAATCCACTGTATGCATTTTAAGTATCAAGGAATTTGACTGAAGGCCTTTTGAGAAAACACGTTGATTAGTGACCCTATTTCATTATGGCAGTCAAACCACTGATTTTCAACTTTAGTCTATGAAACCTCCAAACCTTAAACATTGTTGCAAAATTAGGCTTATCTCACCGTTTCCAGCACTTTTGTGCACCTTGGGCATATCTGTGATGAAAAAATGAAGATTTTAACCAAAGTTGCAAAAATAGGCTTATCTCACCGTTTCCAGCGCTTTTGGGAATCTTGGGCACATCTGTGATGAAAAATTTAAGATTTTAACCAAAGTTGCAAAAATAGGCTTATCTCACCGTTTCCAGCGCTTTTGCGCATCTTGGGCACATCTGTGATGAAAAATTTAAGATTTTAACCAAAGTTGCAAAAAAAGGCTTATCTCCCCGTTTCCAGCGCTTTTGGGCATGTTGGGCACATCTGTGATGAAAAATTGAAGATTTTAACCATTGTTGCAAAAATAGGCTTATCTCCCCGTTTCCAGCGCTTTTGTGCATCTTGGGCACATCTGTGATGAAAAATTGAAGATTTTAACCATTGTTGCAAAAATAGGCTTATCTCCCCGTTTCCAGCACTTTTTGGCACTTAGAGCCAATCTGACAGTAAAAACCGTGCAGTTGCTACTTTTTCATTTGGGTTTCCAAAACTTAAAATCTGTTTTTTAAAGAGTTCCTTTAGAGTTGAAACCAAGATTTCAAATTATCCTTTTTCATTATTATAATCCACTGTATGCATTTTAAGTATCAAGGAATTTGACTGAAGGCCTTTTGAGAAAACACGTTGATTAGTGACCCTATTTCATTATGGCAGTCAAACCACTGATTTTCAACTTTAGTCTATGAAACCTCCAAACCTTAAACATTGTTGCAAAATTAGGCTTATCTCACCGTTTCCATTACTTTTGTGCACCTTGGGCATATCTGTGATGAAAAAATGAAGATTTTAACCAAAGTTGCAAAAATAGGCTTATCTCACAGTTTCCAGTGCCTTTGGGCATCTTGGGCACATTTGTGATGAAAAATTTAAGATTTTAATTATAGTTGCAAAAATAGGTTTATCTCACCGTTTCCAGCGCTTTTGCGCATCTTGGGCACATCTGTGATGAAAAATTTAAGATTTTAACCAAAGTTGCAAAAAAAGGCTTATCTCCCCGTTTCCAGCGCTTTTGGGCATCTTGGGCACATCTGTGATGAAAAATTTAAGATTTAACCAAAGTTGCAAAAATAGGCTTATCTCACCGTTTCCAGCGCTTTTGCGCATCTTGGGCACATCTGTGATGAAAAATTTATGATTTTAACCAAAGTTGCAAAAATAGGCTTATCTCCCTGTTTCCAGCACTTTTTGGCACTTAGAGCCAATCTGACAGTAGAAACCGTGCAGTTGCTACTTTTTCATTGGGGTTTCCAAAACTTCAAATCTTTTTTTTAAAGAGTTCCTCTAGAGTTGAAACCAAGATTTCAAATTATCCTTTTTCATTATTATAATCCACTGTATGCATTTTAAGTATCAAGGAATTTGACTGAAGGCCTTTTGAGAAAACACGTTGATTAGTGACCCTATTTCATTATGGCAGTCAAACCACTGATTTTCAACTTTAGTCTATGAAACCTCCAAACCTTAAACATTGTTGCAAAATTAGGCTTATCTCACCGTTTCTAGCACTTTTGTGCACCTTGGGCATATCTGTGATGAAAAAATGAAGATTTTAACCAAAGTTGCAAAAATAGGGTTATCTCACCGTTTCCCGCGCCTTTGGGCATCTTGGGCACATTTGTGATGAAAAATTTAAGATTTTAACTATAGTTGCAAAAATAGGTTTATCTCACCGTTTCCAGCGCTTTTGCGCATCTTGGGCACATCTGTGATGAAAAATTTAAGATTTTAACCAAAGATGCAAAAAAAGGCTTATCTCCCCGTTTCCAGCGCTTTTGGGCATCTTGGGCACATCTGTGATGAAAAATTTAAGATTTTAACCATAGTTGCAAAAATAGGCTTATCTCACCGTTTCCAGCGCTTTTGGGCATCTTGGGCACATCTGTGATGAAAAATTGAAGATTTTAACCAAAGTTGCAAAAATAGGCTTATCTCACCGTTTCCAGCGCTTTTGTGCATCTTGGGGACATCTGTGATGAAATATTGAAGATTTTAACCATTGTTGCAAAAATAGGCTTATCTCCCCGTTTCCAGCACTTTTTGGCACTTAGAGCCAATCTGACAGTAGAAACCGTGCAGTTGCTACTTTTTCATTGGGGTTTCCAAAACTTAAAATCTTTTTTTTAAAGAGTTCCTTTAGAGTTGAAACCAAGATTTTAAATTATCCTTTTTCATTATTATAATCCACTGTATGCATTTTAAGTATCAAGGAATTTGACTGAAGGCCTTTTGAGAAAACACGTTGATTAGTGACCCTATTTCATTATGGCAGTCAAACCACTGATTTTCAACTTTAGTCTATGAAACCTCCAAACCTTAAACATTGTTGCAAAATTAGGCTTATCTCACCGTTTCCAGCACTTTTGCGCACCTTGGGCATATCTGTGGTGAAAAAATGAAGATTTTAACCAAAGTTGCAAAAATAGGCTTATCTCACCGTTTCCAGCGCTTTTGCGCATCTTGGGCACATCTGTGATGAAAAATTTAAGATTTTAACCAAAGTTGCAAAAAAAGGCTTATCTCCCCGTTTCCAGCGCTTTTGGGCATCTTGGGCACATCTGTGATGAAAAATTTAAGATTTTAACCAAAGTTGCAAAAATAGGCTTATCTCACCGTTTCCAGTGCCTTTGGGCATCTTGGGCACATTTGTGATGAAAAATTTAAGATTTTAATTATAGTTGCAAAAATAGGTTTATCTCAACGTTTCCAGCGCTTTTGCGCATCTTGGGCACATCTGTGATGAAAAATTTAAGATTTTAACCAAAGTTGCAAAAAAAGGCTTATCTCCCCGTTTCCAGCGCTTTTGGGCATCTTGGGCACATCTGTGATGAAAAATTTAAGATTTTAACCAAAGTTGCAAAAATAGGCTTATCTCACCGTTTCCAGCGCTTTTGTGCATCTTGGGCACATCTGTGATGAAAAATTGAAGATTTTAACCATTGTTGCAAAAATAGGCTTATCTCCCCGTTTCCAGCACTTTTTGGCACTTAGAGCCAATCTGACAGTAAAAACCGTGCAGTTGCTACTTTTTCATTGGGGTTTCCAAAACTTAAAATCTGTTTTTTAAAGAGTTCCTTTAGAGTTGAAACCAAGATTTCAAATTATCCTTTTTCATTATTATAATCCACTGTATGCATTTTAAGTATCAAGGAATTTGACTGAAGGCCTTTTGAGAAAACACGTTGATTAGTGACCCTATTTCATTATGGCAGTCAAACCACTGATTTTCAACTTTAGTCTATGAAACCTCCAAACCTTAAACATTGTTGCAAAATTAGGCTTATCTCACCGTTTCCAGCACTTTTGTGCATCTTGGGCATATCTGTGATGAAAAAATGAAGATTTTAACCAAAGTTGCAAAAATAGGCTTATATCACCGTTTCCAGCGCTTTTGCGCATCTTGGGCACATCTGTGATGAAAAATTTAAGATTTAACCAAAGTTGCAAAAATAGGCTTATCTCACCGTTTCCAGCGCTTTTGCGCATCTTGGGCACATCTGTGATGAAAAATTTAAGATTTTAACCATTGTTGCAAATATAGGCTTATCTCCCCGTTTCCAGCACTTTTTTGCACTTAGAGCCAATCTGACAGTAAAAACCGTGCAGTTGCTACTTTTTCATTGGGGTTTCCAAAACTTAAAATCTGTTTTTTAAAGAGTTCCTTTAGAGTTGAAACCAAGATTTCAAATTATCCTTTTTCATTATTATAATCCACTGTATGCATTTTAAGTATCAAGGAATTTGACTGAAGGCCTTTTGAGAAAACACGTTGATTAGTGACCCTATTTCATTATGGCAGTCAAACCACTGATTTTCAACTTTAGTCTATGAAACCTCCAAACCTTAAACATTGTTGCAAAATTAGGCTTATCTCACCGTTTCCAGCACTTTTGTGCACCTTGGGCATATCTGTGATGAAAAAATGAAGATTTTAACCAAAGTTGCAAAAATAGGCTTATCTCACAGTTTCCAGTGCCTTTGGGCATCTTGGGCACATTTGTGATGAAAAATTTAAGATTTTAATTATAGTTGCAAAAATAGGTTTATCTCACCGTTTCCAGCGCTTTTGCGCATCTTGGGCACATCTGTGATGAAAAATTTAAGATTTTAACCAAAGTTGCAAAAAAAGGCTTATCTCCCCGTTTCCAGCGCTTTTGGGCATCTTGGGCACATCTGTGATGAAAAATTTAAGATTTTAACCAAAGTTGCAAAAATAGGCTTATCTCACCGTTTCCAGTGCCTTTGGGCATCTTGGGCACATTTGTGATGAAAAATTTAAGATTTTAATTATAGTTGCAAAAATAGGTTTATCTCAACGTTTCCAGCGCTTTTGCGCATCTTGGGCACATCTGTGATGAAAAATTTAAGATTTTAACCAAAGTTGCAAAAATAGGCTTATCTCACCGTTTCCAGCGCTTTTGCGCATCTTGGGCACATCTGTGATGAAAAATTTAAGATTTTAACCATTGTTGCAAATATAGGCTTATCTCCCCGTTTCCAGCACTTTTTGGCACTTAGAGCCAATCTGACAGTAAAAACCGTGCAGTTGCTACTTTTTCATTGGGGTTTCCAAAACTTAAAATCTGTTTTTTAAAGAGTTCCTTTAGAGTTGAAACCAAGATTTCAAATTATCCTTTTTCATTATTATAATCCACTGTATGCATTTTAAGTATCAAGGAATTTGACTGAAGGCCTTTTGAGAAAACACGTTGATTAGTGACACTATTTCATTATGGCAGTCAAACCACTGATTTTCTACTTTAGTCTATGAAACCTCCAAACCTTAAACATTGTTGCAAAATTAGGCTTATCTCACCGTTTCCAGCACTTTTGTGCATCTTGGGCATATCTGTGATGAAAAAATGAAGATTTTAACCAAAGTTGCAAAAATAGGCTTATCTCACCGTTTCCAGCGCTTTTGCGCATCTTGGGCACATCTGTGATGAAAAATGTAAGATTTAACCAAAGTTGCAAAAATAGGCTTATCTCACCGTTTCCAGCGCTTTTGCGCATCTTGGGCACATCTGTGATGAAAAATTTATGATTTTAACCATTGTTGCAAAAATAGGCTTATCTCCCCGTTTCCAGCACTTTTTGGCACTTAGAGCCAATCTGACAGTAAAAACCGTGCAGTTGCTACTTTTTCATTGGGGTTTCCAAAACTTAAAATCTGTTTTTTAAAGAGTTCCTTTAGAGTTGAAACCAAGATTTCAAATTATCCTTTTTCATTATTATAATCCACTGTATGCATTTTAAGTATCAAGGAATTTGACTGAAGGCCTTTTGAGAAAACACGTTGATTAGTGACCCTATTTCATTATGGCAGTCAAACCACTGATTTTCAACTTTAGTCTATGAAACCTCCAAACCTTAAACATTGTTGCAAAATTAGGCTTATCTCACCGTTTCCAGCACTTTTGTGCATCTTGGGCATATCTGTGATGAAAAAATGAAGATTTTAACCAAAGTTGCAAAAATAGGCTTATATCACCGTTTCCAGCGCTTTTGCGCATCTTGGGCACATCTGTGATGAAAAATTTAAGATTTAACCAAAGTTGCAAAAATAGGCTTATCTCACCGTTTCCAGCGCTTTTGCGCATCTTGGGCACATCTGTGATGAAAAATTTAAGATTTTAACCATTGTTGCAAATATAGGCTTATCTCCCCGTTTCCAGCACTTTTTGGCACTTAGAGCCAATCTGACAGTAAAAACCGTGCAGTTGCTACTTTTTCATTGGGGTTTCCAAAACTTAAAATCTGTTTTTTAAAGAGTTCCTTTAGAGTTGAAACCAAGATTTCAAATTATCCTTTTTCATTATTATAATCCACTGTATGCATTTTAAGTATCAAGGAATTTGACTGAAGGCCTTTTGAGAAAACACGTTGATTAGTGACCCTATTTCATTATGGCAGTCAAACCACTGATTTTCAACTTTAGTCTATGAAACCTCCAAACCTTAAACATTGTTGCAAAATTAGGCTTATCTCACCGTTTCCAGCACTTTTGTGCATCTTGGGCATATCTGTGATGAAAAAATGAAGATTTTAACCAAAGTTGCAAAAATAGGCTTATCTCACCGTTTCCAGCGCTTTTGCGCATCTTGGGCACATCTGTGATGAAAAATGTAAGATTTAACCAAAGTTGCAAAAATAGGCTTATCTCACCGTTTCCAGCGCTTTTGCGCATCTTGGGCACATCTGTGATTAAAAATTTATGATTTTAACCGAAGTTGCAAAAATAGGCTTATCTCCCTGTTTCCAGCACTTTTTGGCACTTAGAGCCAATCTGACAGTAGAAACCGTGCAGTTGCTACTTTTTCATTGGGGTTTCCAAAACTTCAAATCTTTTTTTTAAAGAGTTCCTCCAGAGTTGAAACCAAGATTTCAAATTATCCTTTTTCATTATTATAATCCACTGTATGCATTTTAAGTATCAAGGAATTTGACTGAAGGCCTTTTGAGAAAACACGTTGATTAGTGACCCTATTTCATTATGGCAGTCAAACCACTGATTTTCAACTTTAGTCTATGAAACCTCCAAACCTTAAACATTGTTGCAAAATTAGGCTTATCTCACCGTTTCCAGCACTTTTGTGCACCTTGGGCATATCTGTGATGAAAAAATGAAGATTTTAACCAAAGTTGCAAAAATAGGCTTATCTCACAGTTTCCAGTGCCTTTGGGCATCTTGGGCACATTTGTGATGAAAAATTTAAGATTTTAATTATAGTTGCAAAAATAGGTTTATCTCACCGTTTCCAGCGCTTTTGGGCATCTTGGGCACATCTGTGATGAAAAATTTAAGATTTAACCAAAGTTGCAAAAATAGGCTTATCTCACCGTTTCCAGCGCTTTTGTGCATCTTGGGCACATCTGTGATGAAAAATTGAAGATTTTAACCATTGTTGCAAAAATAGGCTTATCTCCCCGTTTCCAGCACTTTTTGGCACTTAGAGCCAATCTGAACAGTAGAAACCGTGCAGTTGCTACTTTTTCATTGGGGTTTCCAAAACTTCAAATCTTTTTTTTAAAGAGTTCCTCTAGAGTTGAAACCAAGATTTCAAATTATCCTTTTTCATTATTATAATCCACTGTATGCATTTTAAGTATCAAGGAATTTGACTGAAGGCCTTTTGAGAAAACACGTTGATTAGTGACCCTATTTCATTATGGCAGTCAAACCACTGATTTTCAACTTTAGTCTATGAAACCTCCAAACCTTAAACATTGTTGCAAAATTAGGCTTATCTCACCGTTTCTAGCACTTTTGTGCACCTTGGGCATATCTGTGATGAAAAAATGAAGATTTTAACCAAAGTTGCAAAAATAGGGTTATCTCCCCGTTTCCAGCGCTTTTGGGCATCTTGGGCACATCTGTGATGAAAAATTTAAGATTTTAACCAAAGTTGCAAAAATAGGCTTATCTCACCGTTTCCAGTGCCTTTGGGCATCTTGGGCACATTTGTGATGAAAAATTTAAGATTTTAATTATAGTTGCAAAAATAGGTTTATCTCAACGTTTCCAGCGCTTTTGCGCATCTTGGGCACATCTGTGATGAAAAATTTAAGATTTTAACCAAAGTTGCAAAAAAAGGCTTATCTCCCCGTTTCCAGCGCTTTTGGGCATCTTGGGCACATCTGTGATGAAAAATTTAAGATTTTAACCAAAGTTGCAAAAATAGGCTTATCTCACCGTTTCCAGCGCTTTTGTGCATCTTGGGCACATCTGTGATGAAAAATTTAAGATTTTAACCAAAGTTGCAAAAATAGGCTTATCTCTCCGTTTCCAGCACTTTTTGGCACTTAGAGCCAATCTGACAGTAGAAACCGTGCAGTTGCTACTTTTTCATTGGGGTTTCCAAAACTTCAAATCTTTTTTTTAAAGAGTTCCTCTAGAGTTGAAACCAAGATTTCAAATTATCCTTTTTCATTATTATAATCCACTGTATGCATTTTAAGTATCAAGGAATTTGACTGAAGGCCTTTTGAGAAAACACGTTGATTAGTGACCCTATTTCATTATGGCAGTCAAACCACTGATTTTCAACTTTAGTCTATGAAACCTCCAAACCTTAAACATTGTTGCAAAATTAGGCTTATCTCACCGTTTCTAGCACTTTTGTGCACCTTGGGCATATCTGTGATGAAAAATGAAGATTTTAACCAAAGTTGCAAAAATAGGGTTATCTCACCGTTTCCCGCGCCTTTGGGCATCTTGGGCACATTTGTGATGAAAAATTTAAGATTTTAATTATAGTTGCAAAAATAGGTTTATCTCACCGTTTCCAGCGCTTTTGCGCATCTTGGGCACATCTGTGATGAAAAATTTAAGATTTTAACCAAAGTTGCAAAAAAAGGCTTATCTCCCCGTTTCCAGCGCTTTTGGGCATCTTGGGCACATCTGTGATGAAAAATTTAAGATTTTAACCAAAGTTGCAAAAATAGGCTTATCTCACCGTTTCCAGTGCCTTTGGGCATCTTGGGCACATTTGTGATGAAAAATTTAAGATTTTAATTATAGTTGCAAAAATAGGTTTATCTCACCGTTTCCAGCGCTTTTGCGCATCTTGGGCACATCTGTGATGAAAAATTTAAGATTTTAACCAAAGTTGCAAAAATAGGCTTATCTCACCGTTTCCAGCGCTTTTGTGCATCTTGGGCACATCTGTGATGAAAAATTGAAGATTTTAACCATTGTTGCAAAAATAGGCTTATCTCCCCGTTTCCAGCACTTTTTGGCACTTAGAGCCAATCTGACAGTAAAAACCGTGCAGTTGCTACTTTTTCATTGGGGTTTCCAAAACTTAAAATCTGTTTTTTAAAGAGTTCCTTTAGAGTTGAAACCAAGATTTCAAATTATCCTTTTTCATTATTATAATCCACTGTATGCATTTTAAGTATCAAGGAATTTGACTGAAGGCCTTTTGAGAAAACACGTTGATTAGTGACCCTATTTCATTATGGCAGTCAAACCACTGATTTTCAACTTTAGTCTATGAAACCTCCAAACCTTAAACATTGTTGCAAAATTAGGCTTATCTCACCGTTTCCAGCACTTTTGTGCATCTTGGGCATATCTGTGATGAAAAAATGAAGATTTTAACCAAAGTTGCAAAAATAGGCTTATCTCACCGTTTCCAGCGCTTTTGCGCATCTTGGGAACATCTGTGATGAAAAATTTAAGATTTAACCAAAGTTGCAAAAATAGGCTTATCTCACCGTTTCCAGCGCTTTTGCGCATCTTGGGCACATCTGTGATGAAAAATTTAAGATTTTAACCAAAGTTGCAAAAATAGGCTTATCTCTCCGTTTCCAGCACTTTTTGGCACTTAGAGCCAATCTGACAGTAGAAACCGTGCAGTTGCTACTTTTTCATTGGGGTTTCCAAAACTTAAAATCTTTTT
The DNA here is from genome assembly GCF_947347685.1 of Pleuronectes platessa. Classification (NCBI taxonomy): domain Eukaryota; kingdom Metazoa; phylum Chordata; class Actinopteri; order Pleuronectiformes; family Pleuronectidae; genus Pleuronectes; species Pleuronectes platessa. Next base: position 308,501 of record NW_026518944.1, on the reverse strand, counting down.
TTTAAAGAGTTCCTTTAGAGTTGAAACCAAGATTTCAAATTATCCTTTTTCATTATTATAATCCACTGTATGCATTTTAAGTATCAAGGAATTTGACTGAAGGCCTTTTGAGAAAACACGTTGATTAGTGACCCTATTTCATTATGGCAGTCAAACCACTGATTTTCAACTTTAGTCTATGAAACCTCCAAACCTTAAACATTGTTGCAAAATTAGGCTTATCTCACCGTTTCCAGCACTTTTGTGCACCTTGGGCATATCTGTGATGAAAAAATGAAGATTTTAACCAAAGTTGCAAAAATAGGGTTATCTCACCGTTTCCCGCGCCTTTGGGCATCTTGGGCACATTTGTGATGAAAAATTTAAGATTTTAATTATAGTTGCAAAAATAGGTTTATCTCACCGTTTCCAGCGCTTTTGCGCATCTTGGGCACATCTGTGATGAAAAATTTAAGATTTTAACCAAAGTTGCAAAAAAAGGCTTTTCTCCCCGTTTCCAGCGCTTTTGGGCATCTTGGGCACATCTGTGATGAAAAATTTAAGATTTTAACCAAAGTTGCAAAAATAGGCTTATCTCACCGTTTCCAGCGCTTTTGTGCATCTTGGGCACATCTGTGATGAAAAATTGAAAATTTTAACCATTGTTGCAAAAATAGGCTTATCTCCCCGTTTCCAGCACTTTTTGGCACTTAGAGCCAATCTGACAGTAAAAACCGTGCAGTTGCTACTTTTTCATTGGGGTTTCCAAAACTTAAAATCTGTTTTTTAAAGAGTTCCTTTAGAGTTGAAACCAAGATTTCAAATTATCCTTTTTCATTATTATAATCCACTGTATGCATTTTAAGTATCAAGGAATTTGACTGAAGGCCTTTTGAGAAAACACGTTGATTAGTGACCCTATTTCATTATGGCAGTCAAACCACTGATTTTCAACTTTAGTCTATGAAACCTCCAAACCTTAAACATTGTTGCAAAATTAGGCTTATCTCACCGTTTCCAGCGCTTTTGCGCATCTTGGGCACATCTGTGATGAAAAATTTATGATTTTAACCAAAGTTGCAAAAATAGGCTTATCTCCCTGTTTCCAGCACTTTTTGGCACTTAGAGCCAATCTGACAGTAGAAACCGTGCAGTTGCTACTTTTTCATTGGGGTTTCCAAAACTTCAAATCTTTTTTTTAAAGAGTTCCTCTAGAGTTGAAACCAAGATTTCAAATTATCCTTTTTCATTATTATAATCCACTGTATGCATTTTAAGTATCAAGGAATTTGACTGAAGGCCTTTTGAGAAAACACGTTGATTAGTGACCCTATTTCATTATGGCAGTCAAACCACTGATTTTCAACTTTAGTCTATGAAACCTCCAAACCTTAAACATTGTTGCAAAATTAGGCTTATCTCACCGTTTCCAGCACTTTTGTGCACCTTGGGCATATCTGTGATGAAAAAATGAAGATTTTAACCAAAGTTGCAAAAATAGGGTTATCTCACCGTTTCCCGCGCCTTTGGGCATCTTGGGCACATTTGTGATGAAAAATTTAAGATTTTAATTATAGTTGCAAAAATAGGTTTATCTCACCGTTTCCAGCGCTTTTGCGCATCTTGGGCACATCTGTGATGAAAAATTTAAGATTTTAACCAAAGTTGCAAAAAAAGGCTTATCTCCCCGTTTCCAGCGCTTTTGGGCATCTTGGGCACATCTGTGATGAAAAATTTAAGATTTAACCAAAGTTGCAAAAATAGGCTTATCTCACCGTTTCCAGCGCTTTTGCGCATCTTGGGCACATCTGTGATGAAAAATTTATGATTTTAACCAAAGTTGCAAAAATAGGCTTATCTCCCTGTTTCCATCACTTTTTGGCACTTAGAGCCAATCTGACAGTAGAAACCGTGCAGTTGCTACTTTTTCATTGGGGTTTCCAAAACTTCAAATCTTTTTTTTAAAGAGTTCCTCTAGAGTTGAAACCAAGATTTCAAATTATCCTTTTTCATTATTATAATCCACTGTATGCATTTTAAGTATCAAGGAATTTGACTGAAGGCCTTTTGAGAAAACACGTTGATTAGTGACCCTATTTCATTATGGCAGTCAAACCACTGATTTTCAACTTTAGTCTATGAAACCTCCAAACCTTAAACATTGTTGCAAAATTAGGCTTATCTCACCGTTTCTAGCACTTTTGTGCACCTTGGGCATATCTGTGATGAAAAAATGAAGATTTTAACCAAAGTTGCAAAAATAGGGTTATCTCACCGTTTCCCGCGCCTTTGGGCATCTTGGGCACATTTGTGATGAAAAATTTAAGATTTTAATTATAGTTGCAAAAATAGGTTTATCTCACCGTTTCCAGCGCTTTTGCGCATCTTGGGCACATCTGTGATGAAAAATTTAAGATTTTAACCAAAGTTGCAAAAAAAGGCTTATCTCCCCGTTTCCAGCGCTTTTGGGCATCTTGGGCACATCTGTGATGAAAAATTTAAGATTTTAACCAAAGTTGCAAAAATAGGCTTATCTCACCGTTTCCAGCGCTTTTGTGCATCTTGGGCACATCTGTGATGAAAAATTGAAGATTTTAACCATTGTTGCAAAAATAGGCTTATCTCCCCGTTTCCAGCACTTTTTGGCACTTAGAGCCAATCTGAACAGTAGAAACCGTGCAGTTGCTACTTTTTCATTGGGGTTTCCAAAACTTCAAATCTTTTTTTTAAAGAGTTCCTCTAGAGTTGAAACCAAGATTTCAAATTATCCTTTTTCATTATTATAATCCACTGTATGCATTTTAAGTATCAAGGAATTTGACTGAAGGCCTTTTGAGAAAACACGTTGATTAGTGACCCTATTTCATTATGGCAGTCAAACCACTGATTTTCAACTTTAGTCTATGAAACCTCCAAACCTTAAACATTGTTGCAAAATTAGGCTTATCTCACCGTTTCTAGCACTTTTGTGCACCTTGGGCATATCTGTGATGAAAAAATGAAGATTTTAACCAAAGTTGCAAAAATAGGGTTATCTCCCCGTTTCCAGCGCTTTTGGGCATCTTGGGCACATCTGTGATGAAAAATTTAAGATTTTAACCAAAGTTGCAAAAATAGGCTTATCTCACCGTTTCCAGTGCCTTTGGGCATCTTGGGCACATTTGTGATGAAAAATTTAAGATTTTAATTATAGTTGCAAAAAAAGGCTTATCTCCCCGTTTCCAGCGCTTTTGGGCATCTTGGGCACATCTGTGATGAAAAATTTAAGATTTTAACCAAAGTTGCAAAAATAGGCTTATCTCACCGTTTCCAGCGCTTTTGTGCTTCTTGGGCACATCTGTGATGAAAAATTGAAGATTTTAACCATTGTTGCAAAAATAGGCTTATCTCCCCGTTTCCAGCACTTTTTGGCACTTAGAGCCAATCTGACAGTAAAAACCGTGCAGTTGCTACTTTTTCATTGGGGTTTCCAAAACTTAAAATCTGTTTTTTAAAGAGTTCCTTTAGAGTTGAAACCAAGATTTCAAATTATCCTTTTTCATTATTATAATCCACTGTATGCATTTTAAGTATCAAGGAATTTGACTGAAGGCCTTTTGAGAAAACACGTTGATTAGTGACCCTATTTCATTATGGCAGTCAAACCACTGATTTTCAACTTTAGTCTATGAAACCTCCAAACCTTAAACATTGTTGCAAAATTAGGCTTATCTCACCGTTTCCAGCGCTTTTGCGCATCTTGGGCACATCTGTGATGAAAAATTTATGATTTTAACCAAAGTTGCAAAAATAGGCTTATCTCCCTGTTTCCAGCACTTTTTGGCACTTAGAGCCAATCTGACAGTAGAAACCGTGCAGTTGCTACTTTTTCATTGGGGTTTCCAAAACTTCAAATCTTTTTTTTAAAGAGTTCCTCTAGAGTTGAAACCAAGATTTCAAATTATCCTTTTTCATTATTATAATCCACTGTATGCATTTTAAGTATCAAGGAATTTGACTGAAGGCCTTTTGAGAAAACACGTTGATTAGTGACCCTATTTCATTATGGCAGTCAAACCACTGATTTTCAACTTTAGTCTATGAAACCTCCAAACCTTAAACATTGTTGCAAAATTAGGCTTATCTCACCGTTTCCAGCACTTTTGTGCACCTTGGGCATATCTGTGATGAAAAAATGAAGATTTTAACCAAAGTTGCAAAAATAGGGTTATCTCACCGTTTCCCGCGCCTTTGGGCATCTTGGGCACATTTGTGATGAAAAATTTAAGATTTTAATTATAGTTGCAAAAATAGGTTTATCTCACCGTTTCCAGCGCTTTTGCGCATCTTGGGCACATCTGTGATGAAAAATTTAAGATTTTAACCAAAGTTGCAAAAAAAGGCTTATCTCCCCGTTTCCAGCGCTTTTGGGCATCTTGGGCACATCTGTGATGAAAAATTTAAGATTTAACCAAAGTTGCAAAAATAGGCTTATCTCACCGTTTCCAGCGCTTTTGCGCATCTTGGGCACATCTGTGATGAAAAATTTATGATTTTAACCAAAGTTGCAAAAATAGGCTTATCTCCCTGTTTCCATCACTTTTTGGCACTTAGAGCCAATCTGACAGTAGAAACCGTGCAGTTGCTACTTTTTCATTGGGGTTTCCAAAACTTCAAATCTTTTTTTTAAAGAGTTCCTCTAGAGTTGAAACCAAGATTTCAAATTATCCTTTTTCATTATTATAATCCACTGTATGCATTTTAAGTATCAAGGAATTTGACTGAAGGCCTTTTGAGAAAACACGTTGATTAGTGACCCTATTTCATTATGGCAGTCAAACCACTGATTTTCAACTTTAGTCTATGAAACCTCCAAACCTTAAACATTGTTGCAAAATTAGGCTTATCTCACCGTTTCTAGCACTTTTGTGCACCTTGGGCATATCTGTGATGAAAAAATGAAGATTTTAACCAAAGTTGCAAAAATAGGGTTATCTCACCGTTTCCCGCGCCTTTGGGCATCTTGGGCACATTTGTGATGAAAAATTTAAGATTTTAATTATAGTTGCAAAAATAGGTTTATCTCACCGTTTCCAGCGCTTTTGCGCATCTTGGGCACATCTGTGATGAAAAATTTAAGATTTTAACCAAAGTTGCAAAAAAAGGCTTATCTCCCCGTTTCCAGCGCTTTTGGGCATCTTGGGCACATCTGTGATGAAAAATTTAAGATTTTAACCAAAGTTGCAAAAATAGGCTTATCTCACCGTTTCCAGCGCTTTTGTGCATCTTGGGCACATCTGTGATGAAAAATTGAAGATTTTAACCATTGTTGCAAAAATAGGCTTATCTCCCCGTTTCCAGCACTTTTTGGCACTTAGAGCCAATCTGAACAGTAGAAACCGTGCAGTTGCTACTTTTTCATTGGGGTTTCCAAAACTTCAAATCTTTTTTTTAAAGAGTTCCTCTAGAGTTGAAACCAAGATTTCAAATTATCCTTTTTCATTATTATAATCCACTGTATGCATTTTAAGTATCAAGGAATTTGACTGAAGGCCTTTTGAGAAAACACGTTGATTAGTGACCCTATTTCATTATGGCAGTCAAACCACTGATTTTCAACTTTAGTCTATGAAACCTCCAAACCTTAAACATTGTTGCAAAATTAGGCTTATCTCACCGTTTCTAGCACTTTTGTGCACCTTGGGCATATCTGTGATGAAAAAATGAAGATTTTAACCAAAGTTGCAAAAATAGGGTTATCTCCCCGTTTCCAGCGCTTTTGGGCATCTTGGGCACATCTGTGATGAAAAATTTAAGATTTTAACCAAAGTTGCAAAAATAGGCTTATCTCACCGTTTCCAGTGCCTTTGGGCATCTTGGGCACATTTGTGATGAAAAATTTAAGATTTTAATTATAGTTGCAAAAAAAGGCTTATCTCCCCGTTTCCAGCGCTTTTGGGCATCTTGGGCACATCTGTGATGAAAAATTTAAGATTTTAACCAAAGTTGCAAAAATAGGCTTATCTCACCGTTTCCAGCGCTTTTGTGCTTCTTGGGCACATCTGTGATGAAAAATTGAAGATTTTAACCATTGTTGCAAAAATAGGCTTATCTCCCCGTTTCCAGCACTTTTTGGCACTTAGAGCCAATCTGACAGTAAAAACCGTGCAGTTGCTACTTTTTCATTGGGGTTTCCAAAACTTAAAATCTGTTTTTTAAAGAGTTCCTTTAGAGTTGAAACCAAGATTTCAAATTATCCTTTTTCATTATTATAATCCACTGTATGCATTTTAAGTATCAAGGAATTTGACTGAAGGCCTTTTGAGAAAACACGTTGATTAGTGACCCTATTTCATTATGGCAGTCAAACCACTGATTTTCAACTTTAGTCTATGAAACCTCCAAACCTTAAACATTGTTGCAAAATTAGGCTTATCTCACCGTTTCCAGCACTTTTGTGCATCTTGGGCATATCTGTGATGAAAAAATGAAGATTTTAACCAAAGTTGCAAAAATAGGCTTATATCACCGTTTCCAGCGCTTTTGCGCATCTTGGGCACATCTGTGATGAAAAATTTAAGATTTAACCAAAGTTGCAAAAATAGGCTTATCTCACCGTTTCCAGCGCTTTTGCGCATCTTGGGCACATCTGTGATGAAAAATTTAAGATTTTAACCATTGTTGCAAATATAGGCTTATCTCCCCGTTTCCAGCACTTTTTGGCACTTAGAGCCAATCTGACAGTAAAAACCGTGCAGTTGCTACTTTTTCATTGGGGTTTCCAAAACTTAAAATCTGTTTTTTAAAGAGTTCCTTTAGAGTTGAAACCAAGATTTCAAATTATCCTTTTTCATTATTATAATCCACTGTATGCATTTTAAGTATCAAGGAATTTGACTGAAGGCCTTTTGAGAAAACACGTTGATTAGTGACCCTATTTCATTATGGCAGTCAAACCACTGATTTTCAACTTTAGTCTATGAAACCTCCAAACCTTAAACATTGTTGCAAAATTAGGCTTATCTCACCGTTTCCAGCACTTTTGTGCATCTTGGGCATATCTGTGATGAAAAAATGAAGATTTTAACCAAAGTTGCAAAAATAGGCTTATCTCACCGTTTCCAGCGCTTTTGCGCATCTTGGGCACATCTGTGATGAAAAATGTAAGATTTAACCAAAGTTGCAAAAATAGGCTTATCTCACCGTTTCCAGCGCTTTTGCGCATCTTGGGCACATCTGTGATGAAAAATTTATGATTTTAACCAAAGTTGCAAAATTAGGCTTATCTCACCGTTTCCAGCACTTTTGTGCATCTTGGGCATATCTGTGATGAAAAAATGAAGATTTTAACCAAAGTTGCAAAAATAGGCTTATATCACCGTTTCCAGCGCTTTTGCGCATCTTGGGCACATCTGTGATGAAAAATTTAAGATTTAACCAAAGTTGCAAAAATAGGCTTATCTCACCGTTTCCAGCGCTTTTGCGCATCTTGGGCACATCTGTGATGAAAAATTTAAGATTTTAACCATTGTTGCAAATATAGGCTTATCTCCCCGTTTCCAGCACTTTTTGGCACTTAGAGCCAATCTGACAGTAAAAACCGTGCAGTTGCTACTTTTTCATTGGGGTTTCCAAAACTTAAAATCTGTTTTTTAAAGAGTTCCTTTAGAGTTGAAACCAAGATTTCAAATTATCCTTTTTCATTATTATAATCCACTGTATGCATTTTAAGTATCAAGGAATTTGACTGAAGGCCTTTTGAGAAAACACGTTGATTAGTGACCCTATTTCATTATGGCAGTCAAACCACTGATTTTCAACTTTAGTCTATGAAACCTCCAAACCTTAAACATTGTTGCAAAATTAGGCTTATCTCACCGTTTCCAGCACTTTTGTGCATCTTGGGCATATCTGTGATGAAAAAATGAAGATTTTAACCAAAGTTGCAAAAATAGGCTTATCTCACCGTTTCCAGCGCTTTTGCGCATCTTGGGCACATCTGTGATGAAAAATGTAAGATTTAACCAAAGTTGCAAAAATAGGCTTATCTCACCGTTTCCAGCGCTTTTGCGCATCTTGGGCACATCTGTGATGAAAAATTTATGATTTTAACCAAAGTTGCAAAAATAGGCTTATCTCCCTGTTTCCAGCACTTTTTGGCACTTAGAGCCAATCTGACAGTAGAAACCGTGCAGTTGCTACGTTTTCATTGGGGTTTCCAAAACTTCAAATCTTTTTTTTAAAGAGTTCCTCCAGAGTTGAAACCAAGATTTCAAATTATCCTTTTTCATTATTATAATCCACTGTATGCATTTTAAGTATCAAGGAATTTGACTGAAGGCCTTTTGAGAAAACACGTTGATTAGTGACCCTATTTCATTATGGCAGTCAAACCACTGATTTTCAACTTTAGTCTATGAAACCTCCAAACCTTAAACATTGTTGCAAAATTAGGCTTATCTCACCGTTTCCAGCACTTTTGTGCACCTTGGGCATATCTGTGATGAAAAAATGAAGATTTTAACCAAAGTTGCAAAAATAGGCTTATCTCACAGTTTCCAGTGCCTTTGGGCATCTTGGGCACATTTGTGATGAAAAATTTAAGATTTTAATTATAGTTGCAAAAATAGGTTTATCTCACCGTTTCCAGCGCTTTTGCGCATCTTGGGCACATCTGTGATGAAAAATGTAAGATTTTAACCATAGTTGCAAAAATAGGCTTATCTCACCGTTTCCAGTGCTTTTGTGCATCTTGGGCACATCTGTGATGAAAAATTTAAGATTTTAACCAAAGTTGCAAAAATAGGCTTATCTCTCCGTTTCCAGCACTTTTTGGCACTTAGAGCCAATCTGACAGTAGAAACCGTGCAGTTGCTACTTTTTCATTGGGGTTTCCAAAACTTCAAATCTTTTTTTTAAAGAGTTCCTCTAGAGTTGAAACCAAGATTTCAAATTATCCTTTTTCATTATTATAATCCACTGTATGCATTTTAAGTATCAAGGAATTTGACTGAAGGCCTTTTGAGAAAACACGTTGATTAGTGACCCTATTTCATTATGGCAGTCAAACCACTGATTTTCAACTTTAGTCTATGAAACCTCCAAACCTTAAACATTGTTGCAAAATTAGGCTTATCTCACCGTTTCTAGCACTTTTGTGCACCTTGGGCATATCTGTGATGAAAAATGAAGATTTTAACCAAAGTTGCAAAAATAGGGTTATCTCACCGTTTCCCGCGCCTTTGGGCATCTTGGGCACATTTGTGATGAAAAATTTAAGATTTTAATTATAGTTGCAAAAATAGGTTTATCTCACCGTTTCCAGCGCTTTTGCGCATCTTGGGCACATCTGTGATGAAAAATTTAAGATTTTAACCAAAGTTGCAAAAAAAGGCTTATCTCCCCGTTTCCAGCGCTTTTGGGCATCTTGGGCACATCTGTGATGAAAAATTTAAGATTTTAACCAAAGTTGCAAAAATAGGCTTATCTCACCGTTTCCAGTGCCTTTGGGCATCTTGGGCACATTTGTGATGAAAAATTTAAGATTTTAATTATAGTTGCAAAAATAGGTTTATCTCACCGTTTCCAGCGCTTTTGCGCATCTTGGGCACATCTGTGATGAAAAATTTAAGATTTTAACCAAAGTTGCAAAAATAGGCTTATCTCACCGTTTCCAGCGCTTTTGTGCATCTTGGGCACATCTGTGATGAAAAATTGAAGATTTTAACCATTGTTGCAAAAATAGGCTTATCTCCCCGTTTCCAGCACTTTTTGGCACTTAGAGCCAATCTGACAGTAAAAACCGTGCAGTTGCTACTTTTTCATTGGGGTTTCCAAAACTTAAAATCTGTTTTTTAAAGAGTTCCTTTAGAGTTGAAACCAAGATTTCAAATTATCCTTTTTCATTATTATAATCCACTGTATGCATTTTAAGTATCAAGGAATTTGACTGAAGGCCTTTTGAGAAAACACGTTGATTAGTGACCCTATTTCATTATGGCAGTCAAACCACTGATTTTCAACTTTAGTCTATGAAACCTCCAAACCTTAAACATTGTTGCAAAATTAGGCTTATCTCACCGTTTCCAGCACTTTTGTGCATCTTGGGCATATCTGTGATGAAAAAATGAAGATTTTAACCAAAGTTGCAAAAATAGGCTTATCTCACCGTTTCCAGCGCTTTTGCGCATCTTGGGCACATCTGTGATGAAAAATTTAAGATTTAACCAAAGTTGCAAAAATAGGCTTATCTCACCGTTTCCAGCGCTTTTGCGCATCTTGGGCACATCTGTGATGAAAAATTTATGATTTTAACCAAAGTTGCAAAAATAGGCTTATCTCCCTGTTTCCAGCACTTTTTGGCACTTAGAGCCAATCTGACAGTAAAAACCGTGCAGTTGCTACTTTTTCATTGGGGTTTCCAAAACTTAAAATCTGTTTTTTAAAGAGTTCCTTTAGAGTTGAAACCAAGATTTCAAATTATCCTTTTTCATTATTATAATCCACTGTATGCATTTTAAGTATCAAGGAATTTGACTGAAGGCCTTTTGAGAAAACACGTTGATTAGTGACCCTATTTCATTATGGCAGTCAAACCACTGATTTTCAACTTTAGTCTATGAAACCTCCAAACCTTAAACATTGTTGCAAAATTAGGCTTATCTCACCGTTTCCAGCACTTTTGTGCATCTTGGGCATATCTGTGATGAAAAAATGAAGATTTTAACCAAAGTTGCAAAAATAGGCTTATCTCACCGTTTCCAGCGCTTTTGCGCATCTTGGGCACATCTGTGATGAAAAATTTAAGATTTTCACCAAAGTTGCAAAAAAAGGCTTATCTCCCCGTTTCCAGCGCTTTTGGGCATCTTGGGCACATCTGTGATGAAAAATTTATGATTTTAACCAAAGTTGCAAAAATAGGCTTATCTCCCTGTTTCCAGCACTTTTTGGCACTTAGAGCCAATCTGACAGTAGAAACCGTGCAGTTGCTACTTTTTCATTGGGGTTTCCAAAACTTCAAATCTTTTTTTTAAAGAGTTCCTCTAGAGTTGAAACCAAGATTTCAAATTATCCTTTTTCATTATTATAATCCACTGTATGCATTTTAAGTATCAAGGAATTTGACTGAAGGCCTTTTGAGAAAACACGTTGATTAGTGACCCTATTTCATTATGGCAGTCAAACCACTGATTTTCAACTTTAGTCTATGAAACCTCCAAACCTTAAACATTGTTGCAAAATTAGGCTTATCTCACCGTTTCCAGCACTTTTGTGCACCTTGGGCATATCTGTGATGAAAAAATGAAGATTTTAACCAAAGTTGCAAAAATAGGCTTATCTCACAGTTTCCAGTGCCTTTGGGCATCTTGGACACATTTGTGATGAAAAATTTACGATTTTAATCATAGTTGCAAAAATAGGTTTATCTCACCGTTTCCAGCGCTTTTGCGCATCTTGGGCACATCTGTGATGAAAAATTTAAGATTTTAACCATAGTTGCAAAAATAGGGTTTTCTCACCGTTTCCAGCGCTTTTGCGCATATTGGGCACATCTGTGATGAAAAATTTAAGATTTTAACCATAGTTGCAAAAATAGGCTTATCTCACCGTTTCCAGCGCTTTTGGGCATCTTGGGCACATCTGTGATGAAAAATTTAAGATTTTAACCAAAGTTGCAAAAATAGGCTTATCTCTCCGTTTCCAGCACTTTTTGGCACTTAGAGCCAATCTGACAGTAGAAACCGTGCAGTTGCTACTTTTTCATTGGGGTTTCCAAAACTTAAAATCTTTTTTTTAAAGAGTTCCTTTAGAGTTGAAACCAAGATTTCAAATTATCCTTTTTCATTATTATAATCCACTGTATGCATTTTAAGTATCAAGGAATTTGACTGAAGGCCTTTTGAGAAAACACGTTGATTAGTGACCCTATTTCATTATGGCAGTCAAACCACTGATTTTCAACTTTAGTCTATGAAACCTCCAAACCTTAAACATTGTTGCAAAATTAGGCTTATCTCACCGTTTCCAGCACTTTTGTGCACCTTGGGCATATCTGTGATGAAAAAATGAAGATTTTAACCAAAGTTGCAAAAATAGGGTTATCTCACCGTTTCCCGCGCCTTTGGGCATCTTGGGCACATTTGTGATGAAAAATTTAAGATTTTAATTATAGTTGCAAAAATAGGTTTATCTCACCGTTTCCAGCGCTTTTGCGCATCTTGGGCACATCTGTGATGAAAAATTTAAGATTTTAACCAAAGTTGCAAAAAAAGGCTTTTCTCCCCGTTTCCAGCGCTTTTGGGCATCTTGGGCACATCTGTGATGAAAAATTTAAGATTTTAACCAAAGTTGCAAAAATAGGCTTATCTCACCGTTTCCAGCGCTTTTGTGCATCTTGGGCACATCTGTGATGAAAAATTGAAAATTTTAACCATTGTTGCAAAAATAGGCTTATCTCCCCGTTTCCTGCACTTTTTGGCACTTAGAGCCAATCTGACAGTAAAAACCGTGCAGTTGCTACTTTTTCATTGGGGTTTCCAAAACTTAAAATCTGTTTTTTAAAGAGTTCCTTTAGAGTTGAAACCAAGATTTCAAATTATCCTTTTTCATTATTATAATCCACTGTATGCATTTTAAGTATCAAGGAATTTGACTGAAGGCCTTTTGAGAAAACACGTTGATTAGTGACCCTATTTCATTATGGCAGTCAAACCACTGATTTTCAACTTTAGTCTATGAAACCTCCAAACCTTAAACATTGTTGCAAAATTAGGCTTATCTCACCGTTTCCAGCGCTTTTGCGCATCTTGGGAACATCTGTGATGAAAAATTTATGATTTTAACCAAAGTTGCAAAAATAGGCTTATCTCCCTGTTTCCAGCACTTTTTGGCACTTAGAGCCAATCTGAACAGTAGAAACCGTGCAGTTGCTACTTTTTCATTGGGGTTTCCAAAACTTCAAATCTTTTTTTTAAAGAGTTCCTCTAGAGTTGAAACCAAGATTTCAAATTATCCTTTTTCATTATTATAATCCACTGTATGCATTTTAAGTATCAAGGAATTTGACTGAAGGCCTTTTGAGAAAACACGTTGATTAGTGACCCTATTTCATTATGGCAGTCAAACCACTGATTTTCAACTTTAGTCTATGAAACCTCCAAACCTTAAACATTGTTGCAAAATTAGGCTTATCTCACCGTTTCTAGCACTTTTGTGCACCTTGGGCATATCTGTGATGAAAAAATGAAGATTTAAACCAAAGTTGCAAAAATAGGGTTATCTCACCGTTTCCCGCGCCTTTGGGCATCTTGGGCACATTTGTGATGAAAAATTTAAGATTTTAATTATAGTTGCAAAAATAGGTTTATCTCACCGTTTCCAGCGCTTTTGCGCATCTTGGGCACATCTGTGATGAAAAATTTAAGATTTTAACCAAAGTTGCAAAAAAAGGCTTATCTCCCCGTTTCCAGCGCTTTTGGGCATCTTGGGCACATCTGTGATGAAAAATTTAAGATTTTAACCAAAGTTGCAAAAATAGGCTTATCTCACCGTTTCCAGCGCTTTTGGGCATCTTGGGCACATCTGTGATGAAAAATTTAAGATTTTAACCAAAGTTGCAAAAATAGGCTTTTCTCACCGTTTCCAGCGCTTTTGTGCATCTTGGGCACATCTGTGATGAAAAATTGAAGATTTTAACCATTGTTGCAAAAATAGGCTTATCTCCCCGTTTCCAGCACTTTTTGGCACTTAGAGCCAATCTGACAGTAAAAACCGTGCAGTTGCTACTTTTTCATTGGGGTTTCCAAAACTTAAAATCTGTTTTTTAAAGAGTTCCTTTGGAGTTGAAACCAAGATTTCAAATTATCCTTTTTCATTATTATAATCCACTGTATGCATTTTAAGTATCAAGGAATTTGACTGAAGGCCTTTTGAGAAAACACGTTGATTAGTGACCCTATTTCATTATGGCAGTCAAACCACTGATTTTCAACTTTAGTCTATGAAACCTCCAAACCTTAAACATTGTTGCAAAATTAGGCTTATCTCACCGTTTCCAGCACTTTTGTGCATCTTGGGCATATCTGTGATGAAAAAATGAAGATTTTAACCAAAGTTGCAAAAATAGGCTTATCTCACCGTTTCCAGCGCTTTTGCGCATCTTGGGCACATCTGTGATGAAAAATTTAAGATTTAACCAAAGTTGCAAAAATAGGCTTATCTCACCGTTTCCAGCGCTTTTGCGCATCTTGGGCACATCTGTGATGAAAAATTTAAGATTTTAACCATTGTTGCAAAAATAGGCTTATCTCTCCGTTTCCAGCACTTTTTGGCACTTAGAGCCAATCTGACAGTAGAAACCGTGCAGTTGCTACTTTTTCATTGGGGTTTCCAAAACTTAAAATCTTTTTTTTAAAAAGTTCCTTTAGAGTTGAAACCAAGATTTCAAATTATCCTTTTTCATTATTATAATCCACTGTATGCATTTTAAGTATCAAGGAATTTGACTGAAGGCCTTTTGAGAAAACACGTTGATTAGTGACCCTATTTCATTATGGCAGTCAAACCACTGATTTTCAACTTTAGTCTATGAAACCTCCAAACCTTAAACATTGTTGCAAAATTAGGCTTATCTCACCGTTTCCAGCACTTTTGTGCACCTTGGGCATATCTGTGATGAAAAAATGAAGATTTTAACCAAAGTTGCAAAAATAGGCTTATCTCACCGTTTCCAGCGCCTTTGGGCATCTTGGGCACATTTGTGATGAAAAATTTAAAATTTTAATTATAGTTGCAAAAATAGGTTTATCTCACCGTTTCCAGCGCTTTTGCGCATCTTGGGCACATCTGTGATGAAAAATTTAAGATTTTCACCAAAGTTGCAAAAAAAGGCTTATCTCCCCGTTTCCAGCGCTTTTGGGCATCTTGGGCACATCTGTGATGAAAAATTGAAGATTTTAACCATTGTTGCAAAAATAGGCTTATCTCCCCGTTTCCAGCACTTTTTGGCACTTAGAGCCAATCTGAACAGTAGAAACCGTGCAGTTGCTACTTTTTCATTGGGGTTTCCAAAACTTAAAATCTTTTTTTTAAAGAGTTCCTTTAGAGCTGAAACCAAGATTTCAAATTATCCTTTTTCATTATTATAATCCACTGTATGCATTTTAAGTATCAAGGAATTTGACTGAAGGCCTTTTGAGAAAACACGTTGATTAGTGACCCTATTTCATTATGGCAGTCAAACCACTGATTTTCAACTTTAGTCTATGAAACCTCCAAACCTTAAACATTGTTGCAAAATTAGGCCTATCTCACCGTTTCCAGCACTTTTGTGCATCTTGGGCATATCTGTGATGAAAAAATGAAGATTTTAACCAAAGTTGCAAAAATAGGCTTATCTCACCGTTTCCAGCGCTTTTGCGCATCTAGGTCACATCTGTGATGAAAAATTTAAGATTTAACCAAAGTTGCAAAAATAGGCTTATCTCACCGTTTCCAGCGCTTTTGCGCATCTTGGGCACATCTGTGATGAAAAATTTATGATTTTAACCAAAGTTGCAAAAATAGGCTTATCTCCCTGTTTCCAGCACTTTTTGGCACTTAGAGCCAATCTGACAGTAGAAACCGTGCAGTTGCTACTTTTTCATTGGGGTTTCCAAAACTTCAAATCTTTTTTTTAAAGAGTTCCTCTAGAGTTGAAACCAAGATTTCAAATCATCCTTTTTCATTATTATAATCCACTGTATGCATTTTAAGTATCAAGGAATTTGACTGAAGGCCTTTTGAGAAAACACGTTGATTAGTGACCCTATTTCATTATGGCAGTCAAACCACTGATTTTCAACTTTAGTCTATGAAACCTCCAAACCTTAAACATTGTTGCAAAATTAGGCTTATCTCACCGTTTCCAGCACTTTTGTGCACCTTGGGCATATCTGTGATGAAAAAATTACGATTTTAATTATAGTTGCAAAAATAGGTTTATCTCACCGTTTCCAGTGCCTTTGGGCATCTTGGGCACATTTGTGATGAAAAATTTAGGATTTTAATTATAGTTGCAAAAATAGGTTTATCTCACCGTTTCCAGCGCTTTTGCGCATCTTGGGCACATCTGTGATGAAAAATTTAAGATTTTAACCATAGTTGCAAAAATAGGCTTATCTCACCGTTTCCAGCGCTCTTGGGCATCTTGGGCACATCTGTGATGAAAAATTTAAGATTTTAACCAAAGTTGCAAAAATAGGCTTATCTCTCCGTTTCCAGCACTTTTTGGCACTTAGAGCCAATCTGACAGTAGAAACCGTGCAGTTGCTACTTTTTCATTGGGGTTTCCAAAACTTAAAATCTGTTTTTTAAAGAGTTCCTTTAGAGTTGAAACCAAGATTTCAAATTATCCTTTTTCATTATTATAATCCACTGTATGCATTTTAAGTATCAAGGAATTTGACTGAAGGCCTTTTGAGAAAACACGTTGATTAGTGACCCTATTTCATTATGGCAGTCAAACCACTGATTTTCAACTTTAGTCTATGAAACCTCCAAACCTTAAACATTGTTGCAAAATTAGGCTTATCTCACCGTTTCCAGCGCTTTTGCGCATCTTGGGAACATCTGTGATGAAAAATTTATGATTTTAACCAAAGTTGCAAAAATAGGCTTATCTCCCTGTTTCCAGCACTTTTTGGCACTTAGAGCCAATCTGAACAGTAGAAACCGTGCAGTTGCTACTTTTTCATTGGGGTTTCCAAAACTTCAAATCTTTTTTTTAAAGAGTTCCTCTAGAGTTGAAACCAAGATTTCAAATTATCCTTTTTCATTATTATAATCCACTGTATGCATTTTAAGTATCAAGGAATTTGACTGAAGGCCTTTTGAGAAAACACGTTGATTAGTGACCCTATTTCATTATGGCAGTCAAACCACTGATTTTCAACTTTAGTCTATGAAACCTCCAAACCTTAAACATTGTTGCAAAATTAGGCTTATCTCACCGTTTCTAGCACTTTTGTGCACCTTGGGCATATCTGTGATGAAAAAATGAAGATTTAAACCAAAGTTGCAAAAATAGGGTTATCTCACCGTTTCCCGCGCCTTTGGGCATCTTGGGCACATTTGTGATGAAAAATTTAAGATTTTAATTATAGTTGCAAAAATAGGTTTATCTCACCGTTTCCAGCGCTTTTGCGCATCTTGGGCACATCTGTGATGAAAAATTTAAGATTTTAACCAAAGTTGCAAAAAAAGGCTTATCTCCCCGTTTCCAGCGCTTTTGGGCATCTTGGGCACATCTGTGATGAAAAATTTAAGATTTTAACCAAAGTTGCAAAAATAGGCTTATCTCACCGTTTCCAGCGCTTTTGGGCATCTTGGGCACATCTGTGATGAAAAATTTAAGATTTTAACCAAAGTTGCAAAAATAGGCTTTTCTCACCGTTTCCAGCGCTTTTGTGCATCTTGGGCACATCTGTGATGAAAAATTGAAGATTTTAACCATTGTTGCAAAAATAGGCTTATCTCCCCGTTTCCAGCACTTTTTGGCACTTAGAGCCAATCTGACAGTAAAAACCGTGCAGTTGCTACTTTTTCATTGGGGTTTCCAAAACTTAAAATCTGTTTTTTAAAGAGTTCCTTTGGAGTTGAAACCAAGATTTCAAATTATCCTTTTTCATTATTATAATCCACTGTATGCATTTTAAGTATCAAGGAATTTGACTGAAGGCCTTTTGAGAAAACACGTTGATTAGTGACCCTATTTCATTATGGCAGTCAAACCACTGATTTTCAACTTTAGTCTATGAAACCTCCAAACCTTAAACATTGTTGCAAAATTAGGCTTATCTCACCGTTTCCAGCACTTTTGTGCATCTTGGGCATATCTGTGATGAAAAAATGAAGATTTTAACCAAAGTTGCAAAAATAGGCTTATCTCACCGTTTCCAGCGCTTTTGCGCATCTTGGGCACATCTGTGATGAAAAATTTAAGATTTAACCAAAGTTGCAAAAATAGGCTTATCTCACCGTTTCCAGCGCTTTTGCGCATCTTGGGCACATCTGTGATGAAAAATTTAAGATTTTAACCATTGTTGCAAAAATAGGCTTATCTCTCCGTTTCCAGCACTTTTTGGCACTTAGAGCCAATCTGACAGTAGAAACCGTGCAGTTGCTACTTTTTCATTGGGGTTTCCAAAACTTAAAATCTTTTTTTTAAAAAGTTCCTTTAGAGTTGAAACCAAGATTTCAAATTATCCTTTTTCATTATTATAATCCACTGTATGCATTTTAAGTATCAAGGAATTTGACTGAAGGCCTTTTGAGAAAACACGTTGATTAGTGACCCTATTTCATTATGGCAGTCAAACCACTGATTTTCAACTTTAGTCTATGAAACCTCCAAACCTTAAACATTGTTGCAAAATTAGGCTTATCTCACCGTTTCCAGCACTTTTGTGCACCTTGGGCATATCTGTGATGAAAAAATGAAGATTTTAACCAAAGTTGCAAAAATAGGCTTATCTCACCGTTTCCAGCGCCTTTGGGCATCTTGGGCACATTTGTGATGAAAAATTTAAAATTTTAATTATAGTTGCAAAAATAGGTTTATCTCACCGTTTCCAGCGCTTTTGCGCATCTTGGGCACATCTGTGATGAAAAATTTAAGATTTTCACCAAAGTTGCAAAAAAAGGCTTATCTCCCCGTTTCCAGCGCTTTTGGGCATCTTGGGCACATCTGTGATGAAAAATTGAAGATTTTAACCATTGTTGCAAAAATAGGCTTATCTCCCCGTTTCCAGCACTTTTTGGCACTTAGAGCCAATCTGAACAGTAGAAACCGTGCAGTTGCTACTTTTTCATTGGGGTTTCCAAAACTTAAAATCTTTTTTTTAAAGAGTTCCTTTAGAGCTGAAACCAAGATTTCAAATTATCCTTTTTCATTATTATAATCCACTGTATGCATTTTAAGTATCAAGGAATTTGACTGAAGGCCTTTTGAGAAAACACGTTGATTAGTGACCCTATTTCATTATGGCAGTCAAACCACTGATTTTCAACTTTAGTCTATGAAACCTCCAAACCTTAAACATTGTTGCAAAATTAGGCCTATCTCACCGTTTCCAGCACTTTTGTGCATCTTGGGCATATCTGTGATGAAAAAATGAAGATTTTAACCAAAGTTGCAAAAATAGGCTTATCTCACCGTTTCCAGCGCTTTTGCGCATCTAGGTCACATCTGTGATGAAAAATTTAAGATTTAACCAAAGTTGCAAAAATAGGCTTATCTCACCGTTTCCAGCGCTTTTGCGCATCTTGGGCACATCTGTGATGAAAAATTTATGATTTTAACCAAAGTTGCAAAAATAGGCTTATCTCCCTGTTTCCAGCACTTTTTGGCACTTAGAGCCAATCTGACAGTAGAAACCGTGCAGTTGCTACTTTTTCATTGGGGTTTCCAAAACTTCAAATCTTTTTTTTAAAGAGTTCCTCTAGAGTTGAAACCAAGATTTCAAATCATCCTTTTTCATTATTATAATCCACTGTATGCATTTTAAGTATCAAGGAATTTGACTGAAGGCCTTTTGAGAAAACACGTTGATTAGTGACCCTATTTCATTATGGCAGTCAAACCACTGATTTTCAACTTTAGTCTATGAAACCTCCAAACCTTAAACATTGTTGCAAAATTAGGCTTATCTCACCGTTTCCAGCACTTTTGTGCACCTTGGGCATATCTGTGATGAAAAAATTACGATTTTAATTATAGTTGCAAAAATAGGTTTATCTCACCGTTTCCAGTGCCTTTGGGCATCTTGGGCACATTTGTGATGAAAAATTTAGGATTTTAATTATAGTTGCAAAAATAGGTTTATCTCACCGTTTCCAGCGCTTTTGCGCATCTTGGGCACATCTGTGATGAAAAATTTAAGATTTTAACCATAGTTGCAAAAATAGGCTTATCTCACCGTTTCCAGCGCTCTTGGGCATCTTGGGCACATCTGTGATGAAAAATTTAAGATTTTAACCAAAGTTGCAAAAATAGGCTTATCTCTCCGTTTCCAGCACTTTTTGGCACTTAGAGCCAATCTGACAGTAGAAACCGTGCAGTTGCTACTTTTTCATTGGGGTTTCCAAAACTTAAAATCTTTTTTTTAAAGAGTTCCTTTAGAGTTGAAACCAAGATTTCAAATTATCCTTTTTCATTATTATAATCCACTGTATGCATTTTAAGTATCAAGGAATTTGACTGAAGGCCTTTTGAGAAAACACGTTGATTAGTGACCCTATTTCATTATTGCAGTCAAACCACTGATTTTCAACTTTAGTCTATGAAACCTCCAAACCTTAAACATTGTTGCAAAATTAGGCTTATCTCACCGTTTCCAGCACTTTTGTGCACCTTGGGCATATCTGTGATGAAAAAATGAAGATTTTAACCAAAGTTGCAAAAATAGGGTTATCTCACCGTTTCCCGCGCCTTTGGGCATCTTGGGCACATTTGTGATGAAAAATTTAAGATTTTAATTATAGTTGCAAAAATAGGTTTATCTCACCGTTTCCAGCGCTTTTGCGCATCTTGGGCACATCTGTGATGAAAAATTTAAGATTTTAACCATAGTTGCAAAAATAGGGTTTTCTCACCGCTTCCAGCACTTTTTGGCACTTAGAGCCAATCTGAACAGTAAAAACCGTGCAGTTGCTACTTTTTCATTGGGGTTTCCAAAACTTAAAATCTTTTTTTTAAAGAGTTCCTTTAGAGTTGAAACCAAGATTTCAAATTATCCTTTTTCATTATTATAATCCACTGTATGCATTTTAAGTATCAAGGAATTTGACTGAAGGCCTTTTGAGAAAACACGTTGATTAGTGACCCTATTTCATTATGGCAGTCAAACCACTGATTTTCAACTTTAGTCTATGAAACCTCCAAACCTTAAACATTGTTGCAAAATTAGGCCTATCTCACCGTTTCCAGCACTTTTGTGCATCTTGGGCATATCTGTGATGAAAAAATGAAGATTTTAACCAAAGTTGCAAAAATAGGCTTATCTCACCGTTTCCAGCGCTTTTGCGCATCTAGGTCACATCTGTGATGAAAAATTTAAGATTTAACCAAAGTTGCAAAAATAGGCTTATCTCACCGTTTCCAGCGCTTTTGCGCATCTTGGGCACATCTGTGATGAAAAATTTATGATTTTAACCAAAGTTGCAAAAATAGGCTTATCTCCCTGTTTCCAGCACTTTTTGGGACTTAGAGCCAATCTGACAGTAGAAACCGTGCAGTTGCTACTTTTTCATTGGGGTTTCCAAAACTTCAAATCTTTTTTTTAAAGAGTTCCTCTAGAGTTGAAACCAAGATTTCAAATTATCCTTTTTCATTATTATAATCCACTGTATGCATTTTAAGTATCAAGGAATTTGACTGAAGGCCTTTTGAGAAAACACGTTGATTAGTGACCCTATTTCATTATGGCAGTCAAACCACTGATTTTCAACTTTAGTCTATGAAACCTCCAAACCTTAAACATTGTTGCAAAATTAGGCTTATCTCACCGTTTCCAGCACTTTTGTGCACCTTGGGCATATCTGTGATGAAAAAATTACGATTTTAATTATAGTTGCAAAAATAGGTTTATCTCACCGTTTCCAGTGCCTTTGGGCATCTTGGGCACATTTGTGATGAAAAATTTAGGATTTTAATTATAGTTGCAAAAATAGGTTTATCTCACCGTTTCCAGCGCTTTTGCGCATCTTGGGCACATCTGTGATGAAAAATTTAAGATTTTAACCATAGTTGCAAAAATAGGCTTATCTCACCGTTTCCAGCGCTCTTGGGCATCTTGGGCACATCTGTGATGAAAAATTTAAGATTTTAACCAAAGTTGCAAAAATAGGCTTATCTCACCGTTTCCAGCGCTTTTGGGCATCTTGGGCACATATGTGATGAAAAATTTAAGATTTTAACCAAAGTTGCAAAAATAGGCTTATCTCTCCGTTTCCAGCACTTTTTGGCACTTAGAGCCAATCTGACAGTAGAAACCGTGCAGTTGCTACTTTTTCATTGGGGTTTCCAAAACTTAAAATCTTTTTTTTAAAGAGTTCCTTTAGAGTTGAAACCAAGATTTCAAATTATCCTTTTTCATTATTATAATCCACTGTATGCATTTTAAGTATCAAGGAATTTGACTGAAGGCCTTTTGAGAAAACACGTTGATTAGTGACCCTATTTCATTATGGCAGTCAAACCACTGATTTTCAACTTTAGTCTATGAAACCTCCAAACCTTAAACATTGTTGCAAAATTAGGCTTATCTCACCGTTTCTAGCACTTTTGTGCACCTTGGGCATATCTGTGATGAAAAAATGAAGATTTTAACCAAAGTTGCAAAAATAGGGTTATCTCACCGTTTCCCGCGCCTTTGGGCATCTTGGGCACATTTGTGATGAAAAATTTAAGATTTTAATTATAGTTGCAAAAATAGGTTTATCTCACCGTTTCCAGCGCTTTTGCGCATCTTGGGCACATCTGTGATGAAAAATTTAAGATTTTAACCAAAGTTGCAAAAAAAGGCTTATCTCCCCGTTTCCAGCGCTTTTGGGCATCTTGGGCACATCTGTGATGAAAAATTTAAGATTTTAACCAAAGTTGCAAAAATAGGCTTATCTCACCGTTTCCAGTGCCTTTGGGCATCTTGGGCACATTTGTGATGAAAAATTTAAGATTTTAATTATAGTTGCAAAAATAGGTTTATCTCAACGTTTCCAGCGCTTTTGCGCATCTTGGGCACATCTGTGATGAAAAATTTAAGATTTTAACCAAAGTTGCAAAAAAAGGCTTATCTCCCCGTTTCCAGCGCTTTTGGGCATCTTGGGCACATCTGTGATGAAAAATTTAAGATTTTAACCAAAGTTGCAAAAATAGGCTTATCTCACCGTTTCCAGCGCTTTTGTGCATCTTGGGCACATCTGTGATGAAAAATTGAAGATTTTAACCATTGTTGCAAAAATAGGCTTATCTCCCCGTTTCCAGCACTTTTTGGCACTTAGAGCCAATCTGACAGTAAAAACCGTGCAGTTGCTACTTTTTCATTGGGGTTTCCAAAACTTAAAATCTGTTTTTTAAAGAGTTCCTTTAGAGTTGAAACCAAGATTTCAAATTATCCTTTTTCATTATTATAATCCACTGTATGCATTTTAAGTATCAAGGAATTTGACTGAAGGCCTTTTGAGAAAACACGTTGATTAGTGACCCTATTTCATTATGGCAGTCAAACCACTGATTTTCAACTTTAGTCTATGAAACCTCCAAACCTTAAACATTGTTGCAAAATTAGGCTTATCTCACCGTTTCCAGCATTTTTGTGCATCTTGGGCATATCTGTGATGAAAAAATGAAGATTTTAACCAAAGTTGCAAAAATAGGCTTATATCACCGTTTCCAGCGCTTTTGCGCATCTTGGGCACATCTGTGATGAAAAATTTAAGATTTAACCAAAGTTGCAAAAATAGGCTTATCTCACCGTTTCCAGCGCTTTTGCGCATCTTGGGCACATCTGTGATGAAAAATTTAAGATTTTAACCATTGTTGCAAATATAGGCTTATCTCCCCGTTTCCAGCACTTTTTGGCACTTAGAGCCAATCTGACAGTAAAAACCGTGCAGTTGCTACTTTTTCATTGGGGTTTCCAAAACTTAAAATCTGTTTTTTAAAGAGTTCCTTTAGAGTTGAAACCAAGATTTCAAATTATCCTTTTTCATTATTATAATCCACTGTATGCATTTTAAGTATCAAGGAATTTGACTGAAGGCCTTTTGAGAAAACACGTTGATTAGTGACCCTATTTCATTATGGCAGTCAAACCACTGATTTTCAACTTTAGTCTATGAAACCTCCAAACCTTAAACATTGTTGCAAAATTAGGCTTATCTCACCGTTTCCAGCACTTTTGTGCATCTTGGGCATATCTGTGATGAAAAAATGAAGATTTTAACCAAAGTTGCAAAAATAGGCTTATCTCACCGTTTCCAGCGCTTTTGCGCATCTTGGGCACATCTGTGATGAAAAATGTAAGATTTAACCAAAGTTGCAAAAATAGGCTTATCTCACCGTTTCCAGCGCTTTTGCGCATCTTGGGCACATCTGTGATGAAAAATTTATGATTTTAACCAAAGTTGCAAAAATAGGCTTATCTCCCTGTTTCCAGCACTTTTTGGCACTTAGAGCCAATCTGACAGTAGAAACCGTGCAGTTGCTACTTTTTCATTGGGGTTTCCAAAACTTCAAATCTTTTTTTTAAAGAGTTCCTCCAGAGTTGAAACCAAGATTTCAAATTATCCTTTTTCATTATTATAATCCACTGTATGCATTTTAAGTATCAAGGAATTTGACTGAAGGCCTTTTGAGAAAACACGTTGATTAGTGACCCTATTTCATTATGGCAGTCAAACCACTGATTTTCAACTTTAGTCTATGAAACCTCCAAACCTTAAACATTGTTGCAAAATTAGGCTTATCTCACCGTTTCCAGCACTTTTGTGCACCTTGGGCATATCTGTGATGAAAAAATGAAGATTTTAACCAAAGTTGCAAAAATAGGCTTATCTCACAGTTTCCAGTGCCTTTGGGCATCTTGGGCACATTTGTGATGAAAAATTTAAGATTTTAATTATAGTTGCAAAAATAGGTTTATCTCACCGTTTCCAGCGCTTTTGCGCATCTTGGGCACATCTGTGATGAAAAATGTAAGATTTTAACCATAGTTGCAAAAATAGGCTTATCTCACCGTTTCCAGTGCTTTTGGGCATCTTGGGCACATCTGTGATGAAAAATTTAAGATTTTAACCAAAGTTGCAAAAATAGGCTTATCTCTCCGTTTCCAGCACTTTTTGGCACTTAGAGCCAATCTGACAGTAGAAACCGTGCAGTTGCTACTTTTTCATTGGGGTTTCCAAAACTTAAAATCTTTTTTTTAAAGAGTTCCTTTAGAGTTGAAACCAAGATTTCAAATTATCCTTTTTCATTATTATAATCCACTGTATGCATTTTAAGTATCAAGGAATTTGACTGAAGGCCTTTTGAGAAAACACGTTGATTAGTGACCCTATTTCATTATGGCAGTCAAACCACTGATTTTCAACTTTAGTCTATGAAACCTCCAAACCTTAAACATTGTTGCAAAATTAGGCTTATCTCACCGTTTCCAGCACTTTTGTGCACCTTGGGCATATCTGTGATGAAAAAATGAAGATTTTAACCAAAGTTGCAAAAATAGGGTTATCTCACCGTTTCCCGCGCCTTTGGGCATCTTGGGCACATTTGTGATGAAAAATTTAAGATTTTAATTATAGTTGCAAAAATAGGTTTATCTCACCGTTTCCAGCGCTTTTGCGCATCTTGGGCACATCTGTGATGAAAAATTTAAGATTTTAACCAAAGTTGCAAAAAAAGGCTTATCTCCCCGTTTCCAGCGCTTTTGGGCATCTTGGGCACATCTGTGATGAAAAATTTAAGATTTAACCAAAGTTGCAAAAATAGGCTTATCTCACCGTTTCCAGCGCTTTTGCGCATCTTGGGCACATCTGTGATGAAAAATTTATGATTTTAACCAAAGTTGCAAAAATAGGCTTATCTCCCTGTTTCCATCACTTTTTGGCACTTAGAGCCAATCTGACAGTAGAAACCGTGCAGTTGCTACTTTTTCATTGGGGTTTCCAAAACTTCAAATCTTTTTTTTAAAGAGTTCCTCTAGAGTTGAAACCAAGATTTCAAATTATCCTTTTTCATTATTATAATCCACTGTATGCATTTTAAGTATCAAGGAATTTGACTGAAGGCCTTTTGAGAAAACACGTTGATTAGTGACCCTATTTCATTATGGCAGTCAAACCACTGATTTTCAACTTTAGTCTATGAAACCTCCAAACCTTAAACATTGTTGCAAAATTAGGCTTATCTCACCGTTTCTAGCACTTTTGTGCACCTTGGGCATATCTGTGATGAAAAAATGAAGATTTTAACCAAAGTTGCAAAAATAGGGTTATCTCACCGTTTCCCGCGCCTTTGGGCATCTTGGGCACATTTGTGATGAAAAATTTAAGATTTTAATTATAGTTGCAAAAATAGGTTTATCTCACCGTTTCCAGCGCTTTTGCGCATCTTGGGCACATCTGTGATGAAAAATTTAAGATTTTAACCAAAGTTGCAAAAAAAGGCTTATCTCCCCGTTTCCAGCGCTTTTGGGCATCTTGGGCACATCTTTGATGAAAAATTTAAGATTTTAACCAAAGTTGCAAAAATAGGCTTATCTCACCGTTTCCAGCGCTTTTGTGCATCTTGGGCACATCTGTGATGAAAAATTGAAGATTTTAACCATTGTTGCAAAAATAGGCTTATCTCCCCGTTTCCAGCACTTTTTGGCACTTAGAGCCAATCTGAACAGTAGAAACCGTGCAGTTGCTACTTTTTCATTGGGGTTTCCAAAACTTCAAATCTTTTTTTTAAAGAGTTCCTCTAGAGTTGAAACCAAGATTTCAAATTATCCTTTTTCATTATTATAATCCACTGTATGCATTTTAAGTATCAAGGAATTTGACTGAAGGCCTTTTGAGAAAACACGTTGATTAGTGACCCTATTTCATTATGGCAGTCAAACCACTGATTTTCAACTTTAGTCTATGAAACCTCCAAACCTTAAACATTGTTGCAAAATTAGGCTTATCTCACCGTTTCTAGCACTTTTGTGCACCTTGGGCATATCTGTGATGAAAAAATGAAGATTTTAACCAAAGTTGCAAAAATAGGGTTATCTCACCGTTTCCCGCGCCTTTGGGCATCTTGGGCACATTTGTGATGAAAAATTTAAGATTTTAATTATAGTTGCAAAAATAGGTTTATCTCACCGTTTCCAGCGCTTTTGCGCATCTTGGGCACATCTGTGATGAAAAATTTAAGATTTTAACCAAAGTTGCAAAAAAAGGCTTATCTCCCCGTTTCCAGCGCTTTTGGGCATCTTGGGCACATCTGTGATGAAAAATTTAAGATTTTAACCAAAGTTGCAAAAATAGGCTTATCTCACCGTTTCCAGTGCCTTTGGGCATCTTGGGCACATTTGTGATGAAAAATTTAAGATTTTAATTATAGTTGCAAAAATAGGTTTATCTCAACGTTTCCAGCGCTTTTGCGCATCTTGGGCACATCTGTGATGAAAAATTTAAGATTTTAACCAAAGTTGCAAAAAAAGGCTTATCTCCCCGTTTCCAGCGCTTTTGGGCATCTTGGGCACATCTGTGATGAAAAATTTAAGATTTTAACCAAAGTTGCAAAAATAGGCTTATCTCACCGTTTCCAGCGCTTTTGTGCATCTTGGGCACATCTGTGATGAAAAATTGAAGATTTTAACCATTGTTGCAAAAATAGGCTTATCTCCCCGTTTCCAGCACTTTTTGGCACTTAGAGCCAATCTGACAGTAAAAACCGTGCAGTTGCTACTTTTTCATTGGGGTTTCCAAAACTTAAAATCTGTTTTTTAAAGAGTTCCTTTAGAGTTGAAACCAAGATTTCAAATTATCCTTTTTCATTATTATAATCCACTGTATGCATTTTAAGTATCAAGGAATTTGACTGAAGGCCTTTTGAGAAAACACGTTGATTAGTGACCCTATTTCATTATGGCAGTCAAACCACTGATTTTCAACTTTAGTCTATGAAACCTCCAAACCTTAAACATTGTTGCAAAATTAGGCTTATCTCACCGTTTCCAGCACTTTTGTGCATCTTGGGCATATCTGTGATGAAAAAATGAAGATTTTAACCAAAGTTGCAAAAATAGGCTTATATCACCGTTTCCAGCGCTTTTGCGCATCTTGGGCACATCTGTGATGAAAAATTTAAGATTTAACCAAAGTTGCAAAAATAGGCTTATCTCACCGTTTCCAGCGCTTTTGCGCATCTTGGGCACATCTGTGATGAAAAATTTAAGATTTTAACCATTGTTGCAAATATAGGCTTATCTCCCCGTTTCCAGCACTTTTTGGCACTTAGAGCCAATCTGACAGTAAAAACCGTGCAGTTGCTACTTTTTCATTGGGGTTTCCAAAACTTAAAATCTGTTTTTTAAAGAGTTCCTTTAGAGTTGAAACCAAGATTTCAAATTATCCTTTTTCATTATTATAATCCACTGTATGCATTTTAAGTATCAAGGAATTTGACTGAAGGCCTTTTGAGAAAACACGTTGATTAGTGACCCTATTTCATTATGGCAGTCAAACCACTGATTTTCAACTTTAGTCTATGAAACCTCCAAACCTTAAACATTGTTGCAAAATTAGGCTTATCTCACCGTTTCCAGCACTTTTGTGCATCTTGGGCATATCTGTGATGAAAAAATGAAGATTTTAACCAAAGTTGCAAAAATAGGCTTATCTCACCGTTTCCAGCGCTTTTGCGCATCTTGGGCACATCTGTGATGAAAAATGTAAGATTTAACCAAAGTTGCAAAAATAGGCTTATCTCACCGTTTCCAGCGCTTTTGCGCATCTTGGGCACATCTGTGATGAAAAATTTATGATTTTAACCAAAGTTGCAAAAATAGGCTTATCTCCCTGTTTCCAGCACTTTTTGGCACTTAGAGCCAATCTGACAGTAGAAACCGTGCAGTTGCTACTTTTTCATTGGGGTTTCCAAAACTTCAAATCTTTTTTTTAAAGAGTTCCTCCAGAGTTGAAACCAAGATTTCAAATTATCCTTTTTCATTATTATAATCCACTGTATGCATTTTAAGTATCAAGGAATTTGACTGAAGGCCTTTTGAGAAAACACGTTGATTAGTGACCCTATTTCATTATGGCAGTCAAACCACTGATTTTCAACTTTAGTCTATGAAACCTCCAAACCTTAAACATTGTTGCAAAATTAGGCTTATCTCACCGTTTCCAGCACTTTTGTGCACCTTGGGCATATCTGTGATGAAAAAATGAAGATTTTAACCAAAGTTGCAAAAATAGGCTTATCTCACAGTTTCCAGTGCCTTTGGGCATC
This sequence comes from Pleuronectes platessa, assembly GCF_947347685.1. Lineage (NCBI taxonomy): Eukaryota > Metazoa > Chordata > Actinopteri > Pleuronectiformes > Pleuronectidae > Pleuronectes > Pleuronectes platessa. The sequence goes on along the minus strand of NW_026518944.1, from coordinate 279,517 downwards.
TTGGGCACATTTGTGATGAAAAATTTAAGATTTTAATTATAGTTGCAAAAATAGGTTTATCTCACCGTTTCCAGCGCTTTTGCGCATCTTGGGCACATCTGTGATGAAAAATGTAAGATTTTAACCATAGTTGCAAAAATAGGCTTATCTCACCGTTTCCAGTGCTTTTGGGCATCTTGGGCACATCTGTGATGAAAAATTTAAGATTTTAACCAAAGTTGCAAAAATAGGCTTATCTCTCCGTTTCCAGCACTTTTTGGCACTTAGAGCCAATCTGACAGTAGAAACCGTGCAGTTGCTACTTTTTCATTGGGGTTTCCAAAACTTAAAATCTTTTTTTTAAAGAGTTCCTTTAGAGTTGAAACCAAGATTTCAAATTATCCTTTTTCATTATTATAATCCACTGTATGCATTTTAAGTATCAAGGAATTTGACTGAAGGCCTTTTGAGAAAACACGTTGATTAGTGACCCTATTTCATTATGGCAGTCAAACCACTGATTTTCAACTTTAGTCTATGAAACCTCCAAACCTTAAACATTGTTGCAAAATTAGGCTTATCTCACCGTTTCCAGCACTTTTGTGCACCTTGGGCATATCTGTGATGAAAAAATGAAGATTTTAACCAAAGTTGCAAAAATAGGGTTATCTCACCGTTTCCCGCGCCTTTGGGCATCTTGGGCACATTTGTGATGAAAAATTTAAGATTTTAATTATAGTTGCAAAAATAGGTTTATCTCACCGTTTCCAGCGCTTTTGCGCATCTTGGGCACATCTGTGATGAAAAATTTAAGATTTTAACCAAAGTTGCAAAAAAAGGCTTATCTCCCCGTTTCCAGCGCTTTTGGGCATCTTGGGCACATCTGTGATGAAAAATTTAAGATTTAACCAAAGTTGCAAAAATAGGCTTATCTCACCGTTTCCAGCGCTTTTGCGCATCTTGGGCACATCTGTGATGAAAAATTTATGATTTTAACCAAAGTTGCAAAAATAGGCTTATCTCCCTGTTTCCATCACTTTTTGGCACTTAGAGCCAATCTGACAGTAGAAACCGTGCAGTTGCTACTTTTTCATTGGGGTTTCCAAAACTTCAAATCTTTTTTTTAAAGAGTTCCTCTAGAGTTGAAACCAAGATTTCAAATTATCCTTTTTCATTATTATAATCCACTGTATGCATTTTAAGTATCAAGGAATTTGACTGAAGGCCTTTTGAGAAAACACGTTGATTAGTGACCCTATTTCATTATGGCAGTCAAACCACTGATTTTCAACTTTAGTCTATGAAACCTCCAAACCTTAAACATTGTTGCAAAATTAGGCTTATCTCACCGTTTCTAGCACTTTTGTGCACCTTGGGCATATCTGTGATGAAAAATGAAGATTTTAACCAAAGTTGCAAAAATAGGGTTATCTCACCGTTTCCCGCGCCTTTGGGCATCTTGGGCACATTTGTGATGAAAAATTTAAGATTTTAATTATAGTTGCAAAAATAGGTTTATCTCACCGTTTCCAGCGCTTTTGCGCATCTTGGGCACATCTGTGATGAAAAATTTAAGATTTTAACCAAAGTTGCAAAAAAAGGCTTATCTCCCCGTTTCCAGCGCTTTTGGGCATCTTGGGCACATCTGTGATGAAAAATTTAAGATTTTAACCAAAGTTGCAAAAATAGGCTTATCTCACCGTTTCCAGTGCCTTTGGGCATCTTGGGCACATTTGTGATGAAAAATTTAAGATTTTAATTATAGTTGCAAAAATAGGTTTATCTCACCGTTTCCAGCGCTTTTGCGCATCTTGGGCACATCTGTGATGAAAAATTTAAGATTTTAACCAAAGTTGCAAAAATAGGCTTATCTCACCGTTTCCAGCGCTTTTGTGCATCTTGGGCACATCTGTGATGAAAAATTGAAGATTTTAACCATTGTTGCAAAAATAGGCTTATCTCCCCGTTTCCAGCACTTTTTGGCACTTAGAGCCAATCTGACAGTAAAAACCGTGCAGTTGCTACTTTTTCATTGGGGTTTCCAAAACTTAAAATCTGTTTTTTAAAGAGTTCCTTTAGAGTTGAAACCAAGATTTCAAATTATCCTTTTTCATTATTATAATCCACTGTATGCATTTTAAGTATCAAGGAATTTGACTGAAGGCCTTTTGAGAAAACACGTTGATTAGTGACCCTATTTCATTATGGCAGTCAAACCACTGATTTTCAACTTTAGTCTATGAAACCTCCAAACCTTAAACATTGTTGCAAAATTAGGCTTATCTCACCGTTTCCAGCACTTTTGTGCATCTTGGGCATATCTGTGATGAAAAAATGAAGATTTTAACCAAAGTTGCAAAAATAGGCTTATCTCACCGTTTCCAGCGCTTTTGCGCATCTTGGGAACATCTGTGATGAAAAATTTAAGATTTAACCAAAGTTGCAAAAATAGGCTTATCTCACCGTTTCCAGCGCTTTTGCGCATCTTGGGCACATCTGTGATGAAAAATTTATGATTTTAACCAAAGTTGCAAAAATAGGCTTATCTCCCTGTTTCCAGCACTTTTTGGCACTTAGAGCCAATCTGACAGTAGAAACCGTGCAGTTGCTACTTTTTCATTGGGGTTTCCAAAACTTCAAATCTTTTTTTTAAAGAGTTCCTCTAGAGTTGAAACCAAGATTTCAAATTATCCTTTTTCATTATTATAATCCACTGTATGCATTTTAAGTATCAAGGAATTTGACTGAAGGCCTTTTGAGAAAACACGTTGATTAGTGACCCTATTTCATTATGGCAGTCAAACCACTGATTTTCAACTTTAGTCTATGAAACCTCCAAACCTTAAACATTGTTGCAAAATTAGGCTTATCTCACCGTTTCCAGCACTTTTGTGCACCTTGGGCATATCTGTGATGAAAAAATGAAGATTTTAACCAAAGTTGCAAAAATAGGCTTATCTCACAGTTTCCAGTGCCTTTGGGCATCTTGGGCACATTTGTGATGAAAAATTTAAGATTTTAATTATAGTTGCAAAAATAGGTTTATCTCACCGTTTCCAGCGCTTTTGCGCATCTTGGGCACATCTGTGATGAAAAATTTAAGATTTTAACCATAGTTGCAAAAATAGGGTTTTCTCACCGTTTCCAGCGCTTTTGCGCATATTGGGCACATCTGTGATGAAAAATTTAAGATTTTAACCATAGTTGCAAAAATAGGCTTATCTCACCGTTTCCAGCGCTCTTGGGCATCTTGGGCACATCTGTGATGAAAAATTTAAGATTTTAACCAAAGTTGCAAAAATAGGCTTATCTCTCCGTTTCCAGCACTTTTTGGCACTTAGAGCCAATCTGACAGTAGAAACCGTGCAGTTGCTACTTTTTCATTGGGGTTTCCAAAACTTAAAATCTTTTTTTTAAAGAGTTCCTTTAGAGTTGAAACCAAGATTTCAAATTATCCTTTTTCATTATTATAATCCACTGTATGCATTTTAAGTATCAAGGAATTTGACTGAAGGCCTTTTGAGAAAACACGTTGATTAGTGACCCTATTTCATTATGGCAGTCAAACCACTGATTTTCAACTTTAGTCTATGAAACCTCCAAACCTTAAACATTGTTGCAAAATTAGGCTTATCTCACCGTTTCCAGCACTTTTGTGCACCTTGGGCATATCTGTGATGAAAAAATGAAGATTTTAACCAAAGTTGCAAAAATAGGGTTATCTCACCGTTTCCCGCGCCTTTGGGCATCTTGGGCACATTTGTGATGAAAAATTTAAGATTTTAATTATAGTTGCAAAAATAGGTTTATCTCACCGTTTCCAGCGCTTTTGCGCATCTTGGGCACATCTGTGATGAAAAATTTAAGATTTTAACCAAAGTTGCAAAAATAGGCTTATCTCACCGTTTCCAGCGCTTTTGTGCATCTTGGGCACATCTGTGATGAAAAATTGAAAATTTTAACCATTGTTGCAAAAATAGGCTTATCTCCCCGTTTCCAGCACTTTTTGGCACTTAGAGCCAATCTGACAGTAAAAACCGTGCAGTTGCTACTTTTTCATTGGGGTTTCCAAAACTTCAAATCTTTTTTTTAAAGAGTTCCTCTAGAGTTGAAACCAAGATTTCAAATTATCCTTTTTCATTATTATAATCCACTGTATGCATTTTAAGTATCAAGGAATTTGACTGAAGGCCTTTTGAGAAAACACGTTGATTAGTGACCCTATTTCATTATGGCAGTCAAACCACTGATTTTCAACTTTAGTCTATGAAACCTCCAAACCTTAAACATTGTTGCAAAATTAGGCTTATCTCACCGTTTCTAGCACTTTTGTGCACCTTGGGCATATCTGTGATGAAAAAATGAAGATTTTAACCAAAGTTGCAAAAATAGGGTTATCTCACCGTTTCCCGCGCCTTTGGGCATCTTGGGCACATTTGTGATGAAAAATTTAAGATTTTAATTATAGTTGCAAAAATAGGTTTATCTCACCGTTTCCAGCGCTTTTGCGCATCTTGGGCACATCTGTGATGAAAAATTTAAGATTTTAACCAAAGATGCAAAAAAAGGCTTATCTCCCCGTTTCCAGCGCTTTTGGGCATCTTGGGCACATCTGTGATGAAAAATTTAAGATTTTAACCATAGTTGCAAAAATAGGCTTATCTCACCGTTTCCAGCGCTTTTGGGCATCTTGGGCACATCTGTGATGAAAAATTGAAGATTTTAACCAAAGTTGCAAAAATAGGCTTATCTCACCGTTTCCAGCGCTTTTGTGCATCTTGGGCACATCTGTGATGAAATATTGAAGATTTTAACCATTGTTGCAAAAATAGGCTTATCTCCCCGTTTCCAGCACTTTTTGGCACTTAGAGCCAATCTGACAGTAGAAACCGTGCAGTTGCTACTTTTTCATTGGGGTTTCCAAAACTTAAAATCTTTTTTTTAAAGAGTTCCTTTAGAGTTGAAACCAAGATTTTAAATTATCCTTTTTCATTATTATAATCCACTGTATGCATTTTAAGTATCAAGGAATTTGACTGAAGGCCTTTTGAGAAAACACGTTGATTAGTGACCCTATTTCATTATGGCAGTCAAACCACTGATTTTCAACTTTAGTCTATGAAACCTCCAAACCTTAAACATTGTTGCAAAATTAGGCTTATCTCACCGTTTCCAGCACTTTTGCGCACCTTGGGCATATCTGTGGTGAAAAAATGAAGATTTTAACCAAAGTTGCAAAAATAGGCTTATCTCACCGTTTCCAGCGCTTTTGCGCATCTTGAGCACATCTGTGATGAAAAATTTAAGATTTTAACCAAAGTTGCAAAAATAGGCTTATCTCACCGTTTCCAGCGCTTTTGCGCATCTTGGGCACATCTGTGATGAAAAATTTAAGATTTTAACCAAAGTTGCAAAAATAGGCTTATCTCACCGTTTCCAGCGCTTTTGCGCATCTTGGGCACATCTGTGATGAAAAATTGAAGATTTTAACCATTGTTGCAAAAATAGGCTTATCTCCCCGTTTCCAGCACTTTTTGGCACTTAGAGCCAATCTGACAGTAGAAACCGTGCAGTTGCTACTTTTTCATTGGGGTTTCCAAAACTTAAAATCTTTTTTTTAAAGAGTTCCTTTAGAGTTGAAACCAAGATTTCAAATTATCCTTTTTCATTATTATAATCCACTGTATGCATTTTAAGTATCAAGGAATTTGACTGAAGGCCTTTTGAGAAAACACGTTGATTAGTGACCCTATTTCATTATGGCAGTCAAACCACTGATTTTCAACTTTAGTCTATGAAACCTCCAAACCTTAAACATTGTTGCAAAATTAGGCTTATCTCACCGTTTCCAGCACTTTTGTGCACCTTGGGCATATCTGTGATGAAAAAATGAAGATTTTAACCAAAGTTGCAAAAATAGGCTTATCTCACCGTTTCCAGCGCTTTTGGGAATCTTGGGCACATCTGTGATGAAAAATTTAAGATTTTAACCAAAGTTGCAAAAATAGGCTTATCTCACCGTTTCCAGCGCTTTTGCGCATCTTGGGCACATCTGTGATGAAAAATTGAAGATTTTAACCAAAGTTGCAAAAATAGGCTTATCTCACCGTTTCCAGCGCTTTTGTGCATCTTGGGCACATCTGTGATGAAAAATTGAAGATTTTAACCAAAGTTGCAAAAATAGGCTTATCTCACCGTTTCCAGCGCTTTTGTGCATCTTGGGCACATCTGTGATGAAAAATTGAAGATTTTAACCAAAGTTGCAAAAATAGAATTATCTGACCGTTTCCATCGCTTTTGTGCATCTTGGGCACATCTGTGATGAAAAATTGAAGATTTTAACCATTGTTGCAAAAATAGGCTTATCTCCCCGTTTCCAGCACTTTTTGGCACTTAGAGCCAATCTGACAGTAGAAACCGTGCAGTTGCTACTTTTTCATTGGGGTTTCCAAAACTTAAAATCTTTTTTTTAAAGAGTTCCTTTAGAGTTGAAACCAAGATTTCAAATTATCCTTTTTCATTATTATAATCCACTGTATGCATTTTAAGTATCAAGGAATTTGACTGAAGGCCTTTTGAGAAAACACGTTGATTAGTGACCCTATTTCATTATGGCAGTCAAACCACTGATTTTCAACTTTAGTCTATGAAACCTCCAAACCTTAAACATTGTTGCAAAATTAGGCTTATCTCACCGTTTCCAACACTTTTGCGCACCTTGGGCATATCTGTGATGAAAAAATGAAGATTTTAACCAAAGTTGCAAAAATAGGCTTATCTCACCGTTTCCAGCGCTTTTGCGCATCTTGGGCACATCTGTGATGAAAAATTTAAGATTTTAACCAAAGTTGCAAAAATAGGCTTATCTCACCGTTTCCAGCGCTTTTGTGCATCTTGGGCACATCTGTGATGAAAAATGAAGATTTTAACCATTGTTGCAAAAATAGGCTTATCTCCCCGTTTCCAGCACTTTTTGGCACTTAGAGCCAATCTGACAGTAGAAACCTTGCAGTTGCTACTTTTTCATTGGGGTTTCCAAAACTTAAAATCTTTTTTTTAAAGAGTTCCTTTAGAGTTGAAACCAAGATTTCAAATTATCCTTTTTCATTATTATAATCCACTGTATGCATTTTAAGTATCAAGGAATTTGACTGAAGGCCTTCTGAGAAAACACGTTGATTAGTGACCCTATTTCATTATGGCAGTCAAACCACTGATTTTCAACTTTAGTCTATGAAACCTCCAAACCTTAAACATTGTTGCAAAATTAGGCTTATCTCACCGTTTCCAGCACTTTTGTGCACCTTGGGCATATCTGTGATGAAAAAATGAAGATTTTAACCAAAGTTGCAAAAATAGGCTTATCTCACTGTTTCCAGCGCTTTTGCGCATCTTGGGCACATCTGTGATGAAAAATTTAAGATTTTAACCAAAGTTGCAAAAATAGGCTTATCTCACCGTTTCCAGCGCTTTTGCGCATCTTGGGCACATCTGTGATGAAAAATTGAAGATTTTAACCAAAGTTGCAAAAATAGGCTTATCTCACCGTTTCCAGCGCTTTTGAGCATCTTGGGCACATCTGTGATGAAAAATTTAAGATTTTAACCAAAGTTGCAAAAATAGGCTTATCTCCCCGTTTCCAGCACTTTTTGGCACTTAGAGCCAATCTGACAGTAGAAACCTTGCAGTTGCTACTTTTTCATTGGGGTTTCCAAAACTTAAAATCTTTTTTTTAAAGAGTTCCTTTAGAGTTGAAACCAAGATTTCAAATTATCCTTTTTCATTATTATAATCCACTGTATGCATTTTAAGTATCAAGGAATTTGACTGAAGGCCTTCTGAGAAAACACGTTGATTAGTGACCCTATTTCATTATGGCAGTCAAACCACTGATTTTCAACTTTAGTCTATGAAACCTCCAAACCTTAAACATTGTTGCAAAATTAGGCTTATCTCACCGTTTCCAGCACTTTAGTGCACCTTGGGCATATCTGTGATGAAAAAATGAAGATTTTAACCAAAGTTGCAAAAATAGGCTTATCTCACCGTTTCCAGCGCTTTTGGGAATCATGGGCACATCTGTGATGAAAAATTTAAGATTTTAACCAAAGTTGCAAAAATAGGCTTATCTCACCGTTTCCAGCGCTTTTGCGCATCTTGGGCACATCTGTGATGAAAAATTGAAGATTTTAACCAAAGTTGCAAAAATAGGCTTATCTCACCGTTTCCAGCGCTTTTGTGCATCTTGGGCACATCTGTGATGAAAAATTGAAGATTTTAACCAAAGTTGCAAAAATAGGCTTATCTCACCGTTTCCAGCGCTTTTGTGCATCTTGGGCACATCTGTGATGAAAAATTGAAGATTTTAACCATTGTTGCAAAAATAGGCTTATCTCCCCGTTTCCAGCACTTTTTGGCACTTAGAGCCAATCTGACAGTAGAAACCGTGCAGTTGCTACTTTTTCATTGGGGTTTCCAAAACTTAAAATCTTTTTTTTAAAGAGTTCCTTTAGAGTTGAAACCAAGATTTCAAATTATCCTTTTTCATTATTATAATCCACTGTATGCATTTTAAGTATCAAGGAATTTGACTGAAGGCCTTTTGAGAAAACACGTTGATTAGTGACCCTATTTCATTATGGCAGTCAAACCACTGATTTTCAACTTTAGTCTATGAAACCTCCAAACCTTAAACATTGTTGCAAAATTAGGCTTATCTCACCGTTTCCAGCACTTTTGTGCACCTTGGGCATATCTGTGATGAAAAAATGAAGATTTTAACCAAAGTTGCAAAAATAGGCTTATCTCACCGTTTCCAGCGCTTTTGTGCATCTTGGGCACATCTGTGATGAAAAATTGAAGATTTTAACCAAAGTTGCAAAAATAGAATTATCTGACCGTTTCCAGCGCTTTTGTGCATCTTGGGCACATCTGTGATGAAAAATTGAAGATTTTAACCAAAGTTGCAAAAATAGGCTTATCTCACCGTTTCCAGCGCTTTTGTGCATCTTGGGCACATCTGTGATGAAAAATTGAAGATTTTAACCAAAGTTGCAAAAATAGGCTTATCTCACCGTTTCCAGCGCTTTTGCGCATCTTGGGCACATCTGTGATGAAAAATTTAAGATTTTAACCAAAGTTGCAAAAATAGGCTTATCTCACCGTTTAAAGCGCTTTTGTGCATCTTGGGCACATCTGTGTTGAAAAATTGAAGATTTTAACCATTGTTGCAAAAATAGGCTTATCTCCCCGTTTCCAGCGCTTTTGTGCATCTTGGGCACATCTGTGATGAAAAATGAAGATTTTAACCATTGTTGCAAAAATAGGCTTATCTCCCCGTTTCCAGCACTTTTTGGCACTTAGAGCCAATCTGACAGTAGAAACCTTGCAGTTGCTACTTTTTCATTGGGGTTTCCAAAACTTAAAATCTTTTTTTTAAAGAGTTCCTTTAGAGTTGAAACCAAGATTTCAAATTATCCTTTTTCATTATTATAATCCACTGTATGCATTTTAAGTATCAAGGAATTTGACTGAAGGCCTTCTGAGAAAACACGTTGATTAGTGACCCTATTTCATTATGGCAGTCAAACCACTGATTTTCAACTTTAGTCTATGAAACCTCCAAACCTTAAACATTGTTGCAAAATTAGGCTTATCTCACCGTTTCCAGCACTTTTGTGCACCTTGGGCATATCTGTGATGAAAAAATGAAGATTTTAACCAAAGTTGCAAAAATAGGCTTATCTCACCGTTTCCAGCGCTTTTGGGAATCATGGGCACATCTGTGATGAAAAATTTAAGATTTTAACCAAAGTTGCAAAAATAGGCTTATCTCACCGTTTCCAGCGCTTTTGCGCATCTTGGGCACATCTGTGATGAAAAATTGAAGATTTTAACCAAAGTTGCAAAAATAGGCTTATCTCACCGTTTCCAGCGCTTTTGTGCATCTTGGGCACATCTGTGATGAAAAATTGAAGATTTTAACCAAAGTTGCAAAAATAGGCTTATCTCACCGTTTCCAGCGCTTTTGTGCATCTTGGGCACATCTGTGATGAAAAATTGAAGATTTTAACCATTGTTGCAAAAATAGGCTTATCTCCCCGTTTCCAGCACTTTTTGGCACTTAGAGCCAATCTGACAGTAGAAACCGTGCAGTTGCTACTTTTTCATTGGGGTTTCCAAAACTTAAAATCTTTTTTTTAAAGAGTTCCTTTAGAGTTGAAACCAAGATTTCAAATTATCCTTTTTCATTATTATAATCCACTGTATGCATTTTAAGTATCAAGGAATTTGACTGAAGGCCTTTTGAGAAAACACGTTGATTAGTGACCCTATTTCATTATGGCAGTCAAACCACTGATTTTCAACTTTAGTCTATGAAACCTCCAAACCTTAAACATTGTTGCAAAATTAGGCTTATCTCACCGTTTCCAGCACTTTTGTGCACCTTGGGCATATCTGTGATGAAAAAATGAAGATTTTAACCAAAGTTGCAAAAATAGGCTTATCTCACCGTTTCCAGCGCTTTTGTGCATCTTGGGCACATCTGTGATGAAAAATTGAAGATTTTAACCAAAGTTGCAAAAATAGAATTATCTGACCGTTTCCAGCGCTTTTGTGCATCTTGGGCACATCTGTGATGAAAAATTGAAGATTTTAACCAAAGTTGCAAAAATAGGCTTATCTCACCGTTTCCAGCGCTTTTGTGCATCTTGGGCACATCTGTGATGAAAAATTGAAGATTTTAACCAAAGTTGCAAAAATAGGCTTATCTCACCGTTTCCAGCGCTTTTGCGCATCTTGGGCACATCTGTGATGAAAAATTTAAGATTTTAACCAAAGTTGCAAAAATAGGCTTATCTCACCGTTTAAAGCGCTTTTGTGCATCTTGGGCACATCTGTGTTGAAAAATTGAAGATTTTAACCATTGTTGCAAAAATAGGCTTATCTCCCCGTTTCCAGCACTTTTTGGCACTTAGAGCCAATCTGACAGTAGAAACCTTGCAGTTGCTACTTTTTCATTGGGGTTTCCAAAACTTAAAATCTTTTTTTTAAAGAGTTCCTTTAGAGTTGAAACCAAGATTTCAAATTATCCTTTTTCATTATTATAATCCACTGTATGCATTTTAAGTATCAAGGAATTTGACTGAAGGCCTTTTGAGAAAACACGTTGATTAGTGACCCTATTTCATTATGGCAGTCAAACCACTGATTTTCAACTTTAGTCTATGAAACCTCCAAACCTTAAACATTGTTGCAAAATTAGGCTTATCTCACCGTTTCCAGCACTTTTGTGCACCTTGGGCATATCTGTGATGAAAAAATGAAGATTTTAACCAAAGTTGCAAAAATAGGCTTATCTCACCGTTTCCAGCGCTTTTGGGAATCTTGGGCACATCTGTGATGAAAAATTTAAGATTTTAACCAAAGTTGCAAAAATAGGCTTATCTCACCGTTTCCAGCGCTTTTGCGCATCTTGGGCACATCTGTGATGAAAAATTTAAGATTTTAACCAAAGTTGCAAAAAAAGGCTTATCTCCCCGTTTCCAGCGCTTTTGGGCATGTTGGGCACATCTGTGATGAAAAATTGAAGATTTTAACCATTGTTGCAAAAATAGGCTTATCTCCCCGTTTCCAGCGCTTTTGTGCATCTTGGGCACATCTGTGATGAAAAATTGAAGATTTTAACCATTGTTGCAAAAATAGGCTTATCTCCCCGTTTCCAGCACTTTTTGGCACTTAGAGCCAATCTGACAGTAAAAACCGTGCAGTTGCTACTTTTTCATTTGGGTTTCCAAAACTTAAAATCTGTTTTTTAAAGAGTTCCTTTAGAGTTGAAACCAAGATTTCAAATTATCCTTTTTCATTATTATAATCCACTGTATGCATTTTAAGTATCAAGGAATTTGACTGAAGGCCTTTTGAGAAAACACGTTGATTAGTGACCCTATTTCATTATGGCAGTCAAACCACTGATTTTCAACTTTAGTCTATGAAACCTCCAAACCTTAAACATTGTTGCAAAATTAGGCTTATCTCACCGTTTCCATTACTTTTGTGCACCTTGGGCATATCTGTGATGAAAAAATGAAGATTTTAACCAAAGTTGCAAAAATAGGCTTATCTCACAGTTTCCAGTGCCTTTGGGCATCTTGGGCACATTTGTGATGAAAAATTTAAGATTTTAATTATAGTTGCAAAAATAGGTTTATCTCACCGTTTCCAGCGCTTTTGCGCATCTTGGGCACATCTGTGATGAAAAATTTAAGATTTTAACCAAAGTTGCAAAAAAAGGCTTATCTCCCCGTTTCCAGCGCTTTTGGGCATCTTGGGCACATCTGTGATGAAAAATTTAAGATTTAACCAAAGTTGCAAAAATAGGCTTATCTCACCGTTTCCAGCGCTTTTGCGCATCTTGGGCACATCTGTGATGAAAAATTTATGATTTTAACCAAAGTTGCAAAAATAGGCTTATCTCCCTGTTTCCAGCACTTTTTGGCACTTAGAGCCAATCTGACAGTAGAAACCGTGCAGTTGCTACTTTTTCATTGGGGTTTCCAAAACTTCAAATCTTTTTTTTAAAGAGTTCCTCTAGAGTTGAAACCAAGATTTCAAATTATCCTTTTTCATTATTATAATCCACTGTATGCATTTTAAGTATCAAGGAATTTGACTGAAGGCCTTTTGAGAAAACACGTTGATTAGTGACCCTATTTCATTATGGCAGTCAAACCACTGATTTTCAACTTTAGTCTATGAAACCTCCAAACCTTAAACATTGTTGCAAAATTAGGCTTATCTCACCGTTTCTAGCACTTTTGTGCACCTTGGGCATATCTGTGATGAAAAAATGAAGATTTTAACCAAAGTTGCAAAAATAGGGTTATCTCACCGTTTCCCGCGCCTTTGGGCATCTTGGGCACATTTGTGATGAAAAATTTAAGATTTTAACTATAGTTGCAAAAATAGGTTTATCTCACCGTTTCCAGCGCTTTTGCGCATCTTGGGCACATCTGTGATGAAAAATTTAAGATTTTAACCAAAGATGCAAAAAAAGGCTTATCTCCCCGTTTCCAGCGCTTTTGGGCATCTTGGGCACATCTGTGATGAAAAATTTAAGATTTTAACCATAGTTGCAAAAATAGGCTTATCTCACCGTTTCCAGCGCTTTTGGGCATCTTGGGCACATCTGTGATGAAAAATTGAAGATTTTAACCAAAGTTGCAAAAATAGGCTTATCTCACCGTTTCCAGCGCTTTTGTGCATCTTGGGGACATCTGTGATGAAATATTGAAGATTTTAACCATTGTTGCAAAAATAGGCTTATCTCCCCGTTTCCAGCACTTTTTGGCACTTAGAGCCAATCTGACAGTAGAAACCGTGCAGTTGCTACTTTTTCATTGGGGTTTCCAAAACTTAAAATCTTTTTTTTAAAGAGTTCCTTTAGAGTTGAAACCAAGATTTTAAATTATCCTTTTTCATTATTATAATCCACTGTATGCATTTTAAGTATCAAGGAATTTGACTGAAGGCCTTTTGAGAAAACACGTTGATTAGTGACCCTATTTCATTATGGCAGTCAAACCACTGATTTTCAACTTTAGTCTATGAAACCTCCAAACCTTAAACATTGTTGCAAAATTAGGCTTATCTCACCGTTTCCAGCACTTTTGCGCACCTTGGGCATATCTGTGGTGAAAAAATGAAGATTTTAACCAAAGTTGCAAAAATAGGCTTATCTCACCGTTTCCAGCGCTTTTGCGCATCTTGGGCACATCTGTGATGAAAAATTTAAGATTTTAACCAAAGTTGCAAAAAAAGGCTTATCTCCCCGTTTCCAGCGCTTTTGGGCATCTTGGGCACATCTGTGATGAAAAATTTAAGATTTTAACCAAAGTTGCAAAAATAGGCTTATCTCACCGTTTCCAGTGCCTTTGGGCATCTTGGGCACATTTGTGATGAAAAATTTAAGATTTTAATTATAGTTGCAAAAATAGGTTTATCTCAACGTTTCCAGCGCTTTTGCGCATCTTGGGCACATCTGTGATGAAAAATTTAAGATTTTAACCAAAGTTGCAAAAAAAGGCTTATCTCCCCGTTTCCAGCGCTTTTGGGCATCTTGGGCACATCTGTGATGAAAAATTTAAGATTTTAACCAAAGTTGCAAAAATAGGCTTATCTCACCGTTTCCAGCGCTTTTGTGCATCTTGGGCACATCTGTGATGAAAAATTGAAGATTTTAACCATTGTTGCAAAAATAGGCTTATCTCCCCGTTTCCAGCACTTTTTGGCACTTAGAGCCAATCTGACAGTAAAAACCGTGCAGTTGCTACTTTTTCATTGGGGTTTCCAAAACTTAAAATCTGTTTTTTAAAGAGTTCCTTTAGAGTTGAAACCAAGATTTCAAATTATCCTTTTTCATTATTATAATCCACTGTATGCATTTTAAGTATCAAGGAATTTGACTGAAGGCCTTTTGAGAAAACACGTTGATTAGTGACCCTATTTCATTATGGCAGTCAAACCACTGATTTTCAACTTTAGTCTATGAAACCTCCAAACCTTAAACATTGTTGCAAAATTAGGCTTATCTCACCGTTTCCAGCACTTTTGTGCATCTTGGGCATATCTGTGATGAAAAAATGAAGATTTTAACCAAAGTTGCAAAAATAGGCTTATATCACCGTTTCCAGCGCTTTTGCGCATCTTGGGCACATCTGTGATGAAAAATTTAAGATTTAACCAAAGTTGCAAAAATAGGCTTATCTCACCGTTTCCAGCGCTTTTGCGCATCTTGGGCACATCTGTGATGAAAAATTTAAGATTTTAACCATTGTTGCAAATATAGGCTTATCTCCCCGTTTCCAGCACTTTTTGGCACTTAGAGCCAATCTGACAGTAAAAACCGTGCAGTTGCTACTTTTTCATTGGGGTTTCCAAAACTTAAAATCTGTTTTTTAAAGAGTTCCTTTAGAGTTGAAACCAAGATTTCAAATTATCCTTTTTCATTATTATAATCCACTGTATGCATTTTAAGTATCAAGGAATTTGACTGAAGGCCTTTTGAGAAAACACGTTGATTAGTGACCCTATTTCATTATGGCAGTCAAACCACTGATTTTCAACTTTAGTCTATGAAACCTCCAAACCTTAAACATTGTTGCAAAATTAGGCTTATCTCACCGTTTCCAGCACTTTTGTGCACCTTGGGCATATCTGTGATGAAAAAATGAAGATTTTAACCAAAGTTGCAAAAATAGGCTTATCTCACAGTTTCCAGTGCCTTTGGGCATCTTGGGCACATTTGTGATGAAAAATTTAAGATTTTAATTATAGTTGCAAAAATAGGTTTATCTCACCGTTTCCAGCGCTTTTGCGCATCTTGGGCACATCTGTGATGAAAAATTTAAGATTTTAACCAAAGTTGCAAAAAAAGGCTTATCTCCCCGTTTCCAGCGCTTTTGGGCATCTTGGGCACATCTGTGATGAAAAATTTAAGATTTTAACCAAAGTTGCAAAAATAGGCTTATCTCACCGTTTCCAGTGCCTTTGGGCATCTTGGGCACATTTGTGATGAAAAATTTAAGATTTTAATTATAGTTGCAAAAATAGGTTTATCTCAACGTTTCCAGCGCTTTTGCGCATCTTGGGCACATCTGTGATGAAAAATTTAAGATTTTAACCAAAGTTGCAAAAATAGGCTTATCTCACCGTTTCCAGCGCTTTTGCGCATCTTGGGCACATCTGTGATGAAAAATTTAAGATTTTAACCATTGTTGCAAATATAGGCTTATCTCCCCGTTTCCAGCACTTTTTGGCACTTAGAGCCAATCTGACAGTAAAAACCGTGCAGTTGCTACTTTTTCATTGGGGTTTCCAAAACTTAAAATCTGTTTTTTAAAGAGTTCCTTTAGAGTTGAAACCAAGATTTCAAATTATCCTTTTTCATTATTATAATCCACTGTATGCATTTTAAGTATCAAGGAATTTGACTGAAGGCCTTTTGAGAAAACACGTTGATTAGTGACACTATTTCATTATGGCAGTCAAACCACTGATTTTCTACTTTAGTCTATGAAACCTCCAAACCTTAAACATTGTTGCAAAATTAGGCTTATCTCACCGTTTCCAGCACTTTTGTGCATCTTGGGCATATCTGTGATGAAAAAATGAAGATTTTAACCAAAGTTGCAAAAATAGGCTTATCTCACCGTTTCCAGCGCTTTTGCGCATCTTGGGCACATCTGTGATGAAAAATGTAAGATTTAACCAAAGTTGCAAAAATAGGCTTATCTCACCGTTTCCAGCGCTTTTGCGCATCTTGGGCACATCTGTGATGAAAAATTTATGATTTTAACCATTGTTGCAAAAATAGGCTTATCTCCCCGTTTCCAGCACTTTTTGGCACTTAGAGCCAATCTGACAGTAAAAACCGTGCAGTTGCTACTTTTTCATTGGGGTTTCCAAAACTTAAAATCTGTTTTTTAAAGAGTTCCTTTAGAGTTGAAACCAAGATTTCAAATTATCCTTTTTCATTATTATAATCCACTGTATGCATTTTAAGTATCAAGGAATTTGACTGAAGGCCTTTTGAGAAAACACGTTGATTAGTGACCCTATTTCATTATGGCAGTCAAACCACTGATTTTCAACTTTAGTCTATGAAACCTCCAAACCTTAAACATTGTTGCAAAATTAGGCTTATCTCACCGTTTCCAGCACTTTTGTGCATCTTGGGCATATCTGTGATGAAAAAATGAAGATTTTAACCAAAGTTGCAAAAATAGGCTTATATCACCGTTTCCAGCGCTTTTGCGCATCTTGGGCACATCTGTGATGAAAAATTTAAGATTTAACCAAAGTTGCAAAAATAGGCTTATCTCACCGTTTCCAGCGCTTTTGCGCATCTTGGGCACATCTGTGATGAAAAATTTAAGATTTTAACCATTGTTGCAAATATAGGCTTATCTCCCCGTTTCCAGCACTTTTTGGCACTTAGAGCCAATCTGACAGTAAAAACCGTGCAGTTGCTACTTTTTCATTGGGGTTTCCAAAACTTAAAATCTGTTTTTTAAAGAGTTCCTTTAGAGTTGAAACCAAGATTTCAAATTATCCTTTTTCATTATTATAATCCACTGTATGCATTTTAAGTATCAAGGAATTTGACTGAAGGCCTTTTGAGAAAACACGTTGATTAGTGACCCTATTTCATTATGGCAGTCAAACCACTGATTTTCAACTTTAGTCTATGAAACCTCCAAACCTTAAACATTGTTGCAAAATTAGGCTTATCTCACCGTTTCCAGCACTTTTGTGCATCTTGGGCATATCTGTGATGAAAAAATGAAGATTTTAACCAAAGTTGCAAAAATAGGCTTATCTCACCGTTTCCAGCGCTTTTGCGCATCTTGGGCACATCTGTGATGAAAAATGTAAGATTTAACCAAAGTTGCAAAAATAGGCTTATCTCACCGTTTCCAGCGCTTTTGCGCATCTTGGGCACATCTGTGATTAAAAATTTATGATTTTAACCGAAGTTGCAAAAATAGGCTTATCTCCCTGTTTCCAGCACTTTTTGGCACTTAGAGCCAATCTGACAGTAGAAACCGTGCAGTTGCTACTTTTTCATTGGGGTTTCCAAAACTTCAAATCTTTTTTTTAAAGAGTTCCTCCAGAGTTGAAACCAAGATTTCAAATTATCCTTTTTCATTATTATAATCCACTGTATGCATTTTAAGTATCAAGGAATTTGACTGAAGGCCTTTTGAGAAAACACGTTGATTAGTGACCCTATTTCATTATGGCAGTCAAACCACTGATTTTCAACTTTAGTCTATGAAACCTCCAAACCTTAAACATTGTTGCAAAATTAGGCTTATCTCACCGTTTCCAGCACTTTTGTGCACCTTGGGCATATCTGTGATGAAAAAATGAAGATTTTAACCAAAGTTGCAAAAATAGGCTTATCTCACAGTTTCCAGTGCCTTTGGGCATCTTGGGCACATTTGTGATGAAAAATTTAAGATTTTAATTATAGTTGCAAAAATAGGTTTATCTCACCGTTTCCAGCGCTTTTGGGCATCTTGGGCACATCTGTGATGAAAAATTTAAGATTTAACCAAAGTTGCAAAAATAGGCTTATCTCACCGTTTCCAGCGCTTTTGTGCATCTTGGGCACATCTGTGATGAAAAATTGAAGATTTTAACCATTGTTGCAAAAATAGGCTTATCTCCCCGTTTCCAGCACTTTTTGGCACTTAGAGCCAATCTGAACAGTAGAAACCGTGCAGTTGCTACTTTTTCATTGGGGTTTCCAAAACTTCAAATCTTTTTTTTAAAGAGTTCCTCTAGAGTTGAAACCAAGATTTCAAATTATCCTTTTTCATTATTATAATCCACTGTATGCATTTTAAGTATCAAGGAATTTGACTGAAGGCCTTTTGAGAAAACACGTTGATTAGTGACCCTATTTCATTATGGCAGTCAAACCACTGATTTTCAACTTTAGTCTATGAAACCTCCAAACCTTAAACATTGTTGCAAAATTAGGCTTATCTCACCGTTTCTAGCACTTTTGTGCACCTTGGGCATATCTGTGATGAAAAAATGAAGATTTTAACCAAAGTTGCAAAAATAGGGTTATCTCCCCGTTTCCAGCGCTTTTGGGCATCTTGGGCACATCTGTGATGAAAAATTTAAGATTTTAACCAAAGTTGCAAAAATAGGCTTATCTCACCGTTTCCAGTGCCTTTGGGCATCTTGGGCACATTTGTGATGAAAAATTTAAGATTTTAATTATAGTTGCAAAAATAGGTTTATCTCAACGTTTCCAGCGCTTTTGCGCATCTTGGGCACATCTGTGATGAAAAATTTAAGATTTTAACCAAAGTTGCAAAAAAAGGCTTATCTCCCCGTTTCCAGCGCTTTTGGGCATCTTGGGCACATCTGTGATGAAAAATTTAAGATTTTAACCAAAGTTGCAAAAATAGGCTTATCTCACCGTTTCCAGCGCTTTTGTGCATCTTGGGCACATCTGTGATGAAAAATTTAAGATTTTAACCAAAGTTGCAAAAATAGGCTTATCTCTCCGTTTCCAGCACTTTTTGGCACTTAGAGCCAATCTGACAGTAGAAACCGTGCAGTTGCTACTTTTTCATTGGGGTTTCCAAAACTTCAAATCTTTTTTTTAAAGAGTTCCTCTAGAGTTGAAACCAAGATTTCAAATTATCCTTTTTCATTATTATAATCCACTGTATGCATTTTAAGTATCAAGGAATTTGACTGAAGGCCTTTTGAGAAAACACGTTGATTAGTGACCCTATTTCATTATGGCAGTCAAACCACTGATTTTCAACTTTAGTCTATGAAACCTCCAAACCTTAAACATTGTTGCAAAATTAGGCTTATCTCACCGTTTCTAGCACTTTTGTGCACCTTGGGCATATCTGTGATGAAAAATGAAGATTTTAACCAAAGTTGCAAAAATAGGGTTATCTCACCGTTTCCCGCGCCTTTGGGCATCTTGGGCACATTTGTGATGAAAAATTTAAGATTTTAATTATAGTTGCAAAAATAGGTTTATCTCACCGTTTCCAGCGCTTTTGCGCATCTTGGGCACATCTGTGATGAAAAATTTAAGATTTTAACCAAAGTTGCAAAAAAAGGCTTATCTCCCCGTTTCCAGCGCTTTTGGGCATCTTGGGCACATCTGTGATGAAAAATTTAAGATTTTAACCAAAGTTGCAAAAATAGGCTTATCTCACCGTTTCCAGTGCCTTTGGGCATCTTGGGCACATTTGTGATGAAAAATTTAAGATTTTAATTATAGTTGCAAAAATAGGTTTATCTCACCGTTTCCAGCGCTTTTGCGCATCTTGGGCACATCTGTGATGAAAAATTTAAGATTTTAACCAAAGTTGCAAAAATAGGCTTATCTCACCGTTTCCAGCGCTTTTGTGCATCTTGGGCACATCTGTGATGAAAAATTGAAGATTTTAACCATTGTTGCAAAAATAGGCTTATCTCCCCGTTTCCAGCACTTTTTGGCACTTAGAGCCAATCTGACAGTAAAAACCGTGCAGTTGCTACTTTTTCATTGGGGTTTCCAAAACTTAAAATCTGTTTTTTAAAGAGTTCCTTTAGAGTTGAAACCAAGATTTCAAATTATCCTTTTTCATTATTATAATCCACTGTATGCATTTTAAGTATCAAGGAATTTGACTGAAGGCCTTTTGAGAAAACACGTTGATTAGTGACCCTATTTCATTATGGCAGTCAAACCACTGATTTTCAACTTTAGTCTATGAAACCTCCAAACCTTAAACATTGTTGCAAAATTAGGCTTATCTCACCGTTTCCAGCACTTTTGTGCATCTTGGGCATATCTGTGATGAAAAAATGAAGATTTTAACCAAAGTTGCAAAAATAGGCTTATCTCACCGTTTCCAGCGCTTTTGCGCATCTTGGGAACATCTGTGATGAAAAATTTAAGATTTAACCAAAGTTGCAAAAATAGGCTTATCTCACCGTTTCCAGCGCTTTTGCGCATCTTGGGCACATCTGTGATGAAAAATTTAAGATTTTAACCAAAGTTGCAAAAATAGGCTTATCTCTCCGTTTCCAGCACTTTTTGGCACTTAGAGCCAATCTGACAGTAGAAACCGTGCAGTTGCTACTTTTTCATTGGGGTTTCCAAAACTTAAAATCTTTTTTTTAAAGAGTTCCTTTAGAGTTGAAACCAAGATTTCAAATTATCCTTTTTCATTATTATAATCCACTGTATGCATTTTAAGTATCAAGGAATTTGACTGAAGGCCTTTTGAGAAAACACGTTGATTAGTGACCCTATTTCATTATGGCAGTCAAACCACTGATTTTCAACTTTAGTCTATGAAACCTCCAAACCTTAAACATTGTTGCAAAATTAGGCTTATCTCACCGTTTCCAGCACTTTTGTGCACCTTGGGCATATCTGTGATGAAAAAATGAAGATTTTAACCAAAGTTGCAAAAATAGGGTTATCTCACCGTTTCCCGCGCCTTTGGGCATCTTGGGCACATTTGTGATGAAAAATTTAAGATTTTAATTATAGTTGCAAAAATAGGTTTATCTCACCGTTTCCAGCGCTTTTGCGCATCTTGGGCACATCTGTGATGAAAAATTTAAGATTTTAACCAAAGTTGCAAAAAAAGGCTTTTCTCCCCGTTTCCAGCGCTTTTGGGCATCTTGGGCACATCTGTGATGAAAAATTTAAGATTTTAACCAAAGTTGCAAAAATAGGCTTATCTCACCGTTTCCAGCGCTTTTGTGCATCTTGGGCACATCTGTGATGAAAAATTGAAAATTTTAACCATTGTTGCAAAAATAGGCTTATCTCCCCGTTTCCAGCACTTTTTGGCACTTAGAGCCAATCTGACAGTAAAAACCGTGCAGTTGCTACTTTTTCATTGGGGTTTCCAAAACTTAAAATCTGTTTTTTAAAGAGTTCCTTTAGAGTTGAAACCAAGATTTCAAATTATCCTTTTTCATTATTATAATCCACTGTATGCATTTTAAGTATCAAGGAATTTGACTGAAGGCCTTTTGAGAAAACACGTTGATTAGTGACCCTATTTCATTATGGCAGTCAAACCACTGATTTTCAACTTTAGTCTATGAAACCTCCAAACCTTAAACATTGTTGCAAAATTAGGCTTATCTCACCGTTTCCAGCGCTTTTGCGCATCTTGGGCACATCTGTGATGAAAAATTTATGATTTTAACCAAAGTTGCAAAAATAGGCTTATCTCCCTGTTTCCAGCACTTTTTGGCACTTAGAGCCAATCTGACAGTAGAAACCGTGCAGTTGCTACTTTTTCATTGGGGTTTCCAAAACTTCAAATCTTTTTTTTAAAGAGTTCCTCTAGAGTTGAAACCAAGATTTCAAATTATCCTTTTTCATTATTATAATCCACTGTATGCATTTTAAGTATCAAGGAATTTGACTGAAGGCCTTTTGAGAAAACACGTTGATTAGTGACCCTATTTCATTATGGCAGTCAAACCACTGATTTTCAACTTTAGTCTATGAAACCTCCAAACCTTAAACATTGTTGCAAAATTAGGCTTATCTCACCGTTTCCAGCACTTTTGTGCACCTTGGGCATATCTGTGATGAAAAAATGAAGATTTTAACCAAAGTTGCAAAAATAGGGTTATCTCACCGTTTCCCGCGCCTTTGGGCATCTTGGGCACATTTGTGATGAAAAATTTAAGATTTTAATTATAGTTGCAAAAATAGGTTTATCTCACCGTTTCCAGCGCTTTTGCGCATCTTGGGCACATCTGTGATGAAAAATTTAAGATTTTAACCAAAGTTGCAAAAAAAGGCTTATCTCCCCGTTTCCAGCGCTTTTGGGCATCTTGGGCACATCTGTGATGAAAAATTTAAGATTTAACCAAAGTTGCAAAAATAGGCTTATCTCACCGTTTCCAGCGCTTTTGCGCATCTTGGGCACATCTGTGATGAAAAATTTATGATTTTAACCAAAGTTGCAAAAATAGGCTTATCTCCCTGTTTCCATCACTTTTTGGCACTTAGAGCCAATCTGACAGTAGAAACCGTGCAGTTGCTACTTTTTCATTGGGGTTTCCAAAACTTCAAATCTTTTTTTTAAAGAGTTCCTCTAGAGTTGAAACCAAGATTTCAAATTATCCTTTTTCATTATTATAATCCACTGTATGCATTTTAAGTATCAAGGAATTTGACTGAAGGCCTTTTGAGAAAACACGTTGATTAGTGACCCTATTTCATTATGGCAGTCAAACCACTGATTTTCAACTTTAGTCTATGAAACCTCCAAACCTTAAACATTGTTGCAAAATTAGGCTTATCTCACCGTTTCTAGCACTTTTGTGCACCTTGGGCATATCTGTGATGAAAAAATGAAGATTTTAACCAAAGTTGCAAAAATAGGGTTATCTCACCGTTTCCCGCGCCTTTGGGCATCTTGGGCACATTTGTGATGAAAAATTTAAGATTTTAATTATAGTTGCAAAAATAGGTTTATCTCACCGTTTCCAGCGCTTTTGCGCATCTTGGGCACATCTGTGATGAAAAATTTAAGATTTTAACCAAAGTTGCAAAAAAAGGCTTATCTCCCCGTTTCCAGCGCTTTTGGGCATCTTGGGCACATCTGTGATGAAAAATTTAAGATTTTAACCAAAGTTGCAAAAATAGGCTTATCTCACCGTTTCCAGCGCTTTTGTGCATCTTGGGCACATCTGTGATGAAAAATTGAAGATTTTAACCATTGTTGCAAAAATAGGCTTATCTCCCCGTTTCCAGCACTTTTTGGCACTTAGAGCCAATCTGAACAGTAGAAACCGTGCAGTTGCTACTTTTTCATTGGGGTTTCCAAAACTTCAAATCTTTTTTTTAAAGAGTTCCTCTAGAGTTGAAACCAAGATTTCAAATTATCCTTTTTCATTATTATAATCCACTGTATGCATTTTAAGTATCAAGGAATTTGACTGAAGGCCTTTTGAGAAAACACGTTGATTAGTGACCCTATTTCATTATGGCAGTCAAACCACTGATTTTCAACTTTAGTCTATGAAACCTCCAAACCTTAAACATTGTTGCAAAATTAGGCTTATCTCACCGTTTCTAGCACTTTTGTGCACCTTGGGCATATCTGTGATGAAAAAATGAAGATTTTAACCAAAGTTGCAAAAATAGGGTTATCTCCCCGTTTCCAGCGCTTTTGGGCATCTTGGGCACATCTGTGATGAAAAATTTAAGATTTTAACCAAAGTTGCAAAAATAGGCTTATCTCACCGTTTCCAGTGCCTTTGGGCATCTTGGGCACATTTGTGATGAAAAATTTAAGATTTTAATTATAGTTGCAAAAAAAGGCTTATCTCCCCGTTTCCAGCGCTTTTGGGCATCTTGGGCACATCTGTGATGAAAAATTTAAGATTTTAACCAAAGTTGCAAAAATAGGCTTATCTCACCGTTTCCAGCGCTTTTGTGCTTCTTGGGCACATCTGTGATGAAAAATTGAAGATTTTAACCATTGTTGCAAAAATAGGCTTATCTCCCCGTTTCCAGCACTTTTTGGCACTTAGAGCCAATCTGACAGTAAAAACCGTGCAGTTGCTACTTTTTCATTGGGGTTTCCAAAACTTAAAATCTGTTTTTTAAAGAGTTCCTTTAGAGTTGAAACCAAGATTTCAAATTATCCTTTTTCATTATTATAATCCACTGTATGCATTTTAAGTATCAAGGAATTTGACTGAAGGCCTTTTGAGAAAACACGTTGATTAGTGACCCTATTTCATTATGGCAGTCAAACCACTGATTTTCAACTTTAGTCTATGAAACCTCCAAACCTTAAACATTGTTGCAAAATTAGGCTTATCTCACCGTTTCCAGCACTTTTGTGCATCTTGGGCATATCTGTGATGAAAAAATGAAGATTTTAACCAAAGTTGCAAAAATAGGCTTATATCACCGTTTCCAGCGCTTTTGCGCATCTTGGGCACATCTGTGATGAAAAATTTAAGATTTAACCAAAGTTGCAAAAATAGGCTTATCTCACCGTTTCCAGCGCTTTTGCGCATCTTGGGCACATCTGTGATGAAAAATTTAAGATTTTAACCATTGTTGCAAATATAGGCTTATCTCCCCGTTTCCAGCACTTTTTGGCACTTAGAGCCAATCTGACAGTAAAAACCGTGCAGTTGCTACTTTTTCATTGGGGTTTCCAAAACTTAAAATCTGTTTTTTAAAGAGTTCCTTTAGAGTTGAAACCAAGATTTCAAATTATCCTTTTTCATTATTATAATCCACTGTATGCATTTTAAGTATCAAGGAATTTGACTGAAGGCCTTTTGAGAAAACACGTTGATTAGTGACCCTATTTCATTATGGCAGTCAAACCACTGATTTTCAACTTTAGTCTATGAAACCTCCAAACCTTAAACATTGTTGCAAAATTAGGCTTATCTCACCGTTTCCAGCACTTTTGTGCATCTTGGGCATATCTGTGATGAAAAAATGAAGATTTTAACCAAAGTTGCAAAAATAGGCTTATCTCACCGTTTCCAGCGCTTTTGCGCATCTTGGGCACATCTGTGATGAAAAATGTAAGATTTAACCAAAGTTGCAAAAATAGGCTTATCTCACCGTTTCCAGCGCTTTTGCGCATCTTGGGCACATCTGTGATGAAAAATTTATGATTTTAACCAAAGTTGCAAAAATAGGCTTATCTCCCTGTTTCCAGCACTTTTTGGCACTTAGAGCCAATCTGACAGTAGAAACCGTGCAGTTGCTACGTTTTCATTGGGGTTTCCAAAACTTCAAATCTTTTTTTTAAAGAGTTCCTCCAGAGTTGAAACCAAGATTTCAAATTATCCTTTTTCATTATTATAATCCACTGTATGCATTTTAAGTATCAAGGAATTTGACTGAAGGCCTTTTGAGAAAACACGTTGATTAGTGACCCTATTTCATTATGGCAGTCAAACCACTGATTTTCAACTTTAGTCTATGAAACCTCCAAACCTTAAACATTGTTGCAAAATTAGGCTTATCTCACCGTTTCCAGCACTTTTGTGCACCTTGGGCATATCTGTGATGAAAAAATGAAGATTTTAACCAAAGTTGCAAAAATAGGCTTATCTCACAGTTTCCAGTGCCTTTGGGCATCTTGGGCACATTTGTGATGAAAAATTTAAGATTTTAATTATAGTTGCAAAAATAGGTTTATCTCACCGTTTCCAGCGCTTTTGCGCATCTTGGGCACATCTGTGATGAAAAATGTAAGATTTTAACCATAGTTGCAAAAATAGGCTTATCTCACCGTTTCCAGTGCTTTTGTGCATCTTGGGCACATCTGTGATGAAAAATTTAAGATTTTAACCAAAGTTGCAAAAATAGGCTTATCTCTCCGTTTCCAGCACTTTTTGGCACTTAGAGCCAATCTGACAGTAGAAACCGTGCAGTTGCTACTTTTTCATTGGGGTTTCCAAAACTTCAAATCTTTTTTTTAAAGAGTTCCTCTAGAGTTGAAACCAAGATTTCAAATTATCCTTTTTCATTATTATAATCCACTGTATGCATTTTAAGTATCAAGGAATTTGACTGAAGGCCTTTTGAGAAAACACGTTGATTAGTGACCCTATTTCATTATGGCAGTCAAACCACTGATTTTCAACTTTAGTCTATGAAACCTCCAAACCTTAAACATTGTTGCAAAATTAGGCTTATCTCACCGTTTCTAGCACTTTTGTGCACCTTGGGCATATCTGTGATGAAAAATGAAGATTTTAACCAAAGTTGCAAAAATAGGGTTATCTCACCGTTTCCCGCGCCTTTGGGCATCTTGGGCACATTTGTGATGAAAAATTTAAGATTTTAATTATAGTTGCAAAAATAGGTTTATCTCACCGTTTCCAGCGCTTTTGCGCATCTTGGGCACATCTGTGATGAAAAATTTAAGATTTTAACCAAAGTTGCAAAAAAAGGCTTATCTCCCCGTTTCCAGCGCTTTTGGGCATCTTGGGCACATCTGTGATGAAAAATTTAAGATTTTAACCAAAGTTGCAAAAATAGGCTTATCTCACCGTTTCCAGTGCCTTTGGGCATCTTGGGCACATTTGTGATGAAAAATTTAAGATTTTAATTATAGTTGCAAAAATAGGTTTATCTCACCGTTTCCAGCGCTTTTGCGCATCTTGGGCACATCTGTGATGAAAAATTTAAGATTTTAACCAAAGTTGCAAAAATAGGCTTATCTCACCGTTTCCAGCGCTTTTGTGCATCTTGGGCACATCTGTGATGAAAAATTGAAGATTTTAACCATTGTTGCAAAAATAGGCTTATCTCCCCGTTTCCAGCACTTTTTGGCACTTAGAGCCAATCTGACAGTAGAAACCGTGCAGTTGCTACTTTTTCATTGGGGTTTCCAAAACTTCAAATCTTTTTTTTAAAGAGTTCCTCTAGAGTTGAAACCAAGATTTCAAATTATCCTTTTTCATTATTATAATCCACTGTATGCATTTTAAGTATCAAGGAATTTGACTGAAGGCCTTTTGAGAAAACACGTTGATTAGTGACCCTATTTCATTATGGCAGTCAAACCACTGATTTTCAACTTTAGTCTATGAAACCTCCAAACCTTAAACATTGTTGCAAAATTAGGCTTATCTCACCGTTTCCATTACTTTTGTGCACCTTGGGCATATCTGTGATGAAAAAATGAAGATTTTAACCAAAGTTGCAAAAATAGGCTTATCTCACAGTTTCCAGTGCCTTTGGGCATCTTGGGCACATTTGTGATGAAAAATTTAAGATTTTAATTATAGTTGCAAAAATAGGTTTATCTCATCGTTTCCAGCGCTTTTGCGCATCTTGGGCACATCTGTGATGAAAAATTTAAGATTTTAACCAAAGTTGCAAAAAAAGGCTTATCTCCCCGTTTCCAGCGCTTTTGGGCATGTTGGGCACATCTGTGATGAAAAATTGAAGATTTTAACCATTGTTGCAAAAATAGGCTTATCTCCCCGTTTCCAGCGCTTTTGTGCATCTTGGGCACATCTGTGATGAAAAATTGAAGATTTTAACCATTGTTGCAAAAATAGGCTTATCTCTCCGTTTCCAGCACTTTTTGGCACTTAGAGCCAATCTGACAGTAAAAACCGTGCAGTTGCTACTTTTTCATTTGGGTTTCCAAAACTTAAAATCTGTTTTTTAAAGAGTTCCTTTAGAGTTGAAACCAAGATTTCAAATTATCCTTTTTCATTATTATAATCCACTGTATGCATTTTAAGTATCAAGGAATTTGACTGAAGGCCTTTTGAGAAAACACGTTGATTAGTGACCCTATTTCATTATGGCAGTCAAACCACTGATTTTCAACTTTAGTCTATGAAACCTCCAAACCTTAAACATTGTTGCAAAATTAGGCGTATCTCACCGTTTCCATTACTTTTGTGCACCTTGGGCATATCTGTGATGAAAAAATGAAGATTTTAACCAAAGTTGCAAAAATAGGGTTATCTCACCGTTTCCCGCGCCTTTGGGCATCTTGGGCACATTTGTGATGAAAAATTTAAGATTTTAATTATAGTTGCAAAAATAGGTTTATCTCACCGTTTCCAGCGCTTTTGCGCATCTTGGGCACATCTGTGATGAAAAATTTAAGATTTTAACCAAAGTTGCAAAAAAAGGCTTTTCTCCCCGTTTCCAGCGCTTTTGGGCATCTTGGGCACATCTGTGATGAAAAATTTAAGATTTTAACCAAAGTTGCAAAAATAGGCTTATCTCACCGTTTCCAGCACTTTTTGGCACTTAGAGCCAATCTGACAGTAGAAACCGTGCAGTTGCTACTTTTTCATTGGGGTTTCCAAAACTTAAAATCTTTTTTTTAAAGAGTTCCTTTAGAGTTGAAACCAAGATTTCAAATTATCCTTTTTCATTATTATAATCCACTGTATGCATTTTAAGTATCAAGGAATTTGACTGAAGGCCTTTTGAGAAAACACGTTGATTAGTGACCCTATTTCATTATGGCAGTCAAACCACTGATTTTCAACTTTAGTCTATGAAACCTCCAAACCTTAAACATTGTTGCAAAATTAGGCTTATCTCACCGTTTCCAGCACTTTTGTGCACCTTGGGCATATCTGTGATGAAAAAATGAAGATTTTAACCAAAGTTGCAAAAATAGGCTTATCTCACCGTTTCCAGCGCTTTTGGGAATCATGGGCACATCTGTGATGAAAAATTTAAGATTTTAACCAAAGTTGCAAAAATAGGCTTATCTCACCGTTTCCAGCGCTTTTGCGCATCTTGGGCACATCTGTGATGAAAAATTGAAGATTTTAACCAAAGTTGCAAAAATAGGCTTATCTCACCGTTTCCAGCGCTTTTGCGCATCTTGGGCACATCTGTGATGAAAAATTTAAGATTTTAACCAAAGTTGCAAAAATAGGCTTATCTCACCGTTTAAAGCGCTTTTGTGCATCTTGGGCACATCTGTGTTGAAAAATTGAAGATTTTAACCATTGTTGCAAAAATAGGCTTATCTCCCCGTTTCCAGCACTTTTTGGCACTTAGAGCCAATCTGACAGTAGAAACCTTGCAGTTGCTACTTTTTCATTGGGGTTTCCAAAACTTAAAATCTTTTTTTTAAAGAGTTCCTTTAGAGTTGAAACCAAGATTTCAAATTATCCTTTTTCATTATTATAATCCACTGTATGCATTTTAAGTATCAAGGAATTTGACTGAAGGCCTTTTGAGAAAACACGTTGATTAGTGACCCTATTTCATTATGGCAGTCAAACCACTGATTTTCAACTTTAGTCTATGAAACCTCCAAACCTTAAACATTGTTGCAAAATTAGGCTTATCTCACCGTTTCCAGCACTTTTGTGCACCTTGGGCATATCTGTGATGAAAAAATGAAGATTTTAACCAAAGTTGCAAAAATAGGCTTATCTCACCGTTTCCAGCGCTTTTGGGAATCTTGGGCACATCTGTGATGAAAAATTTAAGATTTTAACCAAAGTTGCAAAAATAGGCTTATCTCACCGTTTCCAGCGCTTTTGCGCATCTTGGGCACATCTGTGATGAAAAATTGAAGATTTTAACCAAAGTTGCAAAAATAGGCTTATCTCACCGTTTCCAGCGCTTTTGTGCATCTTGGGCACATCTGTGATGAAAAATTGAAGATTTTAACCAAAGTTGCAAAAATAGGCTTATCTCACCGTTTCCAGCGCTTTTGTGCATCTTGGGCACATCTGTGATGAAAAATTGAAGATTTTAACCAAAGTTGCAAAAATAGAATTATCTGACCGTTTCCAGCGCTTTTGTGCATCTTGGGCACATCTGTGATGAAAAATTGAAGATTTTAACCATTGTTGCAAAAATAGGCTTATCTCCCCGTTTCCAGCACTTTTTGGCACTTAGAGCCAATCTGACAGTAGAAACCGTGCAGTTGCTACTTTTTCATTGGGGTTTCCAAAACTTAAAATCTTTTTTTTAAAGAGTTCCTTTAGAGTTGAAACCAAGATTTCAAATTATCCTTTTTCATTATTATAATCCACTGTATGCATTTTAAGTATCAAGGAATTTGACTGAAGGTCTTTTGAGAAAACACGTTGATTAGTGACCCTATTTCATTATGGCAGTCAAACCACTGATTTTCAACTTTAGTCTATGAAACCTCCAAACCTTAAACATTGTTGCAAAATTAGGCTTATCTCACCGTTTCCAACACTTTTGCGCACCTTGGGCATATCTGTGATGAAAAAATGAAGATTTTAACCAAAGTTGCAAAAATAGGCTTATCTCACCGTTTCCAGCGCTTTTGCGCATCTTGGGCACATCTGTGATGAAAAATTTAAGATTTTAACCAAAGTTGCAAAAATAGGCTTATCTCACCGTTTCCAGCGCTTTTGTGCATCTTGGGCACATCTGTGATGAAAAATGAAGATTTTAACCATTGTTGCAAAAATAGGCTTATCTCCCCGTTTCCAGCACTTTTTGGCACTTAGAGCCAATCTGACAGTAGAAACCTTGCAGTTGCTACTTTTTCATTGGGGTTTCCAAAACTTAAAATCTTTTTTTTAAAGAGTTCCTTTAGAGTTGAAACCAAGATTTCAAATTATCCTTTTTCATTATTATAATCCACTGTATGCATTTTAAGTATCAAGGAATTTGACTGAAGGCCTTCTGAGAAAACACGTTGATTAGTGACCCTATTTCATTATGGCAGTCAAACCACTGATTTTCAACTTTAGTCTATGAAACCTCCAAACCTTAAACATTGTTGCAAAATTAGGCTTATCTCACCGTTTCCAGCACTTTTGTGCACCTTGGGCATATCTGTGATGAAAAAATGAAGATTTTAACCAAAGTTGCAAAAATAGGCTTATCTCACCGTTTCCAGCGCTTTTGGGAATCATGGGCACATCTGTGATGAAAAATTTAAGATTTTAACCAAAGTTGCAAAAATAGGCTTATCTCACCGTTTCCAGCGCTTTTGCGCATCTTGGGCACATCTGTGATGAAAAATTGAAGATTTTAACCAAAGTTGCAAAAATAGGCTTATCTCACCGTTTCCAGCGCTTTTGTGCATCTTGGGCACATCTGTGATGAAAAATTGAAGATTTTAACCAAAGTTGCAAAAATAGGCTTATCTCACCGTTTCCAGCGCTTTTGTGCATCTTGGGCACATCTGTGATGAAAAATTGAAGATTTTAACCATTGTTGCAAAAATAGGCTTATCTCCCCGTTTCCAGCACTTTTTGGCACTTAGAGCCAATCTGACAGTAGAAACCGTGCAGTTGCTACTTTTTCATTGGGGTTTCCAAAACTTAAAATCTTTTTTTTAAAGAGTTCCTTTAGAGTTGAAACCAAGATTTCAAATTATCCTTTTTCATTATTATAATCCACTGTATGCATTTTAAGTATCAAGGAATTTGACTGAAGGCCTTTTGAGAAAACACGTTGATTAGTGACCCTATTTCATTATGGCAGTCAAACCACTGATTTTCAACTTTAGTCTATGAAACCTCCAAACCTTAAACATTGTTGCAAAATTAGGCTTATCTCACCGTTTCCAGCACTTTTGTGCACCTTGGGCATATCTGTGATGAAAAAATGAAGATTTTAACCAAAGTTGCAAAAATAGGCTTATCTCACCGTTTCCAGCGCTTTTGTGCATCTTGGGCACATCTGTGATGAAAAATTGAAGATTTTAACCAAAGTTGCAAAAATAGAATTATCTGACCGTTTCCAGCGCTTTTGTGCATCTTGGGCACATCTGTGATGAAAAATTGAAGATTTTAACCAAAGTTGCAAAAATAGGCTTATCTCACCGTTTCCAGCGCTTTTGTGCATCTTGGGCACATCTGTGATGAAAAATTGAAGATTTTAACCAAAGTTGCAAAAATAGGCTTATCTCACCGTTTCCAGCGCTTTTGCGCATCTTGGGCACATCTGTGATGAAAAATTTAAGATTTTAACCAAAGTTGCAAAAATAGGCTTATCTCACCGTTTAAAGCGCTTTTGTGCATCTTGGGCACATCTGTGTTGAAAAATTGAAGATTTTAACCATTGTTGCAAAAATAGGCTTATCTCCCCGTTTCCAGCACTTTTTGGCACTTAGAGCCAATCTGACAGTAGAAACCTTGCAGTTGCTACTTTTTCATTGGGGTTTCCAAAACTTAAAATCTTTTTTTTAAAGAGTTCCTTTAGAGTTGAAACCAAGATTTCAAATTATCCTTTTTCATTATTATAATCCACTGTATGCATTTTAAGTATCAAGGAATTTGACTGAAGGCCTTTTGAGAAAACACGTTGATTAGTGACCCTATTTCATTATGGCAGTCAAACCACTGATTTTCAACTTTAGTCTATGAAACCTCCAAACCTTAAACATTGTTGCAAAATTAGGCTTATCTCACCGTTTCCAGCACTTTTGTGCACCTTGGGCATATCTGTGATGAAAAAATGAAGATTTTAACCAAAGTTGCAAAAATAGGCTTATCTCACCGTTTCCAGCGCTTTTGGGAATCTTGGGCACATCTGTGATGAAAAATTGAAGATTTTAACCATTGTTGCAAAAATAGGCTTATCTCCCCGTTTCCAGCACTTTTTGGCACTTAGAGCCAATCTGACAGTAGAAACCTTGCAGTTGCTACTTTTTCATTGGGGTTTCCAAAACTTAAAATCTTTTTTTTAAAGAGTTCCTTTAGAGTTGAAACCAAGATTTCAAATTATCCTTTTTCATTATTATAATCCACTGTATGCATTTTAAGTATCAAGGAATTTGACTGAAGGCCTTTTGAGAAAACACGTTGATTAGTGACCCTATTTCATTATGGCAGTCAAACCACTGATTTTCAACTTTAGTCTATGAAACCTCCAAACCTTAAACATTGTTGCAAAATTAGGCTTATCTCACCGTTTCCAGCACTTTTGTGCACCTTGGGCATATCTGTGATGAAAAAATGAAGATTTTAACCAAAGTTGCAAAAATAGGCTTATCTCACCGTTTCCAGCGCTTTTGGGAATCTTGGGCACATCTGTGATGAAAAATTTAAGATTTTAACCAAAGTTGCAAAATTAGGCTTATCTCACCGTTTCCAGCGCTTTTGCGCATCCTGGGCACATCTGTGATGAAAAATTTAAGATTTTAACCAAAGTTGCAAAAAAAGGCTTATCTCCCCGTTTCCAGCGCTTTTGGGCATGTTGGGCACATCTGTGATGAAAAATTGAAGATTTTAACCATTGTTGCAAAAATAGGCTTATCTCCCCGTTTCCAGCGCTTTTGTGCATCTTGGGCACATCTGTGATGAAAAATTGAAGATTTTAACCATTGTTGCAAAAATAGGCTTATCTCCCCGTTTCCAGCACTTTTTGGCACTTAGAGCCAATCTGACAGTAAAAACCGTGCAGTTGCTACTTTTTCATTTGGGTTTCCAAAACTTAAAATCTGTTTTTTAAAGAGTTCCTTTAGAGTTGAAACCAAGATTTCAAATTATCCTTTTTCATTATTATAATCCACTGTATGCATTTTAAGTATCAAGGAATTTGACTGAAGGCCTTTTGAGAAAACACGTTGATTAGTGACCCTATTTCATTATGGCAGTCAAACCACTGATTTTCAACTTTAGTCTATGAAACCTCCAAACCTTAAACATTGTTGCAAAATTAGGCTTATCTCACCGTTTCCATTACTTTTGTGCACCTTGGGCATATCTGTGATGAAAAAATGAAGATTTTAACCAAAGTTGCAAAAATAGGCTTATCTCACAGTTTCCAGTGCCTTTGGGCATCTTGGGCACATTTGTGATGAAAAATTTAAGATTTTAATTATAGTTGCAAAAATAGGTTTATCTCACCG
Organism: Pleuronectes platessa; assembly: GCF_947347685.1. NCBI lineage: Eukaryota > Metazoa > Chordata > Actinopteri > Pleuronectiformes > Pleuronectidae > Pleuronectes > Pleuronectes platessa. Next base: position 245,642 of record NW_026518944.1, on the reverse strand, counting down.
TTTCCAGCGCTTTTGCGCATCTTGGGCACATCTGTGATGAAAAATTTAAGATTTTAACCAAAGTTGCAAAAAAAGGCTTATCTCCCCGTTTCCAGCGCTTTTGGGCATCTTGGGCACATCTGTGATGAAAAATTTAAGATTTAACCAAAGTTGCAAAAATAGGCTTATCTCACCGTTTCCAGCGCTTTTGCGCATCTTGGGCACATCTGTGATGAAAAATTTATGATTTTAACCAAAGTTGCAAAAATAGGCTTATCTCCCTGTTTCCAGCACTTTTTGGCACTTAGAGCCAATCTGACAGTAGAAACCGTGCAGTTGCTACTTTTTCATTGGGGTTTCCAAAACTTCAAATCTTTTTTTTAAAGAGTTCCTCTAGAGTTGAAACCAAGATTTTAAATTATCCTTTTTCATTATTATAATCCACTGTATGCATTTTAAGTATCAAGGAATTTGACTGAAGGCCTTTTGAGAAAACACGTTGATTAGTGACCCTATTTCATTATGGCAGTCAAACCACTGATTTTCAACTTTAGTCTATGAAACCTCCAAACCTTAAACATTGTTGCAAAATTAGGCTTATCTCACCGTTTCTAGCACTTTTGTGCACCTTGGGCATATCTGTGATGAAAAAATGAAGATTTTAACCAAAGTTGCAAAAATAGGGTTATCTCACCGTTTCCCGCGCCTTTGGGCATCTTGGGCACATTTGTGATGAAAAATTTAAGATTTTAACTATAGTTGCAAAAATAGGTTTATCTCACCGTTTCCAGCGCTTTTGCGCATCTTGGGCACATCTGTGATGAAAAATTTAAGATTTTAACCAAAGATGCAAAAAAAGGCTTATCTCCCCGTTTCCAGCGCTTTTGGGCATCTTGGGCACATCTGTGATGAAAAATTTAAGATTTTAACCATAGTTGCAAAAATAGGCTTATCTCACCGTTTCCAGCGCTTTTGGGCATCTTGGGCACATCTGTGATGAAAAATTGAAGATTTTAACCAAAGTTGCAAAAATAGGCTTATCTCACCGTTTCCAGCGCTTTTGTGCATCTTGGGCACATCTGTGATGAAATATTGAAGATTTTAACCATTGTTGCAAAAATAGGCTTATCTCCCCGTTTCCAGCACTTTTTGGCACTTAGAGCCAATCTGACAGTAGAAACCGTGCAGTTGCTACTTTTTCATTGGGGTTTCCAAAACTTAAAATCTTTTTTTTAAAGAGTTCCTTTAGAGTTGAAACCAAGATTTTAAATTATCCTTTTTCATTATTATAATCCACTGTATGCATTTTAAGTATCAAGGAATTTGACTGAAGGCCTTTTGAGAAAACACGTTGATTAGTGACCCTATTTCATTATGGCAGTCAAACCACTGATTTTCAACTTTAGTCTATGAAACCTCCAAACCTTAAACATTGTTGCAAAATTAGGCTTATCTCACCGTTTCCAGCACTTTTGCGCACCTTGGGCATATCTGTGGTGAAAAAATGAAGATTTTAACCAAAGTTGCAAAAATAGGCTTATCTCACCGTTTCCAGCGCTTTTGCGCATCTTGGGCACATCTGTGATGAAAAATTTAAGATTTTAACCAAAGTTGCAAAAATAGGCTTATCTCACCGTTTCCAGCGCTTTTGCGCATCTTGGGCACATCTGTGATGAAAAATTTAAGATTTTAACCAAAGTTGCAAAAATAGGCTTATCTCACCGTTTCCAGCGCTTTTGCGCATCTTGGGCACATCTGTGATGAAAAATTGAAGATTTTAACCATTGTTGCAAAAATAGGCTTATCTCCCCGTTTCCAGCACTTTTTGGCACTTAGAGCCAATCTGACAGTAGAAACCGTGCAGTTGCTACTTTTTCATTGGGGTTTCCAAAACTTAAAATCTTTTTTTTAAAGAGTTCCTTTAGAGTTGAAACCAAGATTTCAAATTATCCTTTTTCATTATTATAATCCACTGTATGCATTTTAAGTATCAAGGAATTTGACTGAAGGCCTTTTGAGAAAACACGTTGATTAGTGACCCTATTTCATTATGGCAGTCAAACCACTGATTTTCAACTTTAGTCTATGAAACCTCCAAACCTTAAACATTGTTGCAAAATTAGGCTTATCTCACCGTTTCCAGCACTTTTGTGCACCTTGGGCATATCTGTGATGAAAAAATGAAGATTTTAACCAAAGTTGCAAAAATAGGCTTATCTCACCGTTTCCAGCGCTTTTGGGAATCTTGGGCACATCTGTGATGAAAAATTTAAGATTTTAACCAAAGTTGCAAAAATAGGCTTATCTCACCGTTTCCAGCGCTTTTGCGCATCTTGGGCACATCTGTGATGAAAAATTGAAGATTTTAACCAAAGTTGCAAAAATAGGCTTATCTCACCGTTTCCAGCGCTTTTGTGCATCTTGGGCACATCTGTGATGAAAAATTGAAGATTTTAACCAAAGTTGCAAAAATAGGCTTATCTCACCGTTTCCAGCGCTTTTGTGCATCTTGGGCACATCTGTGATGAAAAATTGAAGATTTTAACCAAAGTTGCAAAAATAGAATTATCTGACCGTTTCCAGCGCTTTTGTGCATCTTGGGCACATCTGTGATGAAAAATTGAAGATTTTAACCATTGTTGCAAAAATAGGCTTATCTCCCCGTTTCCAGCACTTTTTGGCACTTAGAGCCAATCTGACAGTAGAAACCGTGCAGTTGCTACTTTTTCATTGGGGTTTCCAAAACTTAAAATCTTTTTTTTAAAGAGTTCCTTTAGAGTTGAAACCAAGATTTCAAATTATCCTTTTTCATTATTATAATCCACTGTATGCATTTTAAGTATCAAGGAATTTGACTGAAGGCCTTCTGAGAAAACACGTTGATTAGTGACCCTATTTCATTATGGCAGTCAAACCACTGATTTTCAACTTTAGTCTATGAAACCTCCAAACCTTAAACATTGTTGCAAAATTAGGCTTATCTCACCGTTTCCAGCACTTTTGTGCACCTTGGGCATATCTGTGATGAAAAAATGAAGATTTTAACCAAAGTTGCAAAAATAGGCTTATCTCACCGTTTCCAGCGCTTTTGGGAATCATGGGCACATCTGTGATGAAAAATTTAAGATTTTAACCAAAGTTGCAAAAATAGGCTTATCTCACCGTTTCCAGCGCTTTTGCGCATCTTGGGCACATCTGTGATGAAAAATTGAAGATTTTAACCAAAGTTGCAAAAATAGGCTTATCTCACCGTTTCCAGCGCTTTTGTGCATCTTGGGCACATCTGTGATGAAAAATTGAAGATTTTAACCAAAGTTGCAAAAATAGGCTTATCTCACCGTTTCCAGCGCTTTTGTGCATCTTGGGCACATCTGTGATGAAAAATTGAAGATTTTAACCATTGTTGCAAAAATAGGCTTATCTCCCCGTTTCCAGCACTTTTTGGCACTTAGAGCCAATCTGACAGTAGAAACCGTGCAGTTGCTACTTTTTCATTGGGGTTTCCAAAACTTAAAATCTTTTTTTTAAAGAGTTCCTTTAGAGTTGAAACCAAGATTTCAAATTATCCTTTTTCATTATTATAATCCACTGTATGCATTTTAAGTATCAAGGAATTTGACTGAAGGCCTTTTGAGAAAACACGTTGATTAGTGACCCTATTTCATTATGGCAGTCAAACCACTGATTTTCAACTTTAGTCTATGAAACCTCCAAACCTTAAACATTGTTGCAAAATTAGGCTTATCTCACCGTTTCCAGCACTTTTGTGCACCTTGGGCATATCTGTGATGAAAAAATGAAGATTTTAACCAAAGTTGCAAAAATAGGCTTATCTCACCGTTTCCAGCGCTTTTGTGCATCTTGGGCACATCTGTGATGAAAAATTGAAGATTTTAACCAAAGTTGCAAGAATAGAATTATCTGACCGTTTCCAGCGCTTTTGTGCATCTTGGGCACATCTGTGATGAAAAATTGAAGATTTTAACCAAAGTTGCAAAAATAGGCTTATCTCACCGTTTCCAGCGCTTTTGTGCATCTTGGGCACATCTGTGATGAAAAATTGAAGATTTTAACCAAAGTTGCAAAAATAGGCTTATCTCACCGTTTCCAGCGCTTTTGCGCATCTTGGGCACATCTGTGATGAAAAATTTAAGATTTTAACCAAAGTTGCAAAAATAGGCTTATCTCACCGTTTAAAGCGCTTTTGTGCATCTTGGGCACATCTGTGTTGAAAAATTGAAGATTTTAACCATTGTTGCAAAAATAGGCTTATCTCCCCGTTTCCAGCACTTTTTGGCACTTAGAGCCAATCTGACAGTAGAAACCTTGCAGTTGCTACTTTTTCATTGGGGTTTCCAAAACTTAAAATCTTTTTTTTAAAGAGTTCCTTTAGAGTTGAAACCAAGATTTCAAATTATCCTTTTTCATTATTATAATCCACTGTATGCATTTTAAGTATCAAGGAATTTGACTGAAGGCCTTTTGAGAAAACACGTTGATTAGTGACCCTATTTCATTATGGCAGTCAAACCACTGATTTTCAACTTTAGTCTATGAAACCTCCAAACCTTAAACATTGTTGCAAAATTAGGCTTATCTCACCGTTTCCAGCACTTTTGTGCACCTTGGGCATATCTGTGATGAAAAAATGAAGATTTTAACCAAAGTTGCAAAAATAGGCTTATCTCACCGTTTCCAGCGCTTTTGGGAATCTTGGGCACATCTGTGATGAAAAATTTAAGATTTTAACCAAAGTTGCAAAAATAGGCTTATCTCACCGTTTCGAGCGCTTTTGCGCATCTTGGGCACATCTGTGATGAAAAATTGAAGATTTTAACCAAAGTTGCAAAAATAGGCTTATCTCACCGTTTCCAGCGCTTTTGTGCATCTTGGGCACATCTGTGCTGAAAAATTGAAGATTTTAACCAAAGTTGCAAAAATAGGCTTATCTCCCCGTTTCCAGCACTTTTTGGCACTTAGAGCCAATCTGACAGTAGAAACCTTGCAGTTGCTACTTTTTCATTGGGGTTTCCAAAACTTAAAATCTTTTTTTTAAAGAGTTCCTTTAGAGTTGAAACCAAGATTTCAAATTATCCTTTTTCATTATTATAATCCACTGTATGCATTTTAAGTATCAAGGAATTTGACTGAAGGCCTTCTGAGAAAACACGTTGATTAGTGACCCTATTTCATTATGGCAGTCAAACCACTGATTTTCAACTTTAGTCTATGAAACCTCCAAACCTTAAACATTGTTGCAAAATTAGGCTTACATCACCGTTTCCAGAACTTTTGCGCACCTTGGGCATATCTGTGATGAAAAATTTAAGATTTTAACCAAAGTTGCAAAAATAGGCTTATCTCACCGTTTCCAGCGCTTTTGCGCATCTTGGGCACATCTGTGATGAAAAATTGAAGATTTTAACCAAAGTTGCAAAAATAGGCTTATCTCACCGTTTCCAGCGCTTTTGTGCATCTTGGGCACATCTGTGATGAAAAATTGAAGATTTTAACCAAAGTTGCAAAAATAGGCTTATCTCACCGTTTCCAGCGCTTTTGTGCATCTTGGGCACATCTGTGATGAAAAATTGAAGATTTTAACCATTGTTGCAAAAATAGGCTTATCTCCCCGTTTCCAGCACTTTTTGGCACTTAGAGCCAATCTGACAGTAGAAACCGTGCAGTTGCTACTTTTTCATTGGGGTTTCCAAAACTTAAAATCTTTTTTTTAAAGAGTTCCTTTAGAGTTGAAACCAAGATTTCAAATTATCCTTTTTCATTATTATAATCCACTGTATGCATTTTAAGTATCAAGGAATTTGACTGAAGGCCTTTTGAGAAAACACGTTGATTAGTGACCCTATTTCATTATGGCAGTCAAACCACTGATTTTCAACTTTAGTCTATGAAACCTCCAAACCTTAAACATTGTTGCAAAATTAGGCTTATCTCACCGTTTCCAGCACTTTTGTGCACCTTGGGCATATCTGTGATGAAAAAATGAAGATTTTAACCAAAGTTGCAAAAATAGGCTTATCTCACCGTTTCCAGCGCTTTTGTGCATCTTGGGCACATCTGTGATGAAAAATTGAAGATTTTAACCAAAGTTGCAAAAATAGAATTATCTGACCGTTTCCAGCGCTTTTGTGCATCTTGGGCACATCTGTGATGAAAAATTGAAGATTTTAACCAAAGTTGCAAAAATAGGCTTATCTCACCGTTTCCAGCGCTTTTGTGCATCTTGGGCACATCTGTGATGAAAAATTGAAGATTTTAACCAAAGTTGCAAAAATAGGCTTATCTCACCGTTTCCAGCGCTTTTGCGCATCTTGGGCACATCTGTGATGAAAAATTTAAGATTTTAACCAAAGTTGCAAAAATAGGCTTATCTCACCGTTTAAAGCGCTTTTGTGCATCTTGGGCACATATGTGTTGAAAAATTGAAGATTTTAACCATTGTTGCAAAAATAGGCTTATCTCCCCGTTTCCAGCACTTTTTGGCACTTAGAGCCAATCTGACAGTAGAAACCTTGCAGTTGCTACTTTTTCATTGGGGTTTCCAAAACTTAAAATCTTTTTTTTAAAGAGTTCCTTTAGAGTTGAAACCAAGATTTCAAATTATCCTTTTTCATTATTATAATCCACTGTATGCATTTTAAGTATCAAGGAATTTGACTGAAGGCCTTTTGAGAAAACACGTTGATTAGTGACCCTATTTCATTATGGCAGTCAAACCACTGATTTTCAACTTTAGTCTATGAAACCTCCAAACCTTAAACATTGTTGCAAAATTAGGCTTATCTCACCGTTTCCAGCACTTTTGTGCACCTTGGGCATATCTGTGATGAAAAAATGAAGATTTTAACCAAAGTTGCAAAAATAGGCTTATCTCACCGTTTCCAGCGCTTTTGGGAATCTTGGGCACATCTGTGATGAAAAATTTAAGATTTTAACCAAAGTTGCAAAAATAGGCTTATCTCACCGTTTCCAGCGCTTTTGCGCATCTTGGGCACATCTGTGATGAAAAATTGAAGATTTTAACCAAAGTTGCAAAAATAGGCTTATCTCACCGTTTCCAGCGCTTTTGTGCATCTTGGGCACATCTGTGATGAAAAATTGAAGATTTTAACCAAAGTTGCAAAAATAGGCTTATCTCACCGTTTCCAGCGCTTTTGTGCATCTTGGGCACATCTGTGATGAAAAATTGAAGATTTTAACGAAAGTTGCAAAAATAGAACTGTCTGACCGTTTCCAGCGCTTTTGTGCATCTTGGGCACATCTGTGATGAAAAATTGAAGATTTTAACCATTGTTGCAAAAATAGGCTTATCTCCCCGTTTCCAGCACTTTTTGGCACTTAGAGCCAATCTGACAGTAGAAACCGTGCAGTTGCTACTTTTTCATTGGGGTTTCCAAAACTTAAAATCTTTTTTTTAAAGAGTTCCTTTAGAGTTGAAACCAAGATTTCAAATTATCCTTTTTCATTATTATAATCCACTGTATGCATTTTTTAAGTATCAAGGAATTTGACTGAAGGCCTTTTGAGAAAACACGTTGATTAGTGACCCTATTTCATTATGGCAGTCAAACCACTGATTTTCAACTTTAGTCTATGAAACCTCCAAACCTTAAACATTGTTGCAAAATTAGGCTTATCTCACCGTTTCCAACACTTTTGCGCACCTTGGGCATATCTGTGATGAAAAAATGAAGATTTTAACCAAAGTTGCAAAAATAGGCTTATCTCACCGTTTCCAGCGCTTTTGCGCATCTTGGGCACATCTGTGATGAAAAATTTAAGATTTTAACCAAAGTTGCAAAAATAGGCTTATCTCACCGTTTCCAGCGCTTTTGTGCATCTTGGGCACATCTGTGATGAAAAATGAAGATTTTAACCATTGTTGCAAAAATAGGCTTATCTCCCCGTTTCCAGCACTTTTTGGCACTTAGAGCCAATCTGACAGTAGAAACCTTGCAGTTGCTACTTTTTCATTGGGGTTTCCAAAACTTAAAATCTTTTTTTTAAAGAGTTCCTTTAGAGTTGAAACCAAGATTTCAAATTATCCTTTTTCATTATTATAATCCACTGTATGCATTTTAAGTATCAAGGAATTTGACTGAAGGCCTTTTGAGAAAACACGTTGATTAGTGACCCTATTTCATTATGGCAGTCAAACCACTGATTTTCAACTTTAGTCTATGAAACCCCCAAACCTTAAACATTGTTGCAAAATTAGGCTTATCTCACCGTTTCCAGCACTTTTGTGCACCTTGGGCATATCTGTGATGAAAAAATGAAGATTTTAACCAAAGTTGCAAAAATAGGCTTATCTCACCGTTTCCAGCGCTTTTGCGCATCTTGGGCACATCTGTGATGAAAAATTGAAGATTTTAACCAAAGTTGCAAAAATAGGCTTATCTCACCGTTTCCAGCGCTTTTGCGCATCTTGGGCACATCTGTGATGAAAAATGTAAGATTTTAACCAAAGTTGCAAAAATAGGCTTATCTCACCGTTTAAAGCGCTTTTGTGCATCTTGGGAACATCTGTGTTGAAAAATTGAAGATTTTAACCAATGTTGCAAAAATAGGCTTATCTCCCCGTTTCCAGCACTTTTTGGCACTTAGAGCCAATCTGACAGTAGAAACCGTGCAGTTGCTACTTTTTCATTGGGGTTTCCAAAACTTAAAATCTTTTTTTTAAAGAGTTCCTTTAGAGTTGAAACCAAGATTTCAAATTATCCTTTTTCATTATTATAATCCACTGTATGCATTTTAAGTATCAAGGAATTTGACTGAAGGCCTTTTGAGAAAACACGTTGATTAGTGACCCTATTTCATTATGGCAGTCAAACCACTGATTTTCAACTTTAGTCTATGAAACCCCCAAACCTTAAACATTGTTGCAAAATTAGGCTTATCTCACCGTTTCCAGCACTTTTGTGCACCTTGGGCATATCTGTGATGAAAAAATGAAGATTTTAACCAAAGTTGCAAAAATAGGCTTATCTCACCGTTTCCAGCGCTTTTGGGAATCAGGGGCACATCTGTGATGAAAAATTTAAGATTTTAACCAAAGTTGCAAAAATAGGCTTATCTCACCGTTTCCAGCGCTTTTGCGCATCTTGGGCACATCTGTGATGAAAAATTGAAGATTTTAACCAAAGTTGCAAAAATAGGCTTATCTCACCGTTTCCAGCGCTTTTGTGCATCTTGGGCACATCTGTGATGAAAAATTGAAGATTTTAACCATTGTTGCAAAAATAGGCTTATCTCCCCGTTTCCAGCACTTTTTGGCACTTAGAGCCAATCTGACAGTAGAAACCGTGCAGTTGCTACTTTTTCATTGGGGTTTCCAAAACTTAAAATCTTTTTTTTAAAGAGTTCCTTTAGAGTTGAAACCAAGATTTCAAATTATCCTTTTTCATTATTATAATCCACTGTATGCATTTTAAGTATCAAGGAATTTGACTGAAGGCCTTTTGAGAAAACACGTTGATTAGTGACCCTATTTCATTATGGCAGTCAAACCACTGATTTTCAACTTTAGTCTATGAAACCTCCAAACCTTAAACATTGTTGCAAAATTAGGCTTATCTCACCGTTTCCAGCACTTTTGTGCACCTTGGGCATATCTGTGATGAAAAAATGAAGATTTTAACCAAAGTTGCAAAAATAGGCTTATCTCACCGTTTCCAGCGCTTTTGCGCATCTTGGGCACATCTGTGATGAAAAATTGAAGATTTTAACCAAAGTTGCAAAAATAGGCTTATCTCACCGTTTAAAGCGCTTTTGTGCATCTTGGTTACATCTGTGATGAAAAATTGAAGATTTTAACCATTGTTGCAAAAATAGGCTTATCTCCCCGTTTCCAGCACTTTTTGGCACTTAGAGCCAATCTGACAGTAGAAACCGTGCAGTTGCTACTTTTTCATTGGGGTTTCCAAAACTTAAAATCTTTTTTTTAAAGAGTTCCTTTAGAGTTGAAACCAAGATTTCAAATTATCCTTTTTCATTATTATAATCCACTGTATGCATTTTAAGTATCAAGGAAATTGACTGAAGGCCTTTTGAGAAAACACGTTGATTAGTGACCCTATTTCATTATGGCAGTCAAACCACTGATTTTCAACTTTAGTCTATGAAACCTCCAAACCTTAACCAAAGTTGCAAAAATAGGCTTATCTCACCGTTTCCAGCGCTTTTGCGCATCTTGGGCACATCTGTGATGAAAAATTGAAGATTTTAACCAAAGTTGCAAAAATAGGCTTATCTCACCGTTTCCAGCGCTTTTGTGCATCTTGGGCACATCTGTGATGAAAAATTGAAGATTTTAACCATTGTTGCAAAAATAGGCTTATCTCCCCGTTTCCAGCACTTTTTGGCACTTAGAGCCAATCTGACAGTAGAAACCGTGCAGTTGCTACTTTTTCATTGGGGTTTCCAAAACTTAAAATCTTTTTTTTAAAGAGTTCCTTTAGAGTTGAAACCAAGATTTCAAATTATCCTTTTTCATTATTATAATCCACTGTATGCATTTTAAGTATCAAGGAATTTGACTGAAGGCCTTTTGAGAAAACACGTTGATTAGTGACCCTATTTCATTATGGCAGTCAAACCACTGATTTTCAACTTTAGTCTATGAAACCTCCAAACCTTAAACATTGTTGCAAAATTAGGCTTATCTCACCGTTTCCAGCACTTTTGTGCACCTTGGGCATATCTGTGATGAAAAAATGAAGATTTTAACCAAAGTTGCAAAAATAGGCTTATCTCACCGTTTCCAGCGCTTTTGGGAATCTTGGGCACATCTGTGATGAAAAATTTAAGATTTTAACCAAAGTTGCAAAAATAGGCTTATCTCACCGTTTCCAGCGCTTTTGCGCATCTTGGGCACATCTGTGATGAAAAATTGAAGATTTTAACCAAAGTTGCAAAAATAGGCTTATCTCACCGTTTCCAGCGCTTTTGTGCATCTTGGGCACATCTGTGATGAAAAATTGAAGATTTTAACCAAAGTTGCAAAAATAGGCTTATCTCACCGTTTCCAGCGCTTTTGTGCATCTTGGGCACATCTGTGATGAAAAATTGAAGATTTTAACGAAAGTTGCAAAAATAGAACTGTCTGACCGTTTCCAGCGCTTTTGTGCATCTTGGGCACATCTGTGATGAAAAATTGAAGATTTTAACCATTGTTGCAAAAATAGGCTTATCTCCCCGTTTCCAGCACTTTTTGGCACTTAGAGCCAATCTGACAGTAGAAACCGTGCAGTTGCTACTTTTTCATTGGGGTTTCCAAAACTTAAAATCTTTTTTTTAAAGAGTTCCTTTAGAGTTGAAACCAAGATTTCAAATTATCCTTTTTCATTATTATAATCCACTGTATGCATTTTTTAAGTATCAAGGAATTTGACTGAAGGCCTTTTGAGAAAACACGTTGATTAGTGACCCTATTTCATTATGGCAGTCAAACCACTGATTTTCAACTTTAGTCTATGAAACCTCCAAACCTTAAACATTGTTGCAAAATTAGGCTTATCTCACCGTTTCCAACACTTTTGCGCACCTTGGGCATATCTGTGATGAAAAAATGAAGATTTTAACCAAAGTTGCAAAAATAGGCTTATCTCACCGTTTCCAGCGCTTTTGCGCATCTTGGGCACATCTGTGATGAAAAATTTAAGATTTTAACCAAAGTTGCAAAAATAGGCTTATCTCACCGTTTCCAGCGCTTTTGTGCATCTTGGGCACATCTGTGATGAAAAATGAAGATTTTAACCATTGTTGCAAAAATAGGCTTATCTCCCCGTTTCCAGCACTTTTTGGCACTTAGAGCCAATCTGACAGTAGAAACCTTGCAGTTGCTACTTTTTCATTGGGGTTTCCAAAACTTAAAATCTTTTTTTTAAAGAGTTCCTTTAGAGTTGAAACCAAGATTTCAAATTATCCTTTTTCATTATTATAATCCACTGTATGCATTTTAAGTATCAAGGAATTTGACTGAAGGCCTTTTGAGAAAACACGTTGATTAGTGACCCTATTTCATTATGGCAGTCAAACCACTGATTTTCAACTTTAGTCTATGAAACCCCCAAACCTTAAACATTGTTGCAAAATTAGGCTTATCTCACCGTTTCCAGCACTTTTGTGCACCTTGGGCATATCTGTGATGAAAAAATGAAGATTTTAACCAAAGTTGCAAAAATAGGCTTATCTCACCGTTTCCAGCGCTTTTGCGCATCTTGGGCACATCTGTGATGAAAAATTGAAGATTTTAACCAAAGTTGCAAAAATAGGCTTATCTCACCGTTTCCAGCGCTTTTGCGCATCTTGGGCACATCTGTGATGAAAAATGTAAGATTTTAACCAAAGTTGCAAAAATAGGCTTATCTCACCGTTTAAAGCGCTTTTGTGCATCTTGGGAACATCTGTGTTGAAAAATTGAAGATTTTAACCAATGTTGCAAAAATAGGCTTATCTCCCCGTTTCCAGCACTTTTTGGCACTTAGAGCCAATCTGACAGTAGAAACCGTGCAGTTGCTACTTTTTCATTGGGGTTTCCAAAACTTAAAATCTTTTTTTTAAAGAGTTCCTTTAGAGTTGAAACCAAGATTTCAAATTATCCTTTTTCATTATTATAATCCACTGTATGCATTTTAAGTATCAAGGAATTTGACTGAAGGCCTTTTGAGAAAACACGTTGATTAGTGACCCTATTTCATTATGGCAGTCAAACCACTGATTTTCAACTTTAGTCTATGAAACCCCCAAACCTTAAACATTGTTGCAAAATTAGGCTTATCTCACCGTTTCCAGCACTTTTGTGCACCTTGGGCATATCTGTGATGAAAAAATGAAGATTTTAACCAAAGTTGCAAAAATAGGCTTATCTCACCGTTTCCAGCGCTTTTGGGAATCAGGGGCACATCTGTGATGAAAAATTTAAGATTTTAACCAAAGTTGCAAAAATAGGCTTATCTCACCGTTTCCAGCGCTTTTGCGCATCTTGGGCACATCTGTGATGAAAAATTGAAGATTTTAACCAAAGTTGCAAAAATAGGCTTATCTCACCGTTTCCAGCGCTTTTGTGCATCTTGGGCACATCTGTGATGAAAAATTGAAGATTTTAACCATTGTTGCAAAAATAGGCTTATCTCCCCGTTTCCAGCACTTTTTGGCACTTAGAGCCAATCTGACAGTAGAAACCGTGCAGTTGCTACTTTTTCATTGGGGTTTCCAAAACTTAAAATCTTTTTTTTAAAGAGTTCCTTTAGAGTTGAAACCAAGATTTCAAATTATCCTTTTTCATTATTATAATCCACTGTATGCATTTTAAGTATCAAGGAATTTGACTGAAGGCCTTTTGAGAAAACACGTTGATTAGTGACCCTATTTCATTATGGCAGTCAAACCACTGATTTTCAACTTTAGTCTATGAAACCTCCAAACCTTAAACATTGTTGCAAAATTAGGCTTATCTCACCGTTTCCAGCACTTTTGTGCACCTTGGGCATATCTGTGATGAAAAAATGAAGATTTTAACCAAAGTTGCAAAAATAGGCTTATCTCACCGTTTCCAGCGCTTTTGCGCATCTTGGGCACATCTGTGATGAAAAATTGAAGATTTTAACCAAAGTTGCAAAAATAGGCTTATCTCACCGTTTAAAGCGCTTTTGTGCATCTTGGTTACATCTGTGATGAAAAATTGAAGATTTTAACCATTGTTGCAAAAATAGGCTTATCTCCCCGTTTCCAGCACTTTTTGGCACTTAGAGCCAATCTGACAGTAGAAACCGTGCAGTTGCTACTTTTTCATTGGGGTTTCCAAAACTTAAAATCTTTTTTTTAAAGAGTTCCTTTAGAGTTGAAACCAAGATTTCAAATTATCCTTTTTCATTATTATAATCCACTGTATGCATTTTAAGTATCAAGGAATTTGACTGAAGGCCTTTTGAGAAAACACGTTGATTAGTGACCCTATTTCATTATGGCAGTCAAACCACTGATTTTCAACTTTAGTCTATGAAACCTCCAAACCTTAACCAAAGTTGCAAAAATAGGCTTATCTCACCGTTTCCAGCGCTTTTGCGCATCTTGGGCACATCTGTGATGAAAAATTGAAGATTTTAACCAAAGTTGCAAAAATAGGCTTATCTCACCGTTTCCAGCGCTTTTGTGCATCTTGGGCACATCTGTGATGAAAAATTGAAGATTTTAACCATTGTTGCAAAAATAGGCTTATCTCCCCGTTTCCAGCACTTTTTGGCACTTAGAGCCAATCTGACAGTAGAAACCGTGCAGTTGCTACTTTTTCATTGGGGTTTCCAAAACTTAAAATCTTTTTTTTAAAGAGTTCCTTTAGAGTTGAAACCAAGATTTCAAATTATCCTTTTTCATTATTATAATCCACTGTATGCATTTTAAGTATCAAGGAATTTGACTGAAGGCCTTTTGAGAAAACACGTTGATTAGTGACCCTATTTCATTATGGCAGTCAAACCACTGATTTTCAACTTTAGTCTATGAAACCTCCAAACCTTAAACATTGTTGCAAAATTAGGCTTATCTCACCGTTTCCAGCACTTTTGTGCACCTTGGGCATATCTGTGATGAAAAAATGAAGATTTTAACCAAAGTTGCAAAAATAGGCTTATCTCACCGTTTCCAGCGCTTTTGCGCATCTTGGGCACATCTGTGATGAAAAATTGAAGATTTTAACCAAAGTTGCAAAAATAGGTTATCTCACCGTTTAAAGCGCTTTTGTGCATCTTGGTTACATCTGTGATGAAAAATTGAAGATTTTAACCATTGTTGCAAAAATAGGCTTATCTCCCCGTTTCCAGCACTTTTTGGCACTTAGAGCCAATCTGACAGTAGAAACCGTGCAGTTGCTACTTTTTCATTGGGGTTTCCAAAACTTAAAATCTTTTTTTTAAAGAGTTCCTTTAGAGTTGAAACCAAGATTTCAAATTATCCTTTTTCATTATTATAATCCACTGTATGCATTTTAAGTATCAAGGAATTTGACTGAAGGCCTTTTGAGAAAACACGTTGATTAGTGACCCTATTTCATTATGGCAGTCAAACCACTGATTTTCAACTTTAGTCTATGAAACCTCCAAACCTTAACCAAAGTTGCAAAAATAGGCTTATCTCACCGTTTCCAGCGCTTTTGTGCATCTTGGGCACATCTGTGATGAAAAATTTAAGATTTTAACCAAAGTTGCAAAAATATGCTTATCTCACCGTTTCCAGCGCTTTTGCGCATCTTGGGCACATCTGTGATGAAAAATTGAAGATTTTAACCAAAGTTGCAAAAATAGGCTTATCTCACCGTTTCCAGCGCTTTTGTGCATCTTGGGCACATCTGTGATGAAAAATTGAAGATTTTAACCATTGTTGCAAAAATAGGCTTATCTCCCCGTTTCCAGCACTTTTTGGCACTTAGAGCCAATCTGACAGTAGAAACCGTGCAGTTGCTACTTTTTCATTGGGGTTTCCAAAACTTAAAATCTTTTTTTTAAAGAGTTCCTTTAGAGTTGAAACCAAGATTTCAAATTATCCTTTTTCATTATTATAATCCACTGTATGCATTTTAAGTATCAAGGAATTTGACTGAAGGCCTTTTGAGAAAACACGTTGATTAGTGACCCTATTTCATTATGGCAGTCAAACCACTGATTTTCAACTTTAGTCTATGAAACCTCCAAACCTTAAACATTGTTGCAAAATTAGGCTTATCTCACCGTTTCCAGCACTTTTGTGCACCTTGGGCATATCTGTGATGAAAAAATGAAGATTTTAACCAAAGTTGCAAAAATAGGCTTATCTCACCGTTTCCAGCGCTTTTGCGCATCTTGGGCACATCTGTGATGAAAAATTGAAGATTTTAACCAAAGTTGCAAAAATAGGCTTATCTCACCGTTTAAAGCGCTTTTGTGCATCTTGGTTACATCTGTGATGAAAAATTGAAGATTTTAACCATTGTTGCAAAAATAGGCTTATCTCCCCGTTTCCAGCACTTTTTGGCACTTAGAGCCAATCTGACAGTAGAAACCGTGCAGTTGCTACTTTTTCATTTGGGTTTCCAAAACTTAAAATCTTTTTTTTAAAGAGTTCCTTTAGAGTTGAAACCAAGATTTCAAATTATCCTTTTTCATTATTATAATCCACTGTATGCATTTTAAGTATCAAGGAATTTGACTGAAGGCCTTTTGAGAAAACACGTTGATTAGTGACCCTATTTCATTATGGCAGTCAAACCACTGATTTTCAACTTTAGTCTATGAAACCCCCAAACCTTAAACATTGTTGCAAAATTAGGCTTATCTCACCGTTTCCAGCACTTTTGTGCACCTTGGGCATATCTGTGATGAAAAAATGAAGATTTTAACCAAAGTTGCAAAAATAGGCTTATCTCACCGTTTCCAGCGCTTTTGCGCATCTTGGGCACATCTGTGATGAAAAATTGAAGATTTTAACCAAAGTTGCAAAAATAGGCTTATCTCACCGTTTCCAGCGCTTTTGCGCATCTTGGGCACATCTGTGATGAAAAATGTAAGATTTTAACCAAAGTTGCAAAAATAGGCTTATCTCACCGTTTAAAGCGCTTTTGTGCATCTTGGGAACATCTGTGTTGAAAAATTGAAGATTTTAACCAATGTTGCAAAAATAGGCTTATCTCCCCGTTTCCAGCACTTTTTGGCACTTAGAGCCAATCTGACAGTAGAAACCGTGCAGTTGCTACTTTTTCATTGGGGTTTCCAAAACTTAAAATCTTTTTTTTAAAGAGTTCCTTTAGCGTTGAAACCAAGATTTCAAATTATCCTTTTTCATTATTATAATCCACTGTATGCATTTTAAGTATCAAGGAATTTGACTGAAGGCCTTTTGAGAAAACACGTTGATTAGTGACCCTATTTCATTATGGCAGTCAAACCACTGATTTTCAACTTTAGTCTATGAAACCCCCAAACCTTAAACATTTTTGCAAAATTAGGCTTATCTCACCGTTTCCAGCACTTTTGTGCACCTTGGGCATATCTGTGATGAAAAAATGAAGATTTTAACCAAAGTTGCAAAAATAGGCTTATCTCACCGTTTCCAGCGCTTTTGGGAATCAGGGGCACATCTGTGATGAAAAATTTAAGATTTTAACCAAAGTTGCAAAAATAGGCTTATCTCACCGTTTCCAGCGCTTTTGCGCATCTTGGGCACATCTGTGATGAAAAATTGAAGATTTTAACCAAAGTTGCAAAAATAGGCTTATCTCACCGTTTCCAGCGCTTTTGTGCATCTTGGGCACATCTGTGATGAAAAATTGAAGATTTTAACCAAAGTTGCAAAAATAGGCTTATCTCACCGTTTCCAGCGCTTTTGTGCATCTTGGGCACATCTGTGATGAAAAATTGAAGATTTTAACCATTGTTGCAAAAATAGGCTTATCTCCCCGTTTCCAGCACTTTTTGGCACTTAGAGCCAATCTGACAGTAGAAACCGTGCAGTTGCTACTTTTTCATAGGGGTTTCCAAAACTTAAAATCTTTTTTTTAAAGAGTTCCTTTAGAGTTGAAACCAAGATTTCAAATTATCCTTTTTCATTATTATAATCCACTGTATGCATTTTAAGTATCAAGGAATTTGACTGAAGGCCTTTTGAGAAAACACGTTGATTAGTGACCCTATTTCATTATGGCAGTCAAACCACTGATTTTCAACTTTAGTCTATGAAACCTCCAAACCTTAAACATTGTTGCAAAATTAGGCTTATCTCACCGTTTCCAGCACTTTTGTGCACCTTGGGCATATCTGTGATGAAAAAATGAAGATTTTAACCAAAGTTGCAAAAATAGGCTTATCTCACCGTTTCCAGCGCTTTTGCGCATCTTGGGCACATCTGTGATGAAAAATTGAAGATTTTAACCAAAGTTGCAAAAATAGGCTTATCTCACCGTTTAAAGCGCTTTTGTGCATCTTGGTTACATCTGTGATGAAAAATTGAAGATTTTAACCATTGTTGCAAAAATAGGCTTATCTCCCCGTTTCCAGCACTTTTTGGCACTTAGAGCCAATCTGACAGTAGAAACCGTGCAGTTGCTACTTTTTCATTGGGGTTTCCAAAACTTAAAATCTTTTTTTTAAAGAGTTCCTTTAGAGTTGAAACCAAGATTTCAAATTATCCTTTTTCATTATTATAATCCACTGTATGCATTTTAAGTATCAAGGAATTTGACTGAAGGCCTTTTGAGAAAACACGTTGATTAGTGACCCTATTTCATTATGGCAGTCAAACCACTGATTTTCAACTTTAGTCTATGAAACCTCCAAACCTTAACCAAAGTTGCAAAAATAGGCTTATCTCACCGTTTCCAGCGCTTTTGTGCATCTTGGGCACATCTGTGATGAAAAATTTAAGATTTTAACCAAAGTTGCAAAAATAGGCTTATCTCACCGTTTCCAGCGCTTTTGCGCATCTTGGGCACATCTGTGATGAAAAATTGAAGATTTTAACCAAAGTTGCAAAAATAGGCTTATCTCACCGTTTCCAGCGCTTTTGTGCATCTTGGGCACATCTGTGATGAAAAATTGAAGATTTTAACCATTGTTGCAAAAATAGGCTTATCTCCCCGTTTCCAGCACTTTTTGGCACTTAGAGCCAATCTGACAGTAGAAACCGTGCAGTTGCTACTTTTTCATTGGGGTTTCCAAAACTTAAAATCTTTTTTTTAAAGAGTTCCTTTAGAGTTGAAACCAAGATTTCAAATTATCCTTTTTCATTATTATAATCCACTGTATGCATTTTAAGTATCAAGGAATTTGACTGAAGGCCTTTTGAGAAAACACGTTGATTAGTGACCCTATTTCATTATGGCAGTCAAACCACTGATTTTCAACTTTAGTCTATGAAACCTCCAAACCTTAAACATTGTTGCAAAATTAGGCTTATCTCACCGTTTCCAGCACTTTTGTGCACCTTGGGCATATCTGTGATGAAAAAATGAAGATTTTAACCAAAGTTGCAAAAATAGGCTTATCTCACCGTTTCCAGCGCTTTTGCGCATCTTGGGCACATCTGTGATGAAAAATTGAAGATTTTAACCAAAGTTGCAAAAATAGGCTTATCTCACCGTTTAAAGCGCTTTTGTGCATCTTGGTTACATCTGTGATGAAAAATTGAAGATTTTAACCATTGTTGCAAAAATAGGCTTATCTCCCCGTTTCCAGCACTTTTTGGCACTTAGAGCCAATCTGACAGTAGAAACCGTGCAGTTGCTACTTTTTCATTGGGGTTTCCAAAACTTAAAATCTTTTTTTTAAAGAGTTCCTTTAGAGTTGAAACCAAGATTTCAAATTATCCTTTTTCATTATTATAATCCACTGTATGCATTTTAAGTATCAAGGAATTTGACTGAAGGCCTTTTGAGAAAACACGTTGATTAGTGACCCTATTTCATTATGGCAGTCAAACCACTGATTTTCAACTTTAGTCTATGAAACCTCCAAACCTTAACCAAAGTTGCAAAAATAGGCTTATCTCACCGTTTCCAGCGCTTTTGCGCATCTTGGGCACATCTGTGATGAAAAATTGAAGATTTTAACCAAAGTTGCAAAAATAGGCTTATCTCACCGTTTCCAGCGCTTTTGTGCATCTTGGGCACATCTGTGATGAAATATTGAAGATTTTAACCATTGTTGCAAAAATAGGCTTATCTCCCCGTTTCCAGCACTTTTTGGCACTTAGAGCCAATCTGACAGTAGAAACCGTGCAGTTGCTACTTTTTCATTGGGGTTTCCAAAACTTAAAATCTTTTTTTTAAAGAGTTCCTTTAGAGTTGAAACCAAGATTTTAAATTATCCTTTTTCATTATTATAATCCACTGTATGCATTTTAAGTATCAAGGAATTTGACTGAAGGCCTTTTGAGAAAACACGTTGATTAGTGACCCTATTTCATTATGGCAGTCAAACCACTGATTTTCAACTTTAGTCTATGAAACCTCCAAACCTTAAACATTGTTGCAAAATTAGGCTTATCTCACCGTTTCCAGCACTTTTGCGCACCTTGGGCATATCTGTGGTGAAAAAATGAAGATTTTAACCAAAGTTGCAAAAATAGGCTTATCTCACCGTTTCCAGCGCTTTTGCGCATCTTGGGCACATCTGTGATGAAAAATTTAAGATTTTAACCAAAGTTGCAAAAATAGGCTTATCTCACCGTTTCCAGTGCTTTTGCGCATCTTGGGCACATCTGTGATGAAAAATTGAAGATTTTAACCAAAGTTGCAAAAATAGAATTATCTGACCGTTTCCAGCGCTTTTGTGCATCTTGGGCACATCTGTGATGAAAAATTGAAGATTTTAACCATTGTTGCAAAAATAGGCTTATCTCCCCGTTTCCAGCACTTTTTGGCACTTAGAGCCAATCTGACAGTAGAAACCGTGCAGTTGCTACTTTTTCATTGGGGTTTCCAAAACTTAAAATCTTTTTTTTAAAGAGTTCCTTTAGAGTTGAAACCAAGATTTCAAATTATCCTTTTTCATTATTATAATCCACTGTATGCATTTTAAGTATCAAGGAATTTGACTGAAGGCCTTCTGAGAAAACACGTTGATTAGTGACCCTATTTCATTATGGCAGTCAAACCACTGATTTTCAACTTTAGTCTATGAAACCTCCAAACCTTAAACATTGTTGCAAAATTAGGCTTATCTCACCGTTTCCAGCACTTTTGTGCACCTTGGGCATATCTGTGATGAAAAAATGAAGATTTTAACCAAAGTTGCAAAAATAGGCTTATCTCACCGTTTCCAGCGCTTTTGGGAATCATGGGCACATCTGTGATGAAAAATTTAAGATTTTAACCAAAGTTGCAAAAATAGGCTTATCTCACCGTTTCCAGCGCTTTTGCGCATCTTGGGCACATCTGTGATGAAAAATTGAAGATTTTAACCAAAGTTGCAAAAATAGGCTTATCTCACCGTTTCCAGCGCTTTTGTGCATCTTGGGCACATCTGTGATGAAAAATTGAAGATTTTAACCATTGTTGCAAAAATAGGCTTATCTCCCCGTTTCCAGCACTTTTTGGCACTTAGAGCCAATCTGACAGTAGAAACCGTGCAGTTGCTACTTTTTCATTGGGGTTTCCAAAACTTAAAATCTTTTTTTTAAAGAGTTCCTTTAGAGTTGAAACCAAGATTTCAAATTATCCTTTTTCATTATTATAATCCACTGTATGCATTTTAAGTATCAAGGAATTTGACTGAAGGCCTTTTGAGAAAACACGTTGATTAGTGACCCTATTTCATTATGGCAGTCAAACCACTGATTTTCAACTTTAGTCTATGAAACCTCCAAACCTTAAACATTGTTGCAAAATTAGGCTTATCTCACCGTTTCCAGCACTTTTGTGCACCTTGGGCATATCTGTGATGAAAAAATGAAGATTTTAACCAAAGTTGCAAAAATAGGCTTATCTCACCGTTTCCAGCGCTTTTGTGCATCTTGGGCACATCTGTGATGAAAAATTGAAGATTTTAACCAAAGTTGCAAAAATAGAATTATCTGACCGTTTCCAGCGCTTTTATGCATCTTGGGCACATCTGTGATGAAAAATTGAAGATTTTAACCAAAGTTGCAAAAATAGGCTTATCTCACCGTTTCCAGCGCTTTTGTGCATCTTGGGCACATCTGTGATGAAAAATTGAAGATTTTAACCAAAGTTGCAAAAATAGGCTTATCTCACCGTTTCCAGCGCTTTTGCGCATCTTGGGCACATCTGTGATGAAAAATTTAAGATTTTAACCAAAGTTGCAAAAATAGGCTTATCTCACCGTTTAAAGCGCTTTTGTGCATCTTGGGCACATCTGTGTTGAAAAATTGAAGATTTTAACCATTGTTGCAAAAATAGGCTTATCTCCCCGTTTCCAGCACTTTTTGGCACTTAGAGCCAATCTGACAGTAGAAACCTTGCAGTTGCTACTTTTTCATTGGGGTTTCCAAAACTTAAAATCTTTTTTTTAAAGAGTTCCTTTAGCGTTGAAACCAAGATTTCAAATTATCCTTTTTCATTATTATAATCCACTGTATGCATTTTAAGTATCAAGGAATTTGACTGAAGGCCTTTTGAGAAAACACGTTGATTAGTGACCCTATTTCATTATGGCAGTCAAACCACTGATTTTCAACTTTAGTCTATGAAACCCCCAAACCTTAAACATTGTTGCAAAATTAGGCTTATCTCACCGTTTCCAGCACTTTTGTGCACCTTGGGCATATCTGTGATGAAAAAATGAAGATTTTAACCAAAGTTGCAAAAATAGGCTTATCTCACCGTTTCCAGCGCTTTTGGGAATCAGGGGCACATCTGTGATGAAAAATTTAAGATTTTAACCAAAGTTGCAAAAATAGGCTTATCTCACCGTTTCCAGCGCTTTTGCGCATCTTGGGCACATCTGTGATGAAAAATTGAAGATTTTAACCAAAGTTGCAAAAATAGGCTTATCTCACCGTTTCCAGCGCTTTTGTGCATCTTGGGCACATCTGTGATGAAAAATTGAAGATTTTAACCAAAGTTGCAAAAATAGGCTTATCTCACCGTTTCCAGCGCTTTTGTGCATCTTGGGCACATCTGTGATGAAAAATTGAAGATTTTAACCATTGTTGCAAAAATAGGCTTATCTCCCCGTTTCCAGCACTTTTTGGCACTTAGAGCCAATCTGACAGTAGAAACCGTGCAGTTGCTACTTTTTCATTGGGGTTTCCAAAACTTAAAATCTTTTTTTTAAAGAGTTCCTTTAGAGTTGAAACCAAGATTTCAAATTATCCTTTTTCATTATTATAATCCACTGTATGCATTTTAAGTATCAAGGAATTTGACTGAAGGCCTTTTGAGAAAACACGTTGATTAGTGACCCTATTTCATTATGGCAGTCAAACCACTGATTTTCAACTTTAGTCTATGAAACCTCCAAACCTTAAACATTGTTGCAAAATTAGGCTTATCTCACCGTTTCCAACACTTTTGCGCACCTTGGGCATATCTGTGATGAAAAAATGAAGATTTTAACCAAAGTTGCAAAAATAGGCTTATCTCACCGTTTCCAGCGCTTTTGCGCATCTTGGGCACATCTGTGATGAAAAATTTAAGATTTTAACCAAAGTTGCAAAAATAGGCTTATCTCACCGTTTCCAGCGCTTTTGTGCATCTTGGGCACATCTGTGATGAAAAATGAAGATTTTAACCATTGTTGCAAAAATAGGCTTATCTCCCCGTTTCCAGCACTTTTTGGCACTTAGAGCCAATCTGACAGTAGAAACCTTGCAGTTGCTACTTTTTCATTGGGGTTTCCAAAACTTAAAATCTTTTTTTTAAAGAGTTCCTTTAGAGTTGAAACCAAGATTTCAAATTATCCTTTTTCATTATTATAATCCACTGTATGCATTTTAAGTATCAAGGAATTTGACTGAAGGCCTTCTGAGAAAACACGTTGATTAGTGACCCTATTTCATTATGGCAGTCAAACCACTGATTTTCAACTTTAGTCTATGAAACCTCCAAACCTTAAACATTGTTGCAAAATTAGGCTTACATCACCGTTTCCAGAACTTTTGCGCACCTTGGGCATATCTGTGATGAAAAATTTAAGATTTTAACCAAAGTTGCAAAAATAGGCTTATCTCACCGTTTCCAGCGCTTTTCCGCATCTTGGTGCACATATGTGATGAAAAATTGAAGATTTTAACCATTGTTGCAAAAATAGGCTTATCTCCCCGTTTCCAGCACTTTTTGGCACTTAGAGCCAATCTGACAGTAGAAACCGTGCAGTTGCTACTTTTTCATTGGGGTTTCCAAAACTTAAAATCTTTTTTTTAAAGAGTTCCTTTAGAGTTGAAACCAAGATTTCAAATTATCCTTTTTCATTATTATAATCCACTGTATGCATTTTAAGTATCAAGGAATTTGACTGAAGGCCTTTTGAGAAAACACGTTGATTAGTGACCCTATTTCATTATGGCAGTCAAACCACTGATTTTCAACTTTAGTCTATGAAACCCCCAAACCTTAAACATTGTTGCAAAATTAGGCTTATCTCACCGTTTCCAGCACTTTTGTGCACCTTGGGCATATCTGTGATGAAAAAATGAAGATTTTAACCAAAGTTGCAAAAATAGGCTTATCTCACCGTTTCCAGCGCTTTTGCGCATCTTGGGCACATCTGTGATGAAAAATTGAAGATTTTAACCAAAGTTGCAAAAATAGGCTTATCTCACCGTTTCCAGCGCTTTTGCGCATCTTGGGCACATCTGTGATGAAAAATGTAAGATTTTAACCAAAGTTGCAAAAATAGGCTTATCTCACCGTTTAAAGCGCTTTTGTGCATCTTGGGCACATCTGTGTTGAAAAATTGAAGATTTTAACCATTGTTGCAAAAATAGGCTTATCTCCCCGTTTCCAGCACTTTTTGGCACTTAGAGCCAATCTGACAGTAGAAACCGTGCAGTTGCTACTTTTTCATTGGGGTTTCCAAAACTTAAAATCTTTTTTTTAAAGAGTTCCTTTAGAGTTGAAACCAAGATTTCAAATTATCCTTTTTCATTATTATAATCCACTGTATGCATTTTAAGTATCAAGGAATTTGACTGAAGGCCTTTTGAGAAAACACGTTGATTAGTGACCCTATTTCATTATGGCAGTCAAACCACTGATTTTCAACTTTAGTCTATGAAACCCCCAAACCTTAAACATTGTTGCAAAATTAGGCTTATCTCACCGTTTCCAGCACTTTTGTGCACCTTGGGCATATCTGTGATGAAAAAATGAAGATTTTAACCAAAGTTGCAAAAATAGGCTTATCTCACCGTTTCCAGCGCTTTTGGGAATCAGGGGCACATCTGTGATGAAAAATTTAAGATTTTAACCAAAGTTGCAAAAATAGGCTTATCTCACCGTTTCCAGCGCTTTTGCGCATCTTGGGCACATCTGTGATGAAAAATTGAAGATTTTAACCAAAGTTGCAAAAATAGGCTTATCTCACCGTTTCCAGCGCTTTTGTGCATCTTGGGCACATCTGTGATGAAAAATTGAAGATTTTAACCAAAGTTGCAAAAATAGGCTTATCTCACCGTTTCCAGCGCTTTTGTGCATCTTGGGCACATCTGTGATGAAAAATTGAAGATTTTAACCATTGTTGCAAAAATAGGCTTATCTCCCCGTTTCCAGCACTTTTTGGCACTTAGAGCCAATCTGACAGTAGAAACCGTGCAGTTGCTACTTTTTCATTGGGGTTTCCAAAACTTAAAATCTTTTTTTTAAAGAGTTCCTTTAGAGTTGAAACCAAGATTTCAAATTATCCTTTTTCATTATTATAATCCACTGTATGCATTTTAAGTATCAAGGAATTTGACTGAAGGCCTTTTGAGAAAACACGTTGATTAGTGACCCTATTTCATTATGGCAGTCAAACCACTGATTTTCAACTTTAGTCTATGAAACCTCCAAACCTTAAACATTGTTGCAAAATTAGGCTTATCTCACCGTTTCCAGCACTTTTGTGCACCTTGGGCATATCTGTGATGAAAAAATGAAGATTTTAACCAAAGTTGCAAAAATAGGCTTATCTCACCGTTTCCAGCGCTTTTGCGCATCTTGGGCACATCTGTGATGAAAAATTGAAGATTTTAACCAAAGTTGCAAAAATAGGCTTATCTCACCGTTTAAAGCGCTTTTGTGCATCTTGGTTACATCTGTGATGAAAAATTGAAGATTTTAACCATTGTTGCAAAAATAGGCTTATCTCCCCGTTTCCAGCACTTTTTGGCACTTAGAGCCAATCTGACAGTAGAAACCGTGCAGTTGCTACTTTTTCATTGGGGTTTCCAAAACTTAAAATCTTTTTTTTAAAGAGTTCCTTTAGAGTTGAAACCAAGATTTCAAATTATCCTTTTTCATTATTATAATCCACTGTATGCATTTTAAGTATCAAGGAATTTGACTGAAGGCCTTTTGAGAAAACACGTTGATTAGTGACCCTATTTCATTATGGCAGTCAAACCACTGATTTTCAACTTTAGTCTATGAAACCTCCAAACCTTAACCAAAGTTGCAAAAATAGGCTTATCTCACCGTTTCCAGCGCTTTTGTGCATCTTGGGCACATCTGTGATGAAAAATTTAAGATTTTAACCAAAGTTGCAAAAATAGGCTTATCTCACCGTTTCCAGCGCTTTTGCGCATCTTGGGCACATCTGTGATGAAAAATTGAAGATTTTAACCAAAGTTGCAAAAATAGGCTTATCTCACCGTTTCCAGCGCTTTTGTCCACTTGGGCACATCTGTGATGAAAAATTGAAGATTTTAACCATTGTTGCAAAAATAGGCTTATCTCCCCGTTTCCAGCACTTTTTGGCACTTAGAGCCAATCTGACAGTAGAAACCGTGCAGTTGCTACTTTTTCATTGGGGTTTCCAAAACTTAAAATCTTTTTTTTAAAGAGTTCCTTTAGAGTTGAAACCAAGATTTCAAATTATCCTTTTTCATTATTATAATCCACTGTATGCATTTTAAGTATCAAGGAATTTGACTGAAGGCCTTTTGAGAAAACACGTTGATTAGTGACCCTATTTCATTATGGCAGTCAAACCACTGATTTTCAACTTTAGTCTATGAAACCTCCAAACCTTAAACATTGTTGCAAAAATAGGCTTATCTCACCGTTTCCAGCGCTTTTGCGCATCTTGGGCACATCTGTGATGAAAAATTGAAGATTTTAACCAAAGTTGCAAAAATAGGCTTATCTCACCGTTTAAAGCGCTTTTGTGCATCTTGGTTACATCTGTGATGAAAAATTGAAGATTTTAACCATTGTTGCAAAAATAGGCTTATCTCCCCGTTTCCAGCACTTTTTGGCACTTAGAGCCAATCTGACAGTAGAAACCGTGCAGTTGCTATTTTTTCATTGGGGTTTCCAAAACTTAAAATCTTTTTTTTAAAGAGTTCCTTTAGAGTTGAAACCAAGATTTCAAATTATCCTTTTTCATTATTATAATCCACTGTATGCATTTTAAGTATCAAGGAATTTGACTGAAGGCCTTTTGAGAAAACACGTTGATTAGTGACCCTATTTCATTATGGCAGTCAAACCACTGATTTTCAACTTTAGTCTATGAAACCTCCAAACCTTAACCAAAGTTGCAAAAATAGGCTTATCTCACCGTTTCCAGCGCTTTTGTGCATCTTGGGCACATCTGTGATGAAAAATTTAAGATTTTAACCAAAGTTGCAAAAATAGGCTTATCTCACCGTTTCCAGCGCTTTTGCGCATCTTGGGCACATCTGTGATGAAAAATTGAAGATTTTAACCAAAGTTGCAAAAATAGGCTTATCTCACCGTTTCCAGCGCTTTTGTCCACTTGGGCACATCTGTGATGAAAAATTGAAGATTTTAACCATTGTTGCAAAAATAGGCTTATCTCCCCGTTTCCAGCACTTTTTGGCACTTAGAGCCAATCTGACAGTAGAAACCGTGCAGTTGCTACTTTTTCATTGGGGTTTCCAAAACTTAAAATCTTTTTTTTAAAGAGTTCCTTTAGAGTTGAAACCAAGATTTCAAATTATCCTTTTTCATTATTATAATCCACTGTATGCATTTTAAGTATCAAGGAATTTGACTGAAGGCCTTTTGAGAAAACACGTTGATTAGTGACCCTATTTCATTATGGCAGTCAAACCACTGATTTTCAACTTTAGTCTATGAAACCTCCAAACCTTAAACATTGTTGCAAAAATAGGCTTATCTCACCGTTTCCAGCGCTTTTGCGCATCTTGGGCACATCTGTGATGAAAAATTGAAGATTTTAACCAAAGTTGCAAAAATAGGCTTATCTCACCGTTTAAAGCGCTTTTGTGCATCTTGGTTACATCTGTGATGAAAAATTGAAGATTTTAACCATTGTTGCAAAAATAGGCTTATCTCCCCGTTTCCAGCACTTTTTGGCACTTAGAGCCAATCTGACAGTAGAAACCGTGCAGTTGCTACTTTTTCATTGGGGTTTCCAAAACTTAAAATCTTTTTTTTAAAGAGTTCCTTTAGAGTTGAAACCAAGATTTCAAATTATCCTTTTTCATTATTATAATCCACTGTATGCATTTTAAGTATCAAGGAATTTGACTGAAGGCCTTTTGAGAAAACACGTTGATTAGTGACCCTATTTCATTATGGCAGTCAAACCACTGATTTTCAACTTTAGTCTATGAAACCTCCAAACCTTAACCAAAGTTGCAAAAATAGGCTTATCTCACCGTTTCCAGCGCTTTTGTGCATCTTGGGCACATCTGTGATGAAAAATTTAAGATTTTAACCAAAGTTGCAAAAATAGGCTTATCTCACCGTTTCCAGCGCTTTTGCGCATCTTGGGCACATCTGTGATGAAAAATTGAAGATTTTAACCAAAGTTGCAAAAATAGGCTTATCTCACCGTTTCCAGCGCTTTTGTGCATCTTGGGCACATCTGTGATGAAAAATTGAAGATTTTAACCATTGATGCAAAAATAGGCTTATCTCCCCGTTTCCAGCACTTTTTGGCACTTAGAGCCAATCTGACAGTAGAAACCGTGCAGTTGCTACTTTTTCATTGGGGTTTCCAAAACTTAAAATCTTTTTTTTAAAGAGTTCCTTTAGAGTTGAAACCAAGATTTCAAATTATCCTTTTTCATTATTATAATCCACTGTATGCATTTTAAGTATCAAGGAATTTGACTGAAGGCCTTTTGAGAAAACACGTTGATTAGTGACCCTATTTCATTATGGCAGTCAAACCACTGATTATCAACTTTAGTCTATGAAACCTCCAAACCTTAACCAAAGTTGCAAAAATAGGCTTATCTCACCGTTTCCAGCGCTTTTGTGCATCTTGGGCACATCTGTGATGAAAAATTTAAGATTTTAACCAAAGTTGCAAAAATAGGCTTATCTCACCGTTTCCAGCGCTTTTGCGCATCTTGGGCACATCTGTGATGAAAAATTGAAGATTTTAACCAAAGTTGCAAAAATAGGCTTATCTCACCGTTTCCAGCGCTTTTGTGCATCTTGGGCACATCTGTGATGAAAAATTGAAGATTTTAACCAAAGTTGCAAAAATAGGCTTATCTCACCGTTTCCAGCGCTTTTGTGCATCTTGGGCACATCTGTGATGAAAAATTGAAGATTTTAACCAAAGTTGCAAAAATAGAATTATCTGACCGTTTCCAGCGCTTTTGTGCATCTTGGGCACATCTGTGATGAAAAATTGAAGATTTTAACCATTTTTGCAAAAATAGGCTTATCTCCCCGTTTCCAGCGCAATCTTCAATTTTTCATCACAGATGTGCCCAAGATGCACAAAAGCGCTTTAAACGGTGAGATAAGCCTATTTTTGCAACTTTGGTTAAAATCTTCAATTTTTCATCACAGATGTGCCCAAGATGCCCAAAAGCGCTGGAAACGGTGAGATAAGCCTATTTTTGCAACTTTGGTTAAAATTTTAAATTTTTCATCACAGATATGCCCAAGGTGCACAAAAGTGCTGGAAACGGTGAGATAAGCCTAATTTTGCAACAATGTTTAAGGTTTGGAGGTTTCATAGACTAAAGTTGAAAATCAGTGGTTTGACTGCCATAATGAAATAGGGTCACTAATCAACGTGTTTTCTCAAAAGGCCTTCAGTCAAATTCCTTGATACTTAAAATGCATACAGTGGATTATAATAATGAAAAAGGATAATTTGAAATCTTGGTTTCAACTCTAAAGGAACTCTTTAAAAAAAAGATTTTAAGTTTTGGAAACCCCAATGAAAAAGTAGCAACTGCACGGTTTCTACTGTCAGATTGGCTCTAAGTGCCAAAAAGTGCTGGAAACGGGGAGATAAGCCTATTTTTGCAACAATGGTTAAAATCTTCAATTTTTCATCACAGATGTGTCCAAGATGCACAAAAGCGCTGGAAACGGTGAGATAAGCCTATTTTTGCAACTTTGGTTAAAATCTTTAATTTTTCATCACAGATGTGCCCAAGATGCACAAAAGCGCTGGAAACGGTGAGATAAGCCTATTTTTGCAACTTTGGTTAAAATCTTCAATTTTTCATCACAGATGTGCCCAAGATGCCCAAAAGCGCTGGAAACGGTGAGATAAGCCTATTTTTGCAACTTTGGTTAAAATTTTAAATTTTTCATCACAGATGTGCCCAAGATGCCCAAAAGCGCTGGAAACGGTGAGATAAGCCTATTTTTGCAACTTTGGTTAAAATCTTCATTTTTTCATCACAGATATGCCCAAGGTGCGCAAAAGTGCTGGAAACGGTGAGATAAGCCTAATTTTGCAACAATGTTTAAAGTTTGGAGGTTTCATAGACTAAAGTTGAAAATCAGTGGTTTGACTGCCATAATGAAATAGGGTCACTAATCAACGTGTTTTCTCAAAAGGCCTTCAGTCAAATTCCTTGATACTTTAAATGCATACAGTGGATTATAATAATGAAAAAGGATAATTTGAAATCTTGGTTTCAACTCTAAAGGAACTCTTTAAAAAAAAGATTTTAAGTTTTGGAAACCCCAATGAAAAAGTAGCAACTGCACGGTTTCTACTGTCAGATTGGCTCTAAGTGCCAAAAAGTGCTGGAAACGGGGAGATAAGCCTATTTTTGCAACAATGGTTAAAATCTTCAATTTTTCATCACAGATGTGTCCAAGATGCACAAAAGCGCTGGAAACGGTGAGATAAGCCTATTTTTGCAACTTTGGTTAAAATCTTCAATTTTTCATCACAGATGTGCCCAAGATGCCCAAAAGCGCTGGAAACGGTGAGATAAGCCTATTTTTGCAACTTTGGTTAAAATCTTCATTTTTTCATCACAGATATGCCCAAGGTGCGCAAAAGTGCTGGAAACGGTGAGATAAGCCTAATTTTGCAACAATGTTTAAAGTTTGGAGGTTTCATAGACTAAAGTTGAAAATCAGTGGTTTGACTGCCATAATGAAATAGGGTCACTAATCAACGTGTTTTCTCAAAAGGCCTTCAGTCAAATTCCTTGATACTTTAAATGCATACAGTGGATTATAATAAT
Organism: Pleuronectes platessa; assembly: GCF_947347685.1. Lineage (NCBI taxonomy): Eukaryota > Metazoa > Chordata > Actinopteri > Pleuronectiformes > Pleuronectidae > Pleuronectes > Pleuronectes platessa. The sequence continues at coordinate 214,571 of NW_026518944.1, read as the reverse complement.
GAAAAAGGATAATTTGAAATCTTGGTTTCAACTCTAAAGGAACTCTTTAAAAAAAAGATTTTAAGTTTTGGAAACCCCAATGAAAAAGTAGCAACTGCACGGTTTCTACTGTCAGATTGGCTCTAAGTGCCAAAAAGTGCTGGAAACGGGGAGATAAGCCTATTTTTGCAACAATGGTTAAAATCTTAAATTTTTCATCACAGATGTGTCCAAGATGCACAAAAGCGCTGGAAACGGTGAGATAAGCCTATTTTTGCAACTTTGGTTAAAATCTTCAATTTTTCATCACAGATGTGCCCAAGATGCACAAAAGCGCTGGAAACGGTGAGATAAGCCTATTTTTGCAACTTTGGTTAAAATCTTCAATTTTTCATCACAGATGTGTCCAAGATGCGCAAAAGCGCTGGAAACGGTGAGATAAGCCTATTTTTGCAACTTTGGTTAAAATCTTCAATTTTTCATCACAGATGTGCCCAAGATGCACAAAAGCGCTGGAAACGGTGAGATAAGCCTATTTTTGCAACTTTGGTTAAAATCTTCAATTTTTCATCACAGATGTGCCCAAGGTGCGCAAAAGTGCTGGAAACGGTGAGATAAGCCTAATTTTGCAACAATGTTTAAGGTTTGGAGGTTTCATAGACTAAAGTTGAAAATCAGTGGTTTGACTGCCATAATGAAATAGGGTCACTAATCAACGTGTTTTCTCAAAAGGCCTTCACTCAATTTCCTTGATACTTAAAATGCATACAGTGGATTATAATAATGAAAAAGGATAATTTGAAATCTTGGTTTCAACTCTAAAGGAACTCTTTAAAAAAAAGATTTTAAGTTTTGGAAACCCCAATGAAAAAGTAGCAACTGCACGGTTTCTACTGTCAGATTCGCTCTAAGTGCCAAAAAGTGCTGGAAACGGGGAGATAAGCCTATTTTTGCAACAATGGTTAAAATCTTCAATTTTTCATCACAGATGTGTCCAAGATGCACAAAAGCGCTGGAAACGGTGAGATAAGCCTATTTTTGCAACTTTGGTTAAAATCTTCAATTTTTCATCACAGATGTGCCCAAGATGCACAAAAGCGCTGGAAACGGTGAGATAAGCCTATTTTTGCAACTTTGGTTAAAATCTTCAATTTTTCATCACAGATGTGCCCAAGATGCCCAAAAGCGCTGGAAACGGTGAGATAAGCCTATTTTTGCAACTTTGGTTAAAATCTTCAATTTTTCATCACAGATGTGCCCAAGATGCCCAAAAGCGCTGGAAACGGTGAGATAAGCCTATTTTTGCAACTTTGGTTAAAATCTTCATTTTTTCATCACAGATATGCCCAAGGTGCACAAAAGTGCTGGAAACGGTGAGATAAGCCTAATTTTGCAACAATGTTTAAGGTTTGGAGGTTTCATAGACTAAAGTTGAAAATCAGTGGTTTGACTGCCATAATGAAATAGGGTCACTAATCAACGTGTTTTCTCAAAAGGCCTTCAGTCAAATTCCTTGATACTTAAAATGCATACAGTGGATTATAATAATGAAAAAGGATAATTTGAAATCTTGGTTTCAACTCTAAAGGAACTCTTTAAAAAAAAGATTTTAAGTTTTGGAAACCCCAATGAAAAAGTAGCAACTGCACGGTTTCTACTGTCAGATTGGCTCTAAGTGCCAAAAAGTGCTGGAAACGGGGAGATAAGCCTATTTTTGCAACAATGGTTAAAATCTTCAATTTTTCATCACAGATGTGTCCAAGATGCACAAAAGCGCTGGAAACGGTGAGATAAGCCTATTTTTGCAACTTTGGTTAAAATCTTCAATTTTTCATCACAGATGTGCCCAAGATGCACAAAAGCGCTGGAAACGGTGAGATAAGCCTATTTTTGCAACTTTGGTTAAAATCTTCAATTTTTCATCACAGATGTGCCCAAGATGCCCAAAAGCGCTGGAAACGGTGAGATAAGCCTATTTTTGCAACTTTGGTTAAAATTTTAAATTTTTCATCACAGATGTGCCCAAGATGCCCAAAAGCGCTGGAAACGGTGAGATAAGCCTATTTTTGCAACTTTGGTTAAAATCTTCATTTTTTCATCACAGATATGCCCAAGGTGCGCAAAAGTGCTGGAAACGGTGAGATAAGCCTAATTTTGCAACAATGTTTAAAGTTTGGAGGTTTCATAGACTAAAGTTGAAAATCAGTGGTTTGACTGCCATAATGAAATAGGGTCACTAATCAACGTGTTTTCTCAAAAGGCCTTCAGTCAAATTCCTTGATACTTTAAATGCATACAGTGGATTATAATAATGAAAAAGGATAATTTGAAATCTTGGTTTCAACTCTAAAGGAACTCTTTAAAAAAAAGATTTTAAGTTTTGGAAACCCCAATGAAAAAGTAGCAACTGCACGGTTTCTACTGTCAGATTGGCTCTAAGTGCCAAAAAGTGCTGGAAACGGGGAGATAAGCCTATTTTTGCAACAATGGTTAAAATCTTCAATTTTTCATCACAGATGTGTCCAAGATGCACAAAAGCGCTGGAAACGGTGAGATAAGCCTATTTTTGCAACTTTGGTTAAAATCTTCAATTTTTCATCACAGATGTGCCCAAGATGCACAAAAGCGCTGGAAACGGTGAGATAAGCCTATTTTTGCAACTTTGGTTAAAATCTTCAATTTTTCATCACAGATGTGCCCAAGATGCCCAAAAGCGCTGGAAACGGTGAGATAAGCCTATTTTTGCAACTTTGGTTAAAATCTTCATTTTTTCATCACAGATATGCCCAAGGTGCGCAAAAGTGCTGGAAACGGTGAGATAAGCCTAATTTTGCAACAATGTTTAAAGTTTGGAGGTTTCATAGACTAAAGTTGAAAATCAGTGATTTGACTGCCATAATGAAATAGGGTCACTAATCAACGTGTTTTCTCAAAAGGCCTTCAGTCAAATTCCTTTATACTTAAAATGCATACAGTGGATTATAATAATGAAAAAGGATAATTTGAAATCTTGGTTTCAACTCTAAAGGAACTCTTTAAAAAAAAGTTTTTAAGTTTTGGAAACCCCAATGAAAAAGTAGCAACTGCACGGTTTCTACTGTCAGATTGGCTCTAAGTGCCAAAAAGTGCTGGAAACGGGGGGATAAGCCTATTTTTGCAACAATGGTTAAAATCTTCAATTTTTCATCACAGATGTGTCCAAGATGCACAAAAGCGCTGGAAACGGTGAGATAAGCCTATTTTTGCAACTTTGGTTAAAATCTTCAATTTTTCATCACAGATGTGCCCAAGATGCACAAAAACGCTGGAAACGGTGAGATAAGCCTATTTTTGCAACTTTGGTTAAAATCTTCAATTTTTCATCACAGATGTGTCCAAGATGCACAAAAGCGCTGGAAACGGTGAGATAAGCCTATTTTTGCAACTTTGGTTAAAATCTTCAATTTTTCATCACAGATGTGCCCAAGATGCACAAAAACGCTGGAAACGGTGAGATAAGCCTATTTTTGCAACTTTGGTTAAAATCTTCATCTTTTCATCACAGATGTGTCCAAGATGCGCAAAAGCGCTGGAAACGGTGAGATAAGCCTATTTTTGCAACTTTGGTTAAAATCTTAAATTTTTCATCACAGATGTGCCCAAGATGCCCAAAAGCGCTGGAAACGGTGAGATAAGCCTATTTTTGCAACTTTGGTTAAAATCTTCAATTTTTCATCACAGATGTGCCCAAGATGCACAAAAGCGCTGGAAACGGTGAGATAAGCCTATTTTTGCAACAATGTTTAAGGTTTGGAGGTTTCATAGACTAAAGTTGAAAATCAGTGGTTTGACTGCCATAATGAAATAGGGTCACTAATCAACGTGTTTTCTCAAAAGGCCTTCACTCAATTTCCTTGATACTTAAAATGCATACAGTGGATTATAATAATGAAAAAGGATAATTTGAAATCTTGGTTTCAACTCTAAAGGAACTCTTTAAAAAAAAGATTTTAAGTTTTGGAAACCCCAATGAAAAAGTAGCAACTGCACGGATTCTACTGTCAGATTGGCTCTAAGTGCCAAAAAGTGCTGGAAACGGGGAGATAAGCCTATTTTTGCAACAATGGTTAAAATCTTCAATTTTTCATCACAGATGTGTCCAAGATGCACAAAAGCGCTGGAAACGGTGAGATAAGCCTATTTTTGCAACTTTGGTTAAAATCTTCAATTTTTCATCACAGATGTGCCCAAGATGCGCAAAAGCGCTGGAAACGGTGAGATAAGCCTATTTTTGCAACTTTGGTTAAAATTTTAAATTTTTCATCACAGATGTGCCCAAGATGCCCAAAAGCGCTGGAAACGGTGAGATAAGCCTATTTTTGCAACTTTGGTTAAAATCTTCATTTTTTCATCACAGATATGCCCAAGGTGCGCAAAAGTGCTGGAAACGGTGAGATAAGCCTAATTTTGCAACAATGTTTAAAGTTTGGAGGTTTCATAGACTAAAGTTGAAAATCAGTGGTTTGACTGCCATAATGAAATAGGGTCACTAATCAACGTGTTTTCTCAAAAGGCCTTCAGTCAAATTCCTTTATACTTAAAATGCATACAGTGGATTATAATAATGAAAAAGGATAATTTGAAATCTTGGTTTCAACTCTAAAGGAACTCTTTAAAAAAAAGTTTTTAAGTTTTGGAAACCCCAATGAAAAAGTAGCAACTGCACGGTTTCTACTGTCAGATTGGCTCTAAGTGCCAAAAAGTGCTGGAAACGGGGAGATAAGCCTATTTTTGCAACAATGGTTAAAATCTTCAATTTTTCATCACAGATGTGCCCAAGATGCACAAAAGCGCTGGAAACGGTGAGATAAGCCTATTTTTGCAACTTTGGTTAAAATCTTCAATTTTTCATCACAGATGTGCCCAAGATGCGCAAAAGCGCTGGAAACGGTGAGATAAGCCTATTTTTGCAACTTTGGTTAAAATTTTAAATTTTTCATCACAGATGTGCCCAAGATGCCCAAAAGCGCTGGAAACGGTGAGATAAGCCTATTTTTGCAACTTTGGTTAAAATCTTCATTTTTTCATCACAGATATGCCCAAGGTGCGCAAAAGTGCTGGAAACGGTGAGATAAGCCTAATTTTGCAACAATGTTTAAAGTTTGGAGGTTTCATAGACTAAAGTTGAAAATCAGTGGTTTGACTGCCATAATGAAATAGGGTCACTAATCAACGTGTTTTCTCAAAAGGCCTTCAGTCAAATTCCTTTATACTTAAAATGCATACAGTGGATTATAATAATGAAAAAGGATAATTTGAAATCTTGGTTTCAACTCTAAAGGAACTCTTTAAAAAAAAGTTTTTAAGTTTTGGAAACCCCAATGAAAAAGTAGCAACTGCACGGTTTCTACTGTCAGATTGGCTCTAAGTGCCAAAAAGTGCTGGAAACGGGGAGATAAGCCTATTTTTGCAACAATGGTTAAAATCTTCAATTTTTCATCACAGATGTGCCCAAGATGCACAAAAGCGCTGGAAACGGTGAGATAAGCCTATTTTTGCAACTTTGGTTAAAATCTTCAATTTTTCATCACAGATGTGCCCAAGATGCACAAAAGCGCTGGAAACGGTGAGATAAGCCTATTTTTGCAACTTTGGTTAAAATCTTAAATTTTTCATCACAGATATGCCCAAGGTGCACAAAAGTGCTGGAAACGGTGAGATAAGCCTAATTTTGCAACAATGTTTAAGGTTTGGAGGTTTCATAGACTAAAGTTGAAAATCAGTGGTTTGACTGCCATAATGAAATAGGGTCACTAATCAACGTGTTTTCTCAAAAGGCCTTCAGTCAAATTCCTTGATACTTAAAATGCATACAGTGGATTATAATAATGAAAAAGGATAATTTGAAATCTTGGTTTCAACTCTAAAGGAACTCTTTAAAAAAAAGATTTTAAGTTTTGGAAACCCCAATGAAAAAGTAGCAACTGCACGGTTTCTACTGTCAGATTGGCTCTAAGTGCCAAAAAGTGCTGGAAACGGGGAGATAAGCCTATTTTTGCAACAATGGTTAAAATCTTCAATTTTTCATCACAGATGTGTCCAAGATGCACAAAAGCGCTGGAAACGGTGAGATAAGCCTATTTTTGCAACTTTGGTTGAAATCTTCAATTTTTCATCACAGATGTGCCCAAGATGCACAAAAGCGCTGGAAACGGTGAGATAAGCCTATTTTTGCAACTTTGGTTAAAATCTTCAATTTTTCATCACAGATGTGCCCAAGATGCGCAAAAGCGCTGGAAACGGTGAGATAAGCCTATTTTTGCAACTTTGGTTAAAATCTTAAATTTTTCATCACAGATGTGCCCAAGATGCACAAAAGCGCTGGAAACGGTGAGATAAGCCTATTTTTGCAACTTTGGTTAAAATCTTCAATTTTTCATCACAGATGTGCCCAAGATGCGCAAAAGCGCTGGAAACGGTGAGATAAGCCTATTTTTGCAACTTTGGTTAAAATCTTCATTTTTTCATCACAGATATGCCCAAGGTGCACAAAAGTGCTGGAAACGGGGAGATAAGCCTATTTTTGCAACTTTGGTTAAAATTTTAAATTTTTCATCACAGATGTGCCCAAGATGCCCAAAAGCGCTGGAAACGGTGAGATAAGCCTATTTTTGCAACTTTGGTTAAAATCTTCATTTTTTCATCACAGATATGCCCAAGGTGCGCAAAAGTGCTGGAAACGGTGAGATAAGCCTAATTTTGCAACAATGTTTAAAGTTTGGAGGTTTCATAGACTAAAGTTGAAAATCAGTGGTTTGACTGCCATAATGAAATAGGGTCACTAATCAACGTGTTTTCTCAAAAGGCCTTCAGTCAAATTCCTTTATACTTAAAATGCATACAGTGGATTATAATAATGAAAAAGGATAATTTGAAATCTTGGTTTCAACTCTAAAGGAACTCTTTAAAAAAAAGTTTTTAAGTTTTGGAAACCCCAATGAAAAAGTAGCAACTGCACGGTTTCTACTGTCAGATTGGCTCTAAGTGCCAAAAAGTGCTGGAAACGGGGAGATAAGCCTATTTTTGCAACAATGGTTAAAATCTTCAATTTTTCATCACAGATGTGCCCAAGATGCACAAAAGCGCTGGAAACGGTGAGATAAGCCTATTGTTGCAACTTTGGTTAAAATCTTCAATTTTTCATCACAGATGTGCCCAAGATGCACAAAAGCGCTGGAAACGGTGAGATAAGCCTATTTTTGCAACTTTGGTTAAAATCTTAAATTTTTCATCACAGATATGCCCAAGGTGCACAAAAGTGCTGGAAACGGTGAGATAAGCCTAATTTTGCAACAATGTTTAAGGTTTGGAGGTTTCATAGACTAAAGTTGAAAATCAGTGGTTTGACTGCCATAATGAAATAGGGTCACTAATCAACGTGTTTTCTCAAAAGGCCTTTAGTCAAATTCCTTGATACTTAAAATGCATACAGTGGATTATAATAATGAAAAAGGATAATTTGAAATCTTGGTTTCAACTCTAAAGGAACTCTTTAAAAAAAAGATTTTAAGTTTTGGAAACCCCAATGAAAAAGTAGCAACTGCACGGTTTCTACTGTCAGATTGGCTCTAAGTGCCAAAAAGTGCTGGAAACGGGGAGATAAGCCTATTTTTGCAACAATGGTTAAAATCTTCAATTTTTCATCACAGATGTGTCCAAGATGCACAAAAGCGCTGGAAACGGTGAGATAAGCCTATTTTTGCAACTTTGGTTGAAATCTTCAATTTTTCATCACAGATGTGCCCAAGATAAACAAAAGCGCTGGAAACGGTGAGATAAGCCTATTTTTGCAACTTTGGTTAAAATCTTCAATTTTTCATCACAGATGTGCCCAAGATGCGCAAAAGCGCTGGAAACGGTGAGATAAGCCTATTTTTGCAACTTTGGTTAAAATCTTCATTTTTTCATCACAGATATGCCCAAGGTGCACAAAAGTGCTGGAAACGGTCAGATAAGCCTAATTTTGCAACAATGTTTAAGGTTTGGAGGTTTCATAGACTAAAGTTGAAAATCAGTGGTTTGACTGCCATAATGAAATAGGGTCACTAATCAACGTGTTTTCTCAAAAGGCCTTCAGTCAAATTCCTTGATACTTAAAATGCATACAGTGGATTATAATAATGAAAAAGGATAATTTGAAATCTTGGTTTCAACTCTAAAGGAACTCTTTAAAAAAAAGATTTTAAGTTTTGGAAACCCCAATGAAAAAGTAGCAACTGCACGGATTCTACTGTCAGATTGGCTCTAAGTGCCAAAAAGTGCTGGAAACGGGGAGATAAGCCTATTTTTGCAACAATGGTTAAAATCTTCAATTTTTCATCACAGATGTGTCCAAGATGCACAAAAGCGCTGGAAACGGTGAGATAAGCCTATTTTTGCAACTTTGGTTAAAATCTTCAATTTTTCATCACAGATGTGCCCAAGATGCACAAAAGCGCTGGAAACGGTGAGATAAGCCTATTTTTGCAACTTTGGTTAAAATCTTCAATTTTTCATCACAGATGTGTCCAAGATGCGCAAAAGCGCTGGAAACGGTGAGATAAGCCTATTTTTGCAACTTTGGTTAAAATCTTAAATTTTTCATCACAGATGTGCCCAAGATGCCCAAAAGCGCTGGAAACGGTGAGATAAGCCTATTTTTGCAACTTTGGTTAAAATCTTCAATTTTTCATCACAGATGTGTCCAAGATGCGCAAAAGCGCTGGAAACGGTGAGATAAGCCTATTTTTGCAACTTTGGTTAAAATCTTAAATTTTTCATCACAGATGTGCCCAAGATGCCCAAAAGCGCTGGAAACGGTGAGATAAGCCTATTTTTGCAACTTTGGTTAAAATCTTCAATTTTCAATCACAGATGTGCCCAAGATGCACAAAAGCGCTGGAAACGGTGAGATAAGCCTATTTTTGCAACTTTGGTTAAAATCTTCAATTTTTCATCACAGATGTGCCCAAGATGCGCAAAAGCGCTGGAAACGGTGAGATAAGCCTATTTTTGCAACTTTGGTTAAAATCTTAAATTTTTCATCACAGATGTGCCCAAGGTGCGCAAAAGTGCTGGAAACGGTGAGATAAGCCTAATTTTGCAACAATGTTTAAGGTTTGGAGGTTTCATAGACTAAAGTTGAAAATCAGTGGTTTGACTGCCATAATGAAATAGGGTCACTAATCAACGTGTTTTCTCAAAAGTCCTTCACTCAATTTCCTTGATACTTAAAATGCATACAGTGGATTATAATAATGAAAAAGGATAATTTGAAATCTTGGTTTCAACTCTAAAGGAACTCTTTAAAAAAAAGATTTTAAGTTTTGGAAACCCCAATGAAAAAGTAGCAACTGCACGGTTTCTACTGTCAGATTCGCTCTAAGTGCCAAAAAGTGCTGTAAACGGGGAGATAAGCCTATTTTTGCAACAATGGTTAAAATCTTCAATTTTTCATCACAGATGTGTCCAAGATGCACAAAAGCGCTGGAAACGGTGAGATAAGCCTATTTTTGCAACTTTGGTTAAAATCTTCAATTTTTCATCACAGATGTGCCCAAGATGCACAAAAGCGCTGGAAACGGTGAGATAAGCCTATTTTTGCAACTTTGGTTAAAATCTTCAATTTTTCATCACAGATGTGCCCAAGATGCACAAAAGCGCTGGAAACGGTGAGATAAGCCTATTTTTGCAACTTTGGTTAAAATCTTAAATTTTTCATCACAGATATGCCCAAGGTGCACAAAAGTGCTGGAAACGGTGAGATAAGCCTAATTTTGCAACAATGTTTAAGGTTTGGAGGTTTCATAGACTAAAGTTGAAAATCAGTGGTTTGACTGCCATAATGAAATAGGGTCACTAATCAACGTGTTTTCTCAAAAGGCCTTCAGTCAAATTCCTTGATACTTAAAATGCATACAGTGGATTATAATAATGAAAAAGGATAATTTGAAATCTTGGTTTCAACTCTAAAGGAACTCTTTAAAAAAAAGATTTTAAGTTTTGGAAACCCCAATGAAAAAGTAGCAACTGCACGGTTTCTACTGTCAGATTGGCTCTAAGTGCCAAAAAGTGCTGGAAACGGGGAGATAAGCCTATTTTTGCAACAATGGTTAAAATCTTCAATTTTTCATCACAGATGTGTCCAAGATGCACAAAAGCGCTGGAAACGGTGAGATAAGCCTATTTTTGCAACTTTGGTTAAAATCTTCAATTTTTCATCACAGATGTGCCCAAGATGCGCAAAAGCGCTGGAAACGGTGAGATAAGCCTATTTTTGCAACTTTGGTTAAAATCTTAAATTTTTCATCACAGATGTGCCCAAGATGCACAAAAGCGCTGGAAACGGTGAGATAAGCCTATTTTTGCAACTTTGGTTAAAATCTTCAATTTTTCATCACAGATGTGCCCAAGATGCGCAAAAGCGCTGGAAACGGTGAGATAAGCCTATTTTTGCAACTTTGGTTAAAATCTTCATTTTTTCATCACAGATATGCCCAAGGTGCACAAAAGTGCTGGAAACGGTGAGATAAGCCTAATTTTGCAACAATGTTTAAGGTTTGGAGGTTTCATAGACTAAAGTTGAAAATCAGTGGTTTGACTGCCATAATGAAATAGGGTCACTAATCAACGTGTTTTCTCAAAAGGCCTTCAGTCAAATTCCTTGATACTTAAAATGCATACAGTGGATTATAATAATGAAAAAGGATAATTTGAAATCTTGGTTTCAACTCTAAAGGAACTCTTTAAAAAAAAGATTTTAAGTTTTGGAAACCCCAATGAAAAAGTAGCAACTGCACGGATTCTACTGTCAGATTGGCTCTAAGTGCCAAAAAGTGCTGGAAACGGGGAGATAAGCCTATTTTTGCAACAATGGTTAAAATCTTCAATTTTTCATCACAGATGTGTCCAAGATGCACAAAAGCGCTGGAAACGGTGAGATAAGCCTATTTTTGCAACTTTGGTTGAAATCTTCAATTTTTCATCACAGATGTGCCCAAGATGCACAAAAGCGCTGGAAACGGTGAGATAAGCCTATTTTTGCAACTTTGGTTAAAATCTTCAATTTTTCATCACAGATGTGCCCAAGATGCACAAAAGCGCTGGAAACGGTGAGATAAGCCTATTTTTGCAACTTTGGTTAAAATCTTAAATTTTTCATCACAGATATGCCCAAGGTGCACAAAAGTGCTGGAAACGGTGAGATAAGCCTAATTTTGCAACAATGTTTAAGGTTTGGAGGTTTCATAGACTAAAGTTGAAAATCAGTGGTTTGACTGCCATAATGAAATAGGGTCACTAATCAACGTGTTTTCTCAAAAGGCCTTCAGTCAAATTCCTTGATACTTAAAATGCATACAGTGGATTATAATAATGAAAAAGGATAATTTGAAATCTTGGTTTCAACTCTAAAGGAACTCTTTAAAAAAAAGATTTTAAGTTTTGGAAACCCCAATGAAAAAGTAGCAACTGCACGGTTTCTACTGTCAGATTGGCTCTAAGTGCCAAAAAGTGCTGGAAACGGGGAGATAAGCCTATTTTTGCAACAATGGTTAAAATCTTCAATTTTTCATCACAGATGTGTCCAAGATGCACAAAAGCGCTGGAAACGGTGAGATAAGCCTAATTTTGCAACTTTGGTTAAAATCTTAAATTTTTCATCACAGATATGCCCAAGGTGCACAAAAGTGCTGGAAACGGTGAGATAAGCCTAATTTTGCAACAATGTTTAAGGTTTGGAGGTTTCATAGACTAAAGTTGAAAATCAGTGGTTTGACTGCCATAATGAAATAGGGTCACTAATCAACGTGTTTTCTCAAAAGGCCTTCAGTCAAATTCCTTGATACTTAAAATGCATACAGTGGATTATAATAATGAAAAAGGATAATTTGAAATCTTGGTTTCAACTCTAAAGGAACTCTTTAAAAAAAAGATTTTAAGTTTTGGAAACCCCAATGAAAAAGTAGCAACTGCACGGTTTCTACTGTCAGATTGGCTCTAAGTGCCAAAAAGTGCTGGAAACGGGGAGATAAGCCTATTTTTGCAACAATGGTTAAAATCTTCAATTTTTCATCACAGATGTGTCCAAGATGCACAAAAGCGCTGGAAACGGTGAGATAAGCCTATTTTTGCAACTTTGGTTAAAATCTTAAATTTTTCATCACAGATATGCCCAAGGTGCACAAAAGTGCTGGAAACGGTGAGATAAGCCTAATTTTGCAACAATGTTTAAGGTTTGGAGGTTTCATAGACTAAAGTTGAAAATCAGTGGTTTGACTGCCATAATGAAATAGGGTCACTAATCAACGTGTTTTCTCAAAAGGCCTTCAGTCAAATTCCTTGATACTTTAAATGCATACAGTGGATTATAATAATGAAAAAGGATAATTTGAAATCTTGGTTTCAACTCTAAAGGAACTCTTTAAAAAAAAGATTTTAAGTTTTGGAAACCCCAATGAAAAAGTAGCAACTGCACGGTTTCTACTGTCAGATTGGCTCTAAGTGCCAAAAAGTGCTGGAAACGGGGAGATAAGCCTATTTTTGCAACTTTGGTTAAAATCTTCAATTTTTCATCACAGATGTGCCCAAGATGCACAAAAGCGCTGGAAACGGTGAGATAAGCCTATTTTTGCAACTTTGGTTAAAATCTTCAATTTTTCATCACAGATGTGCCCAAGATGCGCAAAAGCGCTGGAAACGGTGAGATAAGCCTATTTTTGCAACTTTGGTTAAAATCTTCATTTTTTCATCACAGATATGCCCAAGGTGCGCAAAAGTGCTGGAAACGGTGAGATAAGCCTAATTTTGCAACAATGTTTAAAGTTTGGAGGTTTCATAGACTAAAGTTGAAAATCAATGGTTTGACTGCCATAATGAAATAGGGTCACTAATCAACGTGTTTTCTCAAAAGGCCTTCAGTCAAATTCCTTTATACTTAAAATGCATACAGTGGATTATAATAATGAAAAAGGATAATTTGAAATCTTGGTTTCAACTCTAAAGGAACTCTTTAAAAAAAAGATTTTAAGTTTTGGAAACCCCAATGAAAAAGTAGCAACTGCACGGATTCTACTGTCAGATTGGCTCTAAGTGCCAAAAAGTGCTGGAAACGGGGAGATAAGCCTATTTTTGCAACAATGGTTAAAATCTTCAATTTTTCATCACAGATGTGCCCAAGATGCACAAAAGCGCTGGAAACGGTGAGATAAGCCTATTTTTGCAACTTTGGTTAAAATCTTCAATTTTTCATCACAGATGTGCCCAAGATGCACAAAAGCGCTGGAAACGGTGAGATAAGCCTATTTTTGCAACTTTGGTTAAAATCTTCAATTTTTCATCACAGATATGCCCAAGGTGCACAAAAGTGCTGGAAACGGTGAGATAAGCCTAATTTTGCAACAATGTTTAAGGTTTGGAGGTTTCATAGACTAAAGTTGAAAATCAGTGGTTTGACTGCCATAATGAAATAGGGTCACTAATCAACGTGTTTTCTCAAAAGGCCTTCAGTCAAATTCCTTGATACTTAAAATGCATACAGTGGATTATAATAATGAAAAAGGATAATTTGAAATCTTGGTTTCAACTCTAAAGGAACTCTTTAAAAAAAAGATTTTAAGTTTTGGAAACCCCAATGAAAAAGTAGCAACTGCACGGTTTCTACTGTCAGATTGGCTCTAAGTGCCAAAAAGTGCTGGAAACGGGGAGATAAGCCTATTTTTGCAACAATGGTTAAAATCTTCAATATTTCATCACAGATGTGTCCAAGATGCACAAAAGCGCTGGAAACGGTGAGATAAGCCTATTTTTGAAACTTTGGTTGAAATCTTCAATTTTTCATCACAGATGTGCCCAAGATGCACAAAAGCGCTGGAAACGGTGAGATAAGCCTATTTTTGCAACTTTGGTTAAAATCTTCAATTTTTCATCACAGATGTGCCCAAGATGCGCAAAAGCGCTGGAAACGGTGAGATAAGCCTATTTTTGCAACTTTGGTTAAAATCTTCATTTTTTCATCACAGATATGCCCAAGGTGCACAAAAGTGCTGAAAACGGTGAGATAAGCCTAATTTTGCAACAATGTTTAAGGTTTGGAGGTTTCATAGACTAAAGTTGAAAATCAGTGGTTTGACTGCCATAATGAAATAGGGTCACTAATCAACGTGTTTTCTCAAAAGGCCTTCAGTCAAATTCCTTGATACTTAAAATGCATACAGTGGATTATAATAATGAAAAAGGATAATTTGAAATCTTGGTTTCAACTCTAAAGGAACTCTTTAAAAAAAAGATTTTAAGTTTTGGAAACCCCAATGAAAAAGTAGCAACTGCACGGATTCTACTGTCAGATTGGCTCTAAGTGCCAAAAAGTGCTGGAAACGGGGAGATAAGCCTATTTTTGCAACAATGGTTAAAATCTTCAATTTTTCATCACAGATGTGTCCAAGATGCGCAAAAGCGCTGGAAACGGTGAGATAAGCCTATTTTTGCAACTTTGGTTAAAATCTTCAATTTTTCATCACAGATGTGCCCAAGATGCACAAAAGCGCTGGAAACGGTGAGATAAGCCTATTTTTGCAACTTTGGTTAAAATCTTCAATTTTTCATCACAGATGTGCCCAAGATGCGCAAAAGCGCTGGAAACGGTGAGATAAGCCTATTTTTGCAACTTTGGTTAAAATCTTAAATTTTTCATCACAGATGTGCCCAAGGTGCGCAAAAGTGCTGGAAACGGTGAGATAAGCCTAATTTTGCAACAATGTTTAAGGTTTGGAGGTTTCATAGACTAAAGTTGAAAATCAGTTTTTTGACTGCCATAATGAAATAGGGTCACTAATCAACGTGTTTTCTCAAAAGTCCTTCACTCAATTTCCTTGATACTTAAAATGCATACAGTGGATTATAATAATGAAAAAGGATAATTTGAAATCTTGGTTTCAACTCTAAAGGAACTCTTTAAAAAAAAGATTTTAAGTTTTGGAAACCCCAATGAAAAAGTAGCAACTGCACGGTTTCTACTGTCAGATTCGCTCTAAGTGCCAAAAAGTGCTGTAAACGGGGAGATAAGCCTATTTTTGCAACAATGGTTAAAATCTTCAATTTTTCATCACAGATGTGTCCAAGATGCACAAAAGCGCTGGAAACGGTGAGATAAGCCTATTTTTGCAACTTTGGTTAAAATCTTCAATTTTTCATCACAGATGTGCCCAAGATGCACAAAAGCGCTGGAAACGGTGAGATAAGCCTATTTTTGCAACTTTGGTTAAAATCTTCAATTTTTCATCACAGATGTGCCCAAGATGCACAAAAGCGCTGGAAACGGTGAGATAAGCCTATTTTTGCAACTTTGGTTAAAATCTTAAATTTTTCATCACAGATATGCCCAAGGTGCACAAAAGTGCTGGAAACGGTGAGATAAGCCTAATTTTGCAACAATGTTTAAGGTTTGGAGGTTTCATAGACTAAAGTTGAAAATCAGTGGTTTGACTGCCATAATGAAATAGGGTCACTAATCAACGTGTTTTCTCAAAAGGCCTTCAGTCAAATTCCTTGATACTTAAAATGCATACAGTGGATTATAAAAATGAAAAAGGATAATTTGAAATCTTGGTTTCAACTCTAAAGGAACTCTTTAAAAAAAAGATTTTAAGTTTTGGAAACCCCAATGAAAAAGTAGCAACTGCACGGTTTCTACTGTCAGATTGGCTCTAAGTGCCAAAAAGTGCTGGAAACGGGGAGATAAGCCTATTTTTGCAACAATGGTTAAAATCTTCAATTTTTCATCACAGATGTGTCCAAGATGCACAAAAGCGCTGGAAACGGTGAGATAAGCCTATTTTTGCAGCTTTGGTTGAAATCTTCAATTTTTCATCACAGATGTGCCCAAGATGCACAAAAGCGCTGGAAACGGTGAGATAAGCCTATTTTTGCAACTTTGGTTAAAATCTTCAATTTTTCATCACAGATGTGCCCAAGATGCGCAAAAGCGCTGGAAACGGTGAGATAAGCCTATTTTTGCAACTTTGGTTAAAATCTTCAATTTTTCATCACAGATGTGCCCAAGATGCGCAAAAGCGCTGGAAACGGTGAGATAAGCCTATTTTTGCAACTTTGGTTAAAATCTTCATTTTTTCATCACAGATATGCCCAAGGTGCACAAAAGTGCTGGAAACGGTGAGATAAGCCTAATTTTGCAACAATGTTTAAGGTTTGGAGGTTTCATAGACTAAAGTTGAAAATCAGTGGTTTGACTGCCATAATGAAATAGGGTCACTAATCAACGTGTTTTCTCAAAAGGCCTTCAGTCAAATTCCTTGATACTTAAAATGCATACAGTGGATTATAATAATGAAAAAGGATAATTTGAAATCTTGGTTTCAACTCTAAAGGAACTCTTTAAAAAAAAGATTTTAAGTTTTGGAAACCCCAATGAAAAAGTAGCAACTGCACGGATTCTACTGTCAGATTGGCTCTAAGTGCCAAAAAGTGCTGGAAACGGGGAGATAAGCCTATTTTTGCAACAATGGTTAAAATCTTCAATTTTTCATCACAGATGTGTCCAAGATGCACAAAAGCGCTGGAAACGGTGAGATAAGCCTATTTTTGCAACTTTGGTTGAAATCTTCAATTTTTCATCACAGATGTGCCCAAGATGCACAAAAGCGCTGGAAACGGTGAGATAAGCCTATTTTTGCAACTTTGGTTAAAATCTTCAATTTTTCATCACAGATGTGCCCAAGATGCGCAAAAGCGCTGGAAACGGTGAGATAAGCCTATTTTTGCAACTTTGGTTAAAATCTTAAATTTTTCATCACAGATGTGCCCAAGGTGTGCAAAAGTGCTGGAAACGGTGAGATAAGCCTAATTTTGCAACAATGTTTAAGGTTTGGAGGTTTCATAGACTAAAGTTGAAAATCAGTGGTTTGACTGCCATAATGAAATAGGGTCACTAATCAACGTGTTTTCTCAAAAGGCCTTCACTCAATTTCCTTGATACTTAAAATGCATACAGTGGATTATAATAATGAAAAAGGATAATTTGAAATCTTGGTTTCAACTCTAAAGGAACTCTTTAAAAAAAAGATTTTAAGTTTTGGAAACCCCAATGAAAAAGTAGCAACTGCACGGTTTCTACTGTCAGATTCGCTCTAAGTGCCAAAAAGTGCTGTAAACGGGGAGATAAGCCTATTTTTGCAACAATGGTTAAAATCTTCAATTTTTCATCACAGATGTGTCCAAGATGCACAAAAGCGCTGGAAACGGTGAGATAAGCCTATTTTTGCAACTTTGGTTAAAATCTTCAATTTTTCATCACAGATGTGCCCAAGATGCACAAAAGCGCTGGAAACGGTGAGATAAGCCTATTTTTGCAACTTTGGTTAAAATCTTAAATTTTTCATCACAGATATGCCCAAGGTGCACAAAAGTGCTGGAAACGGTGAGATAAGCCTAATTTTGCAACAATGTTTAAGGTTTGGAGGTTTCATAGACTAAAGTTGAAAATCAGTGGTTTGACTGCCATAATGAAATAGGGTCACTAATCAACGTGTTTTCTCAAAAGGCCTTCAGTCAAATTCCTTGATACTTAAAATGCATACAGTGGATTATAATAATGAAAAAGGATCATTTGAAATCTTGGTTTCAACTCTAAAGGAACTCTTTAAAAAAAAGATTTTAAGTTTTGGAAACCCCAATGAAAAAGTAGCAACTGCACGGTTTCTACTGTCAGATTGGCTCTAAGTGCCAAAAAGTGCTGGAAACGGGGAGATAAGCCTATTTTTGCAACAATGGTTAAAATCTTCAATTTTTCATCACAGATGTGTCCAAGATGCACAAAAGCGCTGGAAACGGTGAGATAAGCCTATTTTTGCAACTTTGGTTAAAATCTTCAATTTTTCATCACAGATGTGCCCAAGATGCGCAAAAGCGCTGGAAACGGTGAGATAAGCCTATTTTTGCAACTTTGGTTAAAATCTTCATTTTTTCATCACAGATATGCCCAAGGTGCACAAAAGTGCTGGAAACGGTGAGATAAGCCTAATTTTGCAACAATGTTTAAGGTTTGGAGGTTTCATAGACTAAAGTTGAAAATCAGTGGTTTGACTGCCATAATGAAATAGGGTCACTAATCAACGTGTTTTCTCAAAAGGCCTTCAGTCAAATTCCTTGATACTTAAAATGCATACAGTGGATTATAATAATGAAAAAGGATAATTTGAAATCTTGGTTTCAACTCTAAAGGAACTCTTTAAAAAAAAGATTTTAAGTTTTGGAAACCCCAATGAAAAAGTAGCAACTGCACGGATTCTACTGTCAGATTGGCTCTAAGTGCCAAAAAGTGCTGGAAACGGGGAGATAAGCCTATTTTTGCAACAATGGTTAAAATCTTCAATTTTTCATCACAGATGTGTCCAAGATGCACAAAAGCGCTGGAAACGGTGAGATAAGCCTATTTTTGCAACTTTGGTTGAAATCTTCAATTTTTCATCACAGATGTGCCCAAGATGCACAAAAGCGCTGGAAACGGTGAGATAAGCCTATTTTTGCAACTTTGGTTAAAATCTTCAATTTTTCATCACAGATGTGCCCAAGATGCACAAAAGCGCTGGAAACGGTGAGATAAGCCTATTTTTGCAACTTTGGTTAAAATCTTAAATTTTTCATCACAGATATGCCCAAGGTGCACAAAAGTGCTGGAAACGGTGAGATAAGCCTAATTTTGCAACAATGTTTAAGGTTTGGAGGTTTCATAGACTAAAGTTGAAAATCAGTGGTTTGACTGCCATAATGAAATAGGGTCACTAATCAACGTGTTTTCTCAAAAGGCCTTCAGTCAAATTCCTTGATACTTAAAATGCATACAGTGGATTATAATAATGAAAAAGGATAATTTGAAATCTTGGTTTCAACTCTAAAGGAACTCTTTAAAAAAAAGATTTTAAGTTTTGGAAACCCCAATGAAAAAGTAGCAACTGCACGGTTTCTACTGTCAGATTGGCTCTAAGTGCCAAAAAGTGCTGGAAACGGGGAGATAAGCCTATTTTTGCAACAATGGTTAAAATCTTCAATTTTTCATCACAGATGTGTCCAAGATGCACAAAAGCGCTGGAAACGGTGAGATAAGCCTAATTTTGCAACTTTGGTTAAAATCTTAAATTTTTCATCACAGATATGCCCAAGGTGCACAAAAGTGCTGGAAACGGTGAGATAAGCCTAATTTTGCAACAATGTTTAAGGTTTGGAGGTTTCATAGACTAAAGTTGAAAATCAGTGGTTTGACTGCCATAATGAAATAGGGTCACTAATCAACGTGTTTTCTCAAAAGGCCTTCAGTCAAATTCCTTGATACTTAAAATGCATACAGTGGATTATAATAATGAAAAAGGATAATTTGAAATCTTGGTTTCAACTCTAAAGGAACTCTTTAAAAAAAAGATTTTAAGTTTTGGAAACCCCAATGAAAAAGTAGCAACTGCACGGTTTCTACTGTCAGATTGGCTCTAAGTGCCAAAAAGTGCTGGAAACGGGGAGATAAGCCTATTTTTGCAACAATGGTTAAAATCTTCAATTTTTCATCACAGATGTGTCCAAGATGCACAAAAGCGCTGGAAACGGTGAGATAAGCCTATTTTTGCAACTTTGGTTAAAATCTTAAATTTTTCATCACAGATATGCCCAAGGTGCACAAAAGTGCTGGAAACGGTGAGATAAGCCTAATTTTGCAACAATGTTTAAGGTTTGGAGGTTTCATAGACTAAAGTTGAAAATCAGTGGTTTGACTGCCATAATGAAATAGGGTCACTAATCAACGTGTTTTCTCAAAAGGCCTTCAGTCAAATTCCTTGATACTTTAAATGCATACAGTGGATTATAATAATGAAAAAGGATAATTTGAAATCTTGGTTTCAACTCTAAAGGAACTCTTTAAAAAAAAGATTTTAAGTTTTGGAAACCCCAATGAAAAAGTAGCAACTGCACGGTTTCTACTGTCAGATTGGCTCTAAGTGCCAAAAAGTGCTGGAAACGGGGAGATAAGCCTATTTTTGCAACTTTGGTTAAAATCTTCAATTTTTCATCACAGATGTGCCCAAGATGCACAAAAGCGCTGGAAACGGTGAGATAAGCCTATTTTTGCAACTTTGGTTAAAATCTTCAATTTTTCATCACAGATGTGCCCAAGATGCGCAAAAGCGCTGGAAACGGTGAGATAAGCCTATTTTTGCAACTTTGGTTAAAATTTTAAATTTTTCATCACAGATGTGCCCAAGATGCCCAAAAGCGCTGGAAACGGTGAGATAAGCCTATTTTTGCAACTTTGGTTAAAATCTTCATTTTTTCATCACAGATATGCCCAAGGTGCGCAAAAGTGCTGGAAACGGTGAGATAAGCCTAATTTTGCAACAATGTTTAAAGTTTGGAGGTTTCATAGACTAAAGTTGAAAATCAATGGTTTGACTGCCATAATGAAATAGGGTCACTAATCAACGTGTTTTCTCAAAAGGCCTTCAGTCAAATTCCTTTATACTTAAAATGCATACAGTGGATTATAATAATGAAAAAGGATAATTTGAAATCTTGGTTTCAACTCTAAAGGAACTCTTTAAAAAAAAGATTTTAAGTTTTGGAAACCCCAATGAAAAAGTAGCAACTGCACGGATTCTACTGTCAGATTGGCTCTAAGTGCCAAAAAGTGCTGGAAACGGGGAGATAAGCCTATTTTTGCAACAATGGTTAAAATCTTCAATTTTTCATCACAGATGTGCCCAAGATGCACAAAAGCGCTGGAAACGGTGAGATAAGCCTATTTTTGCAACTTTGGTTAAAATCTTCAATTTTTCATCACAGATGTGCCCAAGATGCACAAAAGCGCTGGAAACGGTGAGATAAGCCTATTTTTGCAACTTTGGTTAAAATCTTCAATTTTTCATCACAGATATGCCCAAGGTGCACAAAAGTGCTGGAAACGGTGAGATAAGCCTAATTTTGCAACAATGTTTAAGGTTTGGAGGTTTCATAGACTAAAGTTGAAAATCAGTGGTTTGACTGCCATAATGAAATAGGGTCACTAATCAACGTGTTTTCTCAAAAGGCCTTCAGTCAAATTCCTTGATACTTAAAATGCATACAGTGGATTATAATAATGAAAAAGGATAATTTGAAATCTTGGTTTCAACTCTAAAGGAACTCTTTAAAAAAAAGATTTTAAGTTTTGGAAACCCCAATGAAAAAGTAGCAACTGCACGGTTTCTACTGTCAGATTGGCTCTAAGTGCCAAAAAGTGCTGGAAACGGGGAGATAAGCCTATTTTTGCAACAATGGTTAAAATCTTCAATTTTTCATCACAGATGTGTCCAAGATGCACAAAAGCGCTGGAAACGGTGAGATAAGCCTATTTTTGAAACTTTGGTTGAAATCTTCAATTTTTCATCACAGATGTGCCCAAGATGCACAAAAGCGCTGGAAACGGTGAGATAAGCCTATTTTTGCAACTTTGGTTAAAATCTTCAATTTTTCATCACAGATGTGCCCAAGATGCGCAAAAGCGCTGGAAACGGTGAGATAAGCCTATTTTTGCAACTTTGGTTAAAATCTTCATTTTTTCATCACAGATATGCCCAAGGTGCACAAAAGTGCTGAAAACGGTGAGATAAGCCTAATTTTGCAACAATGTTTAAGGTTTGGAGGTTTCATAGACTAAAGTTGAAAATCAGTGGTTTGACTGCCATAATGAAATAGGGTCACTAATCAACGTGTTTTCTCAAAAGGCCTTCAGTCAAATTCCTTGATACTTAAAATGCATACAGTGGATTATAATAATGAAAAAGGATAATTTGAAATCTTGGTTTCAACTCTAAAGGAACTCTTTAAAAAAAAGATTTTAAGTTTTGGAAACCCCAATGAAAAAGTAGCAACTGCACGGATTCTACTGTCAGATTGGCTCTAAGTGCCAAAAAGTGCTGGAAACGGGGAGATAAGCCTATTTTTGCAACAATGGTTAAAATCTTCAATTTTTCATCACAGATGTGTCCAAGATGCGCAAAAGCGCTGGAAACGGTGAGATAAGCCTATTTTTGCAACTTTGGTTAAAATCTTCAATTTTTCATCACAGATGTGCCCAAGATGCACAAAAGCGCTGGAAACGGTGAGATAAGCCTATTTTTGCAACTTTGGTTAAAATCTTCAATTTTTCATCACAGATGTGCCCAAGATGCGCAAAAGCGCTGGAAACGGTGAGATAAGCCTATTTTTGCAACTTTGGTTAAAATCTTAAATTTTTCATCACAGATGTGCCCAAGGTGCGCAAAAGTGCTGGAAACGGTGAGATAAGCCTAATTTTGCAACAATGTTTAAGGTTTGGAGGTTTCATAGACTAAAGTTGAAAATCAGTTTTTTGACTGCCATAATGAAATAGGGTCACTAATCAACGTGTTTTCTCAAAAGTCCTTCACTCAATTTCCTTGATACTTAAAATGCATACAGTGGATTATAATAATGAAAAAGGATAATTTGAAATCTTGGTTTCAACTCTAAAGGAACTCTTTAAAAAAAAGATTTTAAGTTTTGGAAACCCCAATGAAAAAGTAGCAACTGCACGGTTTCTACTGTCAGATTCGCTCTAAGTGCCAAAAAGTGCTGTAAACGGGGAGATAAGCCTATTTTTGCAACAATGGTTAAAATCTTCAATTTTTCATCACAGATGTGTCCAAGATGCACAAAAGCGCTGGAAACGGTGAGATAAGCCTATTTTTGCAACTTTGGTTAAAATCTTCAATTTTTCATCACAGATGTGCCCAAGATGCACAAAAGCGCTGGAAACGGTGAGATAAGCCTATTTTTGCAACTTTGGTTAAAATCTTCAATTTTTCATCACAGATGTGCCCAAGATGCACAAAAGCGCTGGAAACGGTGAGATAAGCCTATTTTTGCAACTTTGGTTAAAATCTTAAATTTTTCATCACAGATATGCCCAAGGTGCACAAAAGTGCTGGAAACGGTGAGATAAGCCTAATTTTGCAACAATGTTTAAGGTTTGGAGGTTTCATAGACTAAAGTTGAAAATCAGTGGTTTGACTGCCATAATGAAATAGGGTCACTAATCAACGTGTTTTCTCAAAAGGCCTTCAGTCAAATTCCTTGATACTTAAAATGCATACAGTGGATTATAAAAATGAAAAAGGATAATTTGAAATCTTGGTTTCAACTCTAAAGGAACTCTTTAAAAAAAAGATTTTAAGTTTTGGAAACCCCAATGAAAAAGTAGCAACTGCACGGTTTCTACTGTCAGATTGGCTCTAAGTGCCAAAAAGTGCTGGAAACGGGGAGATAAGCCTATTTTTGCAACAATGGTTAAAATCTTCAATTTTTCATCACAGATGTGTCCAAGATGCACAAAAGCGCTGGAAACGGTGAGATAAGCCTATTTTTGCAGCTTTGGTTGAAATCTTCAATTTTTCATCACAGATGTGCCCAAGATGCACAAAAGCGCTGGAAACGGTGAGATAAGCCTATTTTTGCAACTTTGGTTAAAATCTTCAATTTTTCATCACAGATGTGCCCAAGATGCGCAAAAGCGCTGGAAACGGTGAGATAAGCCTATTTTTGCAACTTTGGTTAAAATCTTCAATTTTTCATCACAGATGTGCCCAAGATGCGCAAAAGCGCTGGAAACGGTGAGATAAGCCTATTTTTGCAACTTTGGTTAAAATCTTCATTTTTTCATCACAGATATGCCCAAGGTGCACAAAAGTGCTGGAAACGGTGAGATAAGCCTAATTTTGCAACAATGTTTAAGGTTTGGAGGTTTCATAGACTAAAGTTGAAAATCAGTGGTTTGACTGCCATAATGAAATAGGGTCACTAATCAACGTGTTTTCTCAAAAGGCCTTCAGTCAAATTCCTTGATACTTAAAATGCATACAGTGGATTATAATAATGAAAAAGGATAATTTGAAATCTTGGTTTCAACTCTAAAGGAACTCTTTAAAAAAAAGATTTTAAGTTTTGGAAACCCCAATGAAAAAGTAGCAACTGCACGGATTCTACTGTCAGATTGGCTCTAAGTGCCAAAAAGTGCTGGAAACGGGGAGATAAGCCTATTTTTGCAACAATGGTTAAAATCTTCAATTTTTCATCACAGATGTGTCCAAGATGCACAAAAGCGCTGGAAACGGTGAGATAAGCCTATTTTTGCAACTTTGGTTGAAATCTTCAATTTTTCATCACAGATGTGCCCAAGATGCACAAAAGCGCTGGAAACGGTGAGATAAGCCTATTTTTGCAACTTTGGTTAAAATCTTCAATTTTTCATCACAGATGTGCCCAAGATGCGCAAAAGCGCTGGAAACGGTGAGATAAGCCTATTTTTGCAACTTTGGTTAAAATCTTAAATTTTTCATCACAGATGTGCCCAAGGTGTGCAAAAGTGCTGGAAACGGTGAGATAAGCCTAATTTTGCAACAATGTTTAAGGTTTGGAGGTTTCATAGACTAAAGTTGAAAATCAGTGGTTTGACTGCCATAATGAAATAGGGTCACTAATCAACGTGTTTTCTCAAAAGGCCTTCACTCAATTTCCTTGATACTTAAAATGCATACAGTGGATTATAATAATGAAAAAGGATAATTTGAAATCTTGGTTTCAACTCTAAAGGAACTCTTTAAAAAAAAGATTTTAAGTTTTGGAAACCCCAATGAAAAAGTAGCAACTGCACGGTTTCTACTGTCAGATTCGCTCTAAGTGCCAAAAAGTGCTGTAAACGGGGAGATAAGCCTATTTTTGCAACAATGGTTAAAATCTTCAATTTTTCATCACAGATGTGTCCAAGATGCACAAAAGCGCTGGAAACGGTGAGATAAGCCTATTTTTGCAACTTTGGTTAAAATCTTCAATTTTTCATCACAGATGTGCCCAAGATGCACAAAAGCGCTGGAAACGGTGAGATAAGCCTATTTTTGCAACTTTGGTTAAAATCTTAAATTTTTCATCACAGATATGCCCAAGGTGCACAAAAGTGCTGGAAACGGTGAGATAAGCCTAATTTTGCAACAATGTTTAAGGTTTGGAGGTTTCATAGACTAAAGTTGAAAATCAGTGGTTTGACTGCCATAATGAAATAGGGTCACTAATCAACGTGTTTTCTCAAAAGGCCTTCAGTCAAATTCCTTGATACTTAAAATGCATACAGTGGATTATAATAATGAAAAAGGATCATTTGAAATCTTGGTTTCAACTCTAAAGGAACTCTTTAAAAAAAAGATTTTAAGTTTTGGAAACCCCAATGAAAAATTAGCAACTGCACGGTTTCTACTGTCAGATTGGCTCTAAGTGCCAAAAAGTGCTGGAAACGGGGAGATAAGCCTATTTTTGCAACAATGGTTAAAATCTTCAATTTTTCATCACAGATGTGTCCAAGATGCACAAAAGCGCTGGAAACGGTGAGATAAGCCTATTTTTGCAACTTTGGTTGAAATCTTCAATTTTTCATCACAGATGTGCCCAAGATGCACAAAAGCGCTGGAAACGGTGAGATAAGCCTATTTTTGCAACTTTGGTTAAAATCTTCAATTTTTCATCACAGATGTGCCCAAGATGCGCAAAAGCGCTGGAAACGGTGAGATAAGCCTATTTTTGCAACTTTGGTTAAAATCTTAAATTTTTCATCACAGATGTGCCCAAGATGCACAAAAGCGCTGGAAACGGTGAGATAAGCCTATTTTTGCAACTTTGGTTAAAATCTTCAATTTTTCATCATAGATGTGTCCAAGATGCGCAAAAGCGCTGGAAACGGTGAGATAAGCCTATTTTTGCAACTTTGGTTAAAATCTTAAATTTTTCATCACAGATATGCCCAAGGTGCACAAAAGTGCTGGAAACGGTGAGATAAGCCTAATTTTGCAACAATGTTTAAGGTTTGGAGGTTTCATAGACTAAAGTTGAAAATCAGTGGTTTGACTGCCATAATGAAATAGGGTCACTAATCAACGTGTTTTCTCAAAAGGCCTTCAGTCAAATTCCTTGATACTTAAAATGCATACAGTGGATTATAATAATGAAAAAGGATAATTTGAAATCTTGGTTTCAACTCTAAAGGAACTCTTTAAAAAAAAGATTTTAAGTTTTGGAAACCCCAATGAAAAAGTAGCAACTGCACGGATTCTACTGTCAGATTGGCTCTAAGTGCCAAAAAGTGCTGGAAACGGGGAGATAAGCCTATTTTTGCAACAATGGTTAAAATCTTCAATTTTTCATCACAGATGTGTCCAAGATGCACAAAAGTGCTGGAAACGGTGAGATAAGCCTAATTTTGCAACAATGTTTAAGGTTTGGAGGTTTCATAGACTAAAGTTGAAAATCAGTGGTTTGACTGCCATAATGAAATAGGGTCACTAATCAACGTGTTTTCTCAAAAGGCCTTCACTCAATTTCCTTGATACTTAAAATGCATACAGTGGATTATAATAATGAAAAAGGATAATTTGAAATCTTGGTTTCAACTCTAAAGGAACTCTTTAAAAAAAAGATTTTAAGTTTTGGAAACCCCAATGAAAAAGTAGCAACTGCACGGTTTCTACTGTCAGATTCGCTCTAAGTGCCAAAAAGTGCTGTAAACGGGGAGATAAGCCTATTTTTGCAACAATGGTTAAAATCTTCAATTTTTCATCACAGATGTGTCCAAGATGCACAAAAGCGCTGGAAACGGTGAGATAAGCCTATTTTTGCAACTTTGGTTAAAATCTTCAATTTTTCATCACAGATGTGCCCAAGATGCACAAAAGCGCTGGAAACGGTGAGATAAGCCTATTTTTGCAACTTTGGTTAAAATCTTAAATTTTTCATCACAGATATGCCCAAGGTGCACAAAAGTGCTGGAAACGGTGAGATAAGCCTAATTTTGCAACAATGTTTAAGGTTTGGAGGTTTCATAGACTAAAGTTGAAAATCAGTGGTTTGACTGCCATAATGAAATAGGGTCACTAATCAACGTGTTTTCTCAAAAGGCCTTCAGTCAAATTCCTTGATACTTAAAATGCATACAGTGGATTATAATAATGAAAAAGGATCATTTGAAATCTTGGTTTCAACTCTAAAGGAACTCTTTAAAAAAAAGATTTTAAGTTTTGGAAACCCCAATGAAAAATTAGCAACTGCACGGTTTCTACTGTCAGATTGGCTCTAAGTGCCAAAAAGTGCTGGAAACGGGGAGATAAGCCTATTTTTGCAACAATGGTTAAAATCTTCAATTTTTCATCACAGATGTGTCCAAGATGCACAAAAGCGCTGGAAACGGTGAGATAAGCCTATTTTTGCAACTTTGGTTGAAATCTTCAATTTTTCATCACAGATGTGCCCAAGATGCACAAAAGCGCTGGAAACGGTGAGATAAGCCTATTTTTGCAACTTTGGTTAAAATCTTCAATTTTTCATCACAGATGTGCCCAAGATGCGCAAAAGCGCTGGAAACGGTGAGATAAGCCTATTTTTGCAACTTTGGTTAAAATCTTAAATTTTTCATCACAGATGTGCCCAAGATGCACAAAAGCGCTGGAAACGGTGAGATAAGCCTATTTTTGCAACTTTGGTTAAAATCTTCAATTTTTCATCATAGATGTGTCCAAGATGCGCAAAAGCGCTGGAAACGGTGAGATAAGCCTATTTTTGCAACTTTGGTTAAAATCTTAAATTTTTCATCACAGATATGCCCAAGGTGCACAAAAGTGCTGGAAACGGTGAGATAAGCCTAATTTTGCAACAATGTTTAAGGTTTGGAGGTTTCATAGACTAAAGTTGAAAATCAGTGGTTTGACTGCCATAATGAAATAGGGTCACTAATCAACGTGTTTTCTCAAAAGGCCTTCAGTCAAATTCCTTGATACTTAAAATGCATACAGTGGATTATAATAATGAAAAAGGATAATTTGAAATCTTGGTTTCAACTCTAAAGGAACTCTTTAAAAAAAAGATTTTAAGTTTTGGAAACCCCAATGAAAAAGTAGCAACTGCACGGATTCTACTGTCAGATTGGCTCTAAGTGCCAAAAAGTGCTGGAAACGGGGAGATAAGCCTATTTTTGCAACAATGGTTAAAATCTTCAATTTTTCATCACAGATGTGTCCAAGATGCACAAAAGCGCTGGAAACGGTGAGATAAGCCTATTTTTGCAACTTTGGTTAAAATCTTCAATTTTTCATCACAGATGTGCCCAAGATGCACAAAAGAGCTGGAAACGGTGAGATAAGCCTATTTTTGCAACTTTGGTTAAAATCTTCAATTTTTCATCACAGATGTGCCCAAGATGCACAAAAGCGCTGGAAACGGTGAGATAAGCCTATTTTTGCAACTTTGGTTAAAATCTTAAATTTTTCATCACAGATATGCCCAAGGTGCACAAAAGTGCTGGAAACGGTGAGATAAGCCTAATTTTGCAACAATGTTTAAGGTTTGGAGGTTTCATAGACTAAAGTTGAAAATCAGTGGTTTGACTGCCATAATGAAATAGGGTCACTAATCAACGTGTTTTCTCAAAAGGCCTTCAGTCAAATTCCTTGATACTTAAAATGCATAGAGTGGATTATAATAATGAAAAAGGATAATTTGAAATCTTGGTTTCAACTCTAAAGGAACTCTTTAAAAAAAAGATTTTAAGTTTTGGAAACCCCAATGAAAAAGTAGCAACTGCACGGTTTCTACTGTCAGATTGGCTCTAAGTGCCAAAAAGTGCTGGAAACGGGGAGATAAGCCTATTTTTGCAACAATGGTTAAAATCTTCAATTTTTCATCACAGATGTGTCCAAGATGCACAAAAGCGCTGGAAACGGTGAGATAAGCCTATTTTTGCAACTTTGGTTGAAATCTTCAATTTTTCATCACAGATGTGCCCAAGATGCACAAAATCGCTGGAAACGGTGAGATAAGCCTATTTTTGCAACTTTGGTTAAAATCTTCAATTTTTCATCACAGATGTGCCCAAGATGCGCAAAAGCGCTGGAAACGGTGAGATAAGCCTATTTTTGCAACTTTGGTTAAAATCTTAAATTTTTCATCACAGATGTGCCCAAGATGCACAAAAGCGCTGGAAACGGTGAGATAAGCCTATTTTTGCAACTTTGGTTAAAATCTTCATTTTTTCATCACAGATATGCCCAAGGTGCACAAAAGTGCTGGAAACGGTGAGATAAGCCTAATTTTGCAACAATGTTTAAGGTTTGGAGGTTTCATAGACTAAAGTTGAAAATCAGTGGTTTGACTGCCATAATGAAATAGGGTCACTAATCAACGTGTTTTCTCAAAAGGCCTTCACTCAATTTCCTTGATACTTAAAATGCATACAGTGGATTATAATAATGAAAAAGGATAATTTGAAATCTTGGTTTCAACTCTAAAGGAACTCTTTAAAAAAAAGATTTTAAGTTTTGGAAACCCCAATGAAAAAGTAGCAACTGCACGGTTTCTACTGTCAGATTCGCTCTAAGTGCCAAAAAGTGCTGTAAACGGGGAGATAAGCCTATTTTTGCAACAATGGTTAAAATCTTCAATTTTTCATCACAGATGTGCCCAAGATGCACAAAAGCGCTGGAAACGGTGAGATAAGCCTATTTTTGCAACTTTGGTTAAAATCTTCAATTTTTCATCACAGATGTGCCCAAGATGCACAAAAGCGCTGGAAACGGTGAGATAAGCCTATTTTTGCAACTTTGGTTAAAATCTTCATTTTTTCATCACAGATATGCCCAAGGTGCACAAAAGTGCTGGAAACGGTGAGATAAGCCTAATTTTGCAACAATGTTTAAGGTTTGGAGGTTTCATAGACTAAAGTTGAAAATCAGTGGTTTGACTGCCATAATGAAATAGGGTCACTAATCAACGTGTTTTCTCAAAAGGCCTTCAGTCAAATTCCTTGATACTTAAAATGCATACAGTGGATTATAATAATGAAAAAGGATAATTTGAAATCTTGGTTTCAACTCTAAAGGAACTCTTTAAAAAAAAGATTTTAAGTTTTGGAAACCCCAATGAAAAAGTAGCAACTGCACGGATTCTACTGTCAGATTGGCTCTAAGTGCCAAAAAGTGCTGGAAACGGGGAGATAAGCCTATTTTTGCAACAATGGTTAAAATCTTCAATTTTTCATCACAGATGTGTCCAAGATGCACAAAAGCGCTGGAAACGGTGAGATAAGCCTATTTTTGCAACTTTGGTTGAAATCTTCAATTTTTCATCACAGATGTGCCCAAGATGCACAAAAGCGCTGGAAACGGTGAGATAAGCCTATTTTTGCAACTTTGGTTAAAATCTTCATTTTTTCATCACAGATATGCCCAAGGTGCACAAAAGTGCTGGAAACGGTGAGATAAGCCTAATTTTGCAACAATGTTTAAGGTTTGGAGGTTTCATAGACTAAAGTTGAAAATCAGTGGTTTGACTGCCATAATGAAATAGGGTCACTAATCAACGTGTTTTCTCAAAAGGCCTTCAGTCAAATTCCTTGATACTTAAAATGCATACAGTGGATTATAATAATGAAAAAGGATAATTTGAAATCTTGGTTTCAACTCTAAAGGAACTCTTTAAAAAAAAGATTTTAAGTTTTGGAAACCCCAATGAAAAAGTAGCAACTGCACGGATTCTACTGTCAGATTGGCTCTAAGTGCCAAAAAGTGCTGGAAACGGGGAGATAAGCCTATTTTTGCAACAATGGTTAAAATCTTCAATTTTTCATCACAGATGTGTCCAAGATGCACAAAAGCGCTGGAAACGGTGAGATAAGCCTATTTTTGCAACTTTGGTTAAAATCTTAAATTTTTCATCACAGATATGCCCAAGGTGCACAAAAGTGCTGGAAACGGTGAGATAAGCCTAATTTTGCAACAATGTTTAAGGTTTGGAGGTTTCATAGACTAAAGTTGAAAATCAGTGGTTTGACTGCCATAATGAAATAGGGTCACTAATCAACGTGTTTTCTCAAAAGGCCTTCAGTCAAATTCCTTGATACTTAAAATGCATACAGTGGATTATAATAATGAAAAAGGATAATTTGAAATCTTGGTTTCAACTCTAAAGGAACTCTTTAAAAAAAAGATTTTAAGTTTTGGAAACCCCAATGAAAAAGTAGCAACTGCACGGTTTCTACTGTCAGATTGGCTCTAAGTGCCAAAAAGTGCTGGAAACGGGGAGATAAGCCTATTTTTGCAACAATGGTTAAAATCTTCAATTTTTCATCACAGATGTGTCCAAGATGCACAAAAGCGCTGGAAACGGTGAGATAAGCCTATTTTTGCAACTTTGGTTAAAATCTTCAATTTTTCATCACAGATGTGCCCAAGATGCACAAAAGAGCTGGAAACGGTGAGATAAGCCTATTTTTGCAACTTTGGTTAAAATCTTCAATTTTTCATCACAGATGTGCCCAAGATGCACAAAAGCGCTGGAAACGGTGAGATAAGCCTATTTTTGCAACTTTGGTTAAAATCTTAAATTTTTCATCACAGATATGCCCAAGGTGCACAAAAGTGCTGGAAACGGTGAGATAAGCCTAATTTTGCAACAATGTTTAAGGTTTGGAGGTTTCATAGACTAAAGTTGAAAATCAGTGGTTTGACTGCCATAATGAAATAGGGTCACTAATCAACGTGTTTTCTCAAAAGGCCTTCAGTCAAATTCCTTGATACTTAAAATGCATAGAGTGGATTATAATAATGAAAAAGGATAATTTGAAATCTTGGTTTCAACTCTAAAGGAACTCTTTAAAAAAAAGATTTTAAGTTTTGGAAACCCCAATGAAAAAGTAGCAACTGCACGGTTTCTACTGTCAGATTGGCTCTAAGTGCCAAAAAGTGCTGGAAACGGGGAGATAAGCCTATTTTTGCAACAATGGTTAAAATCTTCAATTTTTCATCACAGATGTGTCCAAGATGCACAAAAGCGCTGGAAACGGTGAGATAAGCCTATTTTTGCAACTTTGGTTAAAATCTTCAATTTTTCATCACAGATGTGCCCAAGATGCACAAAAGCGCTGGAAACGGTGAGATAAGCCTATTTTTGCAACTTTGGTTAAAATCTTCAATTTTTCATCACAGATGTGCCGAAGATGCGCAAAAGCGCTGGAAACGGTGAGATAAGCCTATTTTTGCAACTTTGGTTAAAATTTTTAATTTTTCATCACAGATGTGCCCAAGATGCCCAAAAGCGCTGGAAACGGTGAGATAAGCCTATTTTTGCAACTTTGGTTAAAATCTTCATTTTTTCATCACAGATATGCCCAAGGTGCACAAAAGTGCTGGAAACGGTGAGATAAGCCTAATTTTGCAACAATGTTTAAGGTTTGGAGGTTTCATAGACTAAAGTTGAAAATCAGTGGTTTGACTGCCATAATGAAATAGGGTCACTAATCAACGTGTTTTCTCAAAAGGCCTTCAGTCAAATTCCTTGATACTTAAAATGCATACAGTGGATTATAATAATGAAAAAGGATAATTTGAAATCTTGGTTTCAACTCTAAAGGAACTCTTTAAAAAAAAGATTTTAAGTTTTGGAAACCCCAATGAAAAAGTAGCAACTGCACGGTTTCTACTGTCAGATTGGCTCTAAGTGCCAAAAAGTGCTGGAAACGGGGAGATAAGCCTATTTTTGCAACAATGGTTAAAATCTTCAATTTTTCATCACAGATGTGTCCAAGATGCACAAAAGCGCTGGAAACGGTGAGATAAGCCTATTTTTGCAACTTTGGTTGAAATCTTCAATTTTTCATCACAGATGTGCCCAAGATGCACAAAAGCGCTGGAAACGGTGAGATAAGCCTATTTTTGCAACTTTGGTTAAAATCTTAAATTTTTCATCACAGATGTGCCCAAGATGCGCAAAAGCGCTGGAAACGGTGAGATAAGCCTATTTTTGCAACTTTGGTTAAAATCTTCATTTTTTCATCACAGATATGCCCAAGGTGCACAAAAGTGCTGGAAACGGTGAGATAAGCCTAATTTTGCAACAATGTTTAAGGTTTGGAGGTTTCATAGACTAAAGTTGAAAATCAGTGGTTTGACTGCCATAATGAAATAGGGTCACTAATCAACGTGTTTTCTCAAAAGGCCTTCAGTCTTTTGAGATACTTAAAATGCATACAGTGGATTATAATAATGAAAAAGGATAATTTGAAATCTTGGTTTCAACTCTAAAGGAACTCTTTAAAAAAAAGATTTTAAGTTTTGGAAACCCCAATGAAAAAGTAGCAACTGCACGGATTCTACTGTCAGATTGGCTCTAAGTGCCAAAAAGTGCTGGAAACGGGGAGATAAGCCTATTTTTGCAACAATGGTTAAAATCTTCAATTTTTCATCACAGATGTGTCCAAGATGCACAAAAGCGCTGGAAACGGTGAGATAAGCCTATTTTTGCAACAATGGTTAAAATCTTCAATTTTTCATCACAGATGTGTCCAAGATGCACAAAAGCGCTGGAAACGGTGAGATAAGCCTATTTTTGCAACTTTGGTTGAAATCTTCAATTTTTCATCACAGATGTGCCCAAGATGCACAAAAGCGCTGGAAACGGTGAGATAAGCCTATTTTTGCAACTTTGGTTAAAATCTTCATTTTTTCATCACAGATATGCCCAAGGTGCACAAAAGTGCTGGAAACGGTGAGATAAGCCTAATTTTGCAACAATGTTTAAGGTTTGGAGGTTTCATAGACTAAAGTTGAAAATCAGTGGTTTGACTGCCATAATGAAATAGGGTCACTAATCAACGTGTTTTCTCAAAAGGCCTTCAGTCAAATTCCTTGATACTTAAAATGCATACAGTGGATTATAATAATGAAAAAGGATAATTTGAAATCTTGGTTTCAACTCTAAAGGAACTCTTTAAAAAAAAGATTTTAAGTTTTGGAAACCCCAATGAAAAAGTAGCAACTGCACGGATTCTACTGTCAGATTGGCTCTAAGTGCCAAAAAGTGCTGGAAACGGGGAGATAAGCCTATTTTTGCAACAATGGTTAAAATCTTCAATTTTTCATCACAGATGTGTCCAAGATGCACAAAAGCGCTGGAAACGGTGAGATAAGCCTATTTTTGCAACTTTGGTTAAAATCTTAAATTTTTCATCACAGATATGCCCAAGGTGCACAAAAGTGCTGGAAACGGTGAGATAAGCCTAATTTTGCAACAATGTTTAAGGTTTGGAGGTTTCATAGACTAAAGTTGAAAATCAGTGGTTTGACTGCCATAATGAAATAGGGTCACTAATCAACGTGTTTTCTCAAAAGGCCTTCAGTCAAATTCCTTGATACTTAAAATGCATACAGTGGATTATAATAATGAAAAAGGATAATTTGAAATCTTGGTTTCAACTCTAAAGGAACTCTTTAAAAAAAAGATTTTAAGTTTTGGAAACCCCAATGAAAAAGTAGCAACTGCACGGTTTCTACTGTCAGATTGGCTCTAAGTGCCAAAAAGTGCTGGAAACGGGGAGATAAGCCTATTTTTGCAACAATGGTTAAAATCTTCAATTTTTCATCACAGATGTGTCCAAGATGCACAAAAGCGCTGGAAACGGTGAGATAAGCCTATTTTTGCAACTTTGGTTAAAATCTTCAATTTTTCATCACAGATGTGCCCAAGATGCACAAAAGAGCTGGAAACGGTGAGATAAGCCTATTTTTGCAACTTTGGTTAAAATCTTCAATTTTTCATCACAGATGTGCCCAAGATGCACAAAAGCGCTGGAAACGGTGAGATAAGCCTATTTTTGCAACTTTGGTTAAAATCTTAAATTTTTCATCACAGATATGCCCAAGGTGCACAAAAGTGCTGGAAACGGTGAGATAAGCCTAATTTTGCAACAATGTTTAAGGTTTGGAGGTTTCATAGACTAAAGTTGAAAATCAGTGGTTTGACTGCCATAATGAAATAGGGTCACTAATCAACGTGTTTTCTCAAAAGGCCTTCAGTCAAATTCCTTGATACTTAAAATGCATAGAGTGGATTATAATAATGAAAAAGGATAATTTGAAATCTTGGTTTCAACTCTAAAGGAACTCTTTAAAAAAAAGATTTTAAGTTTTGGAAACCCCAATGAAAAAGTAGCAACTGCACGGTTTCTACTGTCAGATTGGCTCTAAGTGCCAAAAAGTGCTGGAAACGGGGAGATAAGCCTATTTTTGCAACAATGGTTAAAATCTTCAATTTTTCATCACAGATGTGTCCAAGATGCACAAAAGCGCTGGAAACGGTGAGATAAGCCTATTTTTGCAACTTTGGTTGAAATCTTCAATTTTTCATCACAGATGTGCCCAAGATGCACAAAAGCGCTGGAAACGGTGAGATAAGCCTATTTTTGCAACTTTGGTTAAAATCTTCAATTTTTCATCACAGATGTGCCCAAGATGCGCAAAAGCGCTGGAAACGGTGAGATAAGCCTATTTTTGCAACTTTGGTTAAAATCTTAAATTTTTCATCACAGATGTGCCCAAGATGCACAAAAGCGCTGGAAACGGTGAGATAAGCCTATTTTTGCAACTTTGGTTAAAATCTTCATTTTTTCATCACAGATATGCCCAAGGTGCACAAAAGTGCTGGAAACGGTGAGATAAGCCTAATTTTGCAACAATGTTTAAGGTTTGGAGGTTTCATAGACTAAAGTTGAAAATCAGTGGTTTGACTGCCATAATGAAATAGGGTCACTAATCAACGTGTTTTCTCAAAAGGCCTTCACTCAATTTCCTTGATACTTAAAATGCATACAGTGGATTATAATAATGAAAAAGGATAATTTGAAATCTTGGTTTCAACTCTAAAGGAACTCTTTAAAAAAAAGATTTTAAGTTTTGGAAACCCCAATGAAAAAGTAGCAACTGCACGGTTTCTACTGTCAGATTCGCTCTAAGTGCCAAAAAGTGCTGTAAACGGGGAGATAAGCCTATTTTTGCAACAATGGTTAAAATCTTCAATTTTTCATCACAGATGTGCCCAAGATGCACAAAAGCGCTGGAAACGGTGAGATAAGCCTATTTTTGCAACTTTGGTTAAAATCTTCATTTTTTCATCACAGATATGCCCAAGGTGCACAAAAGTGCTGGAAACGGTGAGATAAGCCTAATTTTGCAACAATGTTTAAGGTTTGGAGGTTTCATAGACTAAAGTTGAAAATCAGTGGTTTGACTGCCATAATGAAATAGGGTCACTAATCAACGTGTTTTCTCAAAAGGCCTTCAGTCAAATTCCTTGATACTTAAAATGCATACAGTGGATTATAATAATGAAAAAGGATAATTTGAAATCTTGGTTTCAACTCTAAAGGAACTCTTTAAAAAAAAGATTTTAAGTTTTGGAAACCCCAATGAAAAAGTAGCAACTGCACGGATTCTACTGTCAGATTGGCTCTAAGTGCCAAAAAGTGCTGGAAACGGGGAGATAAGCCTATTTTTGCAACAATGGTTAAAATCTTCAATTTTTCATCACAGATGTGTCCAAGATGCACAAAAGCGCTGGAAACGGTGAGATAAGCCTATTTTTGCAACTTTGGTTGAAATCTTCAATTTTTCATCACAGATGTGCCCAAGATGCACAAAAGCGCTGGAAACGGTGAGATAAGCCTATTTTTGCAACTTTGGTTAAAATCTTCATTTTTTCATCACAGATATGCCCAAGGTGCACAAAAGTGCTGGAAACGGTGAGATAAGCCTAATTTTGCAACAATGTTTAAGGTTTGGAGGTTTCATAGACTAAAGTTGAAAATCAGTGGTTTGACTGCCATAATGAAATAGGGTCACTAATCAACGTGTTTTCTCAAAAGGCCTTCAGTCAAATTCCTTGATACTTAAAATGCATACAGTGGATTATAATAATGAAAAAGGATAATTTGAAATCTTGGTTTCAACTCTAAAGGAACTCTTTAAAAAAAAGATTTTAAGTTTTGGAAACCCCAATGAAAAAGTAGCAACTGCACGGATTCTACTGTCAGATTGGCTCTAAGTGCCAAAAAGTGCTGGAAACGGGGAGATAAGCCTATTTTTGCAACAATGGTTAAAATCTTCAATTTTTCATCACAGATGTGTCCAAGATGCACAAAAGCGCTGGAAACGGTGAGATAAGCCTATTTTTGCAACTTTGGTTAAAATCTTCAATTTTTCATCACAGATATGCCCAAGGTGCACAAAAGCGCTGGAAACGGTGAGATAAGCCTATTTTTGCAACTTTGGTTAAAATCTTCAATTTTTCATCACAGATGTGCCCAAGATGCGCAAAAGCGCTGGAAACGGTGAGATAAGCCTATTTTTGCAACTTTGGTTAAAATCTTCATTTTTTCATCACAGATATGCCCAAGGTGCACAAAAGTGCTGGAAACGGTGAGATAAGCCTAATTTTGCAACAATGTTTAAGGTTTGGAGGTTTCATAGACTAAAGTTGAAAATCAGTGGTTTGACTGCCATAATGAAATAGGGTCACTAATCAACGTGTTTTCTCAAAAGGCCTTCAGTCTTTTGAGATACTTAAAATGCATACAGTGGATTATAATAATGAAAAAGGATAATTTGAAATCTTGGTTTCAACTCTAAAGGAACTCTTTAAAAAAAAGATTTTAAGTTTTGGAAACCCCAATGAAAAAGTAGCAACTGCACGGATTCTACTGTCAGATTGGCTCTAAGTGCCAAAAAGTGCTGGAAACGGTGAGATAAGCCTATTTTTGCAACTTTGGTTAAAATCTTCAATTTTTCATCACAGATGTGCCCAAGATGCGCAAAAGCGCTGGAAACGGTGAGATAAGCCTATTTTTGCAACTTTGGTTAAAATCTTCATTTTTTCATCACAGATATGCCCAAGGTGCACAAAAGTGCTGGAAACGGTGAGATAAGCCTAATTTTGCAACAATGTTTAAGGTTTGGAGGTTTCATAGACTAAAGTTGAAAATCAGTGGTTTGACTGCCATAATGAAATAGGGTCACTAATCAACGTGTTTTCTCAAAAGGCCTTCAGTCAAATTCCTTGATACTTAAAATGCATACAGTGGATTATAATAATGAAAAAGGATAATTTGAAATCTTGGTTTCAACTCTAAAGGAACTCTTTAAAAAAAAGATTTTAAGTTTTGGAAACCCCAATGAAAAAGTAGCAACTGCACGGATTCTACTGTCAGATTGGCTCTAAGTGCCAAAAAGTGCTGGAAACGGGGAGATAAGCCTATTTTTGCAACAATGGTTAAAATCTTCAATTTTTCATCACAGATGTGCCCAAGATGCACAAAAGCGCTGGAAACGGTGAGATAAGCCTATTTTTGCAACTTTGGTTAAAATCTTCAATTTTTCATCACAGATGTGCCCAAGATGCACAAAAGCGCTGGAAACGGTGAGATAAGCCTATTTTTGCAACTTTGGTTAAAATCTTCAATTTTTCATCACAGATGTGCCCAAGATGCGCAAAAGCGCTGGAAACGGTGAGATAAGCCTATTTTTGCAACTTTGGTTAAAATCTTCATTTTTTCATCACAGATATGCCCAAGGTGCACAAAAGTGCTGGAAACGGTGAGATAAGCCTAATTTTGCAACAATGTTTAAGGTTTGGAGGTTTCATAGACTAAAGTTGAAAATCAGTGGTTTGACTGCCATAATGAAATAGGGTCACTAATCAACGTGTTTTCTCAAAAGGCCTTCAGTCAAATTCCTTGATACTTAAAATGCATACAGTGGATTATAATAATGAAAAAGGATAATTTGAAATCTTGGTTTCAACTCTAAAGGAACTCTTTAAAAAAAAGATTTTAAGTTTTGGAAACCCCAATGAAAAAGTAGCAACTGCACGGATTCTACTGTCAGATTGGCTCTAAGTGCCAAAAAGTGCTGGAAACGGGGAGATAAGCCTATTTTTGCAACAATGGTTAAAATCTTCAATTTTTCATCACAGATGTGTCCAAGATGCACAAAAGCGCTGGAAACGGTGAGATAAGCCTATTTTTGCAACTTTGGTTAAAATCTTCAATTTTTCATCACAGATATGCCCAAGGTGCACAAAAGCGCTGGAAACGGTGAGATAAGCCTATTTTTGCAACTTTGGTTAAAATCTTCAATTTTTCATCACAGATGTGCCCAAGATGCGCAAAAGCGCTGGAAACGGTGAGATAAGCCTATTTTTGCAACTTTGGTTAAAATCTTCATTTTTTCATCACAGATATGCCCAAGGTGCACAAAAGTGCTGGAAACGGTGAGATAAGCCTAATTTTGCAACAATGTTTAAGGTTTGGAGGTTTCATAGACTAAAGTTGAAAATCAGTGGTTTGACTGCCATAATGAAATAGGGTCACTAATCAACGTGTTTTCTCAAAAGGCCTTCAGTCTTTTGAGATACTTAAAATGCATACAGTGGATTATAATAATGAAAAAGGATAATTTGAAATCTTGGTTTCAACTCTAAAGGAACTCTTTAAAAAAAAGATTTTAAGTTTTGGAAACCCCAATGAAAAAGTAGCAACTGCACGGATTCTACTGTCAGATTGGCTCTAAGTGCCAAAAAGTGCTGGAAACGGGGAGATAAGCCTATTTTTGCAACAATGGTTAAAATCCTCAATTTTTCATCACAGATGTGTCCAAGATGCACAAAAGCGCTGGAAACGGTGAGATAAGCCTATTTTTGCAACTTTGGTTGAAATCTTCAATTTTTCATCACAGATGTGCCCAAGATGCACAAAAGCGCTGGAAACGGTGAGATAAGCCTATTTTTGCAACTTTGGTTAAAATCTTCATTTTTTCATCACAGATATGCCCAAGGTGCACAAAAGTGCTGGAAACGGTGAGATAAGCCTAATTTTGCAACAATGTTTAAGGTTTGGAGGTTTCATAGACTAAAGTTGAAAATCAGTGGTTTGACTGCCATAATGAAATAGGGTCACTAATCAACGTGTTTTCTCAAAAGGCCTTCAGTCAAATTCCTTGATACTTAAAATGCATACAGTGGATTATAATAATGAAAAAGGATAATTTGAAATCTTGGTTTCAACTCTAAAGGAACTCTTTAAAAAAAAGATTTTAAGTTTTGGAAACCCCAATGAAAAAGTAGCAACTGCACGGATTCTACTGTCAGATTGGCTCTAAGTGCCAAAAAGTGCTGGAAACGGGGAGATAAGCCTATTTTTGCAACAATGGTTAAAATCTTCAATTTTTCATCACAGATGTGTCCAAGATGCACAAAAGCGCTGGAAACGGTGAGATAAGCCTATTTTTGCAACTTTGGTTAAAATCTTCAATTTTTCATCACAGATATGCCCAAGGTGCACAAAAGTGCTGGAAACGGTGAGATAAGCCTAATTTTGCAACAATGTTTAAGGTTTGGAGGTTTCATAGACTAAAGTTGAAAATCAGTGGTTTGACTGCCATAATGAAATAGGGTCACTAATCAACGTGTTTTCTCAAAAGGCCTTCAGTCAAATTCCTTGATACTTAAAATGCATACAGTGGATTATAATAATGAAAAAGGATAATTTGAAATCTTGGTTTCAACTCTAAAGGAACTCTTTAAAAAAAAGATTTTAAGTTTTGGAAACCCCAATGAAAAAGTAGCAACTGCACGGTTTCTACTGTCAGATTGGCTCTAAGTGCCAAAAAGTGCTGGAAACGGGGAGATAAGCCTATTTTTGCAACAATGGTTAAAATCTTCAATTTTTCATCACAGATGTGCCCAAGATGCACAAAAGCGCTGGAAACGGTGAGATAAGCCTATTTTTGCAACAATGGTTAAAATCTTCAATTTTTCATCACAGATGTGTCCAAGATGCACAAAAGCGCTGGAAACGGTGAGATAAGCCTATTTTTGCAACTTTGGTTGAAATCTTCAATTTTTCATCACAGATGTGCCCAAGATGCACAAAAGCGCTGGAAACGGTGAGATAAGCCTATTTTTGCAACTTTGGTTAAAATCTTCAATTTTTCATCACAGATGTGCCCAAGATGCACAAAAGCGCTGGAAACGGTGAGATAAGCCTATTTTTGCAACTTTGGTTAAAATCTTAAATTTTTCATCACAGATATGCCCAAGGTGCACAAAAGTGCTGGAAACGGTGAGATAAGCCTAATTTTGCAACAATGTTTAAGGTTTGGAGGTTTCATAGACTAAAGTTGAAAATCAGTGGTTTGACTGCCATAATGAAATAGGGTCACTAATCAACGTGTTTTCTCAAAAGGCCTTCAGTCAAATTCCTTGATACTTAAAATGCATACAGTGGATTATAATAATGAAAAAGGATAATTTGAAATCTTGGTTTCAACTCTAAAGGAACTCTTTAAAAAAAAGATTTTAAGTTTTGGAAACCCCAATGAAAAAGTAGCAACTGCACGGTTTCTACTGTCAGATTGGCTCTAAGTGCCAAAAAGTGCTGGAAACGGGGAGATAAGCCTATTTTTGCAACAATGGTTAAAATCTTCAATTTTTCATCACAGATGTGCCCAAGATGCACAAAAGCGCTGGAAACGGTGAGATAAGCCTATTTTTGCAACTTTGGTTAAAATCTTCAATTTTTCATCACAGATGTGCCCAAGATGCACAAAAGCGCTGGAAACGGTGAGATAAGCCTATTTTTGCAACTTTGGTTAAAATCTTCAATTTTTCATCACAGATATGCCCAAGGTGCACAAAAGTGCTGGAAACGGTGAGATAAGCCTAATTTTGCAACAATGTTTAAGGTTTGGAGGTTTCATAGACTAAAGTTGAAAATCAGTGGTTTGACTGCCATAATGAAATAGGGTCACTAATCAACGTGTTTTCTCAAAAGGCCTTCAGTCAAATTCCTTGATACTTAAAATGCATACAGTGGATTATAATAATGAAAAAGGATAATTTGAAATCTTGGTTTCAACTCTAAAGGAACTCTTTAAAAAAAAGATTTTAAGTTTTGGAAACCCCAATGAAAAAGTAGCAACTGCACGGTTTCTACTGTCAGATTGGCTCTAAGTGCCAAAAAGTGCTGGAAACGGGGAGATAAGCCTATTTTTGCAACAATGGTTAAAATCTTCAATTTTTCATCACAGATGTGTCCAAGATGCACAAAAGCGCTGGAAACGGTGAGATAAGCCTATTTTTGCAACTTTGGTTGAAATCTTCAATTTTTCATCACAGATGTGCCCAAGATGCACAAAAGCGCTGGAAACGGTGAGATAAGCCTATTTTTGCAACTTTGGTTAAAATCTTCAATTTTTCATCACAGATGTGCCCAAGATGCGCAAAAGCGCTGGAAACGGTGAGATAAGCCTATTTTTGCAACTTTGGTTAAAATCTTAAATTTTTCATCACAGATGTGCCCAAGATGCCCAAAAGCGCTGGAAACGGTGAGATAAGCCTATTTTTGCAACTTTGGTTAAAATCTTCAATTTTTCATCACAGATGTGCCCAAGATGCACAAAAGCGCTGGAAACGGTGAGATAAGCCTATTTTTGCAACTTTGGTTAAAATCTTCAATTTTTCATCACAGATGTGCCCAAGATGCGCAAAAGCGCTGGAAACGGTGAGATAAGCCTATTTTTGCAACTTTGGTTAAAATCTTAAATTTTTCATCACAGATGTGCCCAAGGTGCGCAAAAGTGCTGGAAACGGTGAGATAAGCCTAATTTTGCAACAATGTTTAAGGTTTGGAGGTTTCATAGACTAAAGTTGAAAATCAGTGGTTTGACTGCCATAATGAAATAGGGTCACTAATCAACGTGTTTTCTCAAAAGGCCTTCAGTCAAATTCCTTGATACTTAAAATGCATACAGTGGATTATAATAATGAAAAAGGATAATTTGAAATCTTGGTTTCAACTCTAAAGGAACTCTTTAAAAAAAAGATTTTAAGTTTTGGAAACCCCAATGAAAAAGTAGCAACTGCACGGTTTCTACTGTCAGATTGGCTCTAAGTGCCAAAAAGTGCTGGAAACGGGGAGATAAGCCTATTTTTGCAACAATGGTTAAAATCTTCAATTTTTCATCACAGATGTGCCCAAGATGCACAAAAGCGCTGGAAACGGTGAGATAAGCCTATTTTTGCAACTTTGGTTAAAATCTTCAATTTTTCATCACAGATGTGCCCAAGATGCGCAAAAGCGCTGGAAACGGTGAGATAAGCCTATTTTTGCAACTTTGGTTAAAATCTTCATTTTTTCATCACAGATATGCCCAAGGTGCACAAAAGTGCTGGAAACGGTGAGATAAGCCTAATTTTGCAACAATGTTTAAGGTTTGGAGGTTTCATAGACTAAAGTTGAAAATCAGTGGTTTGACTGCCATAATGAAATAGGGTCACTAATCAACGTGTTTTCTCAAAAGGCCTTCAGTCAAATTCCTTGATACTTAAAATGCATACAGTGGATTATAATAATGAAAAAGGATAATTTGAAATCTTGGTTTCAACTCTAAAGGAACTCTTTAAAAAAAAGATTTTAAGTTTTGGAAACCCCAATGAAAAAGTAGCAACTGCACGGATTCTACTGTCAGATTGGCTCTAAGTGCCAAAAAGTGCTGGAAACGGGGAGATAAGCCTATTTTTGCAACAATGGTTAAAATCTTCAATTTTTCATCACAGATGTGTCCAAGATGCACAAAAGCGCTGGAAACGGTGAGATAAGCCTATTTTTGCAACTTTGGTTAAAATCTTCATTTTTTCATCACAGATATGCCCAAGGTGCGCAAAAGTGCTGGAAACGGTGAGATAAGCCTAATTTTGCAACAATGTTTAAAGTTTGGAGGTTTCATAGACTAAAGTTGAAAATCAATGGTTTGACTGCCATAATGAAATAGGGTCACTAATCAACGTGTTTTCTCAAAAGGCCTTCAGTCAAATTCCTTTATACTTAAAATGCATACAGTGGATTATAATAATGAAAAAGGATAATTTGAAATCTTGGTTTCAACTCTAAAGGAACTCTTTAAAAAAAAGATTTTAAGTTTTGGAAACCCCAATGAAAAAGTAGCAACTGCACGGATTCTACTGTCAGATTGGCTCTAAGTGCCAAAAAGTGCTGGAAACGGGGAGATAAGCCTATTTTTGCAACAATGGTTAAAATCTTCAATTTTTCATCACAGATGTGCCCAAGATGCACAAAAGCGCTGGAAACGGTGAG
Organism: Pleuronectes platessa; assembly: GCF_947347685.1. Classification (NCBI taxonomy): domain Eukaryota; kingdom Metazoa; phylum Chordata; class Actinopteri; order Pleuronectiformes; family Pleuronectidae; genus Pleuronectes; species Pleuronectes platessa. Next base: position 170,515 of record NW_026518944.1, on the reverse strand, counting down.
ATAAGCCTATTTTTGCAACTTTGGTTAAAATCTTCAATTTTTCATCACAGATGTGCCCAAGATGCACAAAAGCGCTGGAAACGGTGAGATAAGCCTATTTTTGCAACTTTGGTTAAAATCTTCAATTTTTCATCACAGATATGCCCAAGGTGCACAAAAGTGCTGGAAACGGTGAGATAAGCCTAATTTTGCAACAATGTTTAAGGTTTGGAGGTTTCATAGACTAAAGTTGAAAATCAGTGGTTTGACTGCCATAATGAAATAGGGTCACTAATCAACGTGTTTTCTCAAAAGGCCTTCAGTCAAATTCCTTGATACTTAAAATGCATACAGTGGATTATAATAATGAAAAAGGATAATTTGAAATCTTGGTTTCAACTCTAAAGGAACTCTTTAAAAAAAAGATTTTAAGTTTTGGAAACCCCAATGAAAAAGTAGCAACTGCACGGTTTCTACTGTCAGATTGGCTCTAAGTGCCAAAAAGTGCTGGAAACGGGGAGATAAGCCTATTTTTGCAACAATGGTTAAAATCTTCAATTTTTCATCACAGATGTGCCCAAGATGCGCAAAAGCGCTGGAAACGGTGAGATAAGCCTATTTTTGCAACTTTGGTTAAAATCTTCATTTTTTCATCACAGATATGCCCAAGGTGCACAAAAGTGCTGGAAACGGTGAGATAAGCCTAATTTTGCAACAATGTTTAAGGTTTGGAGGTTTCATAGACTAAAGTTGAAAATCAGTGGTTTGACTGCCATAATGAAATAGGGTCACTAATCAACGTGTTTTCTCAAAAGGCCTTCAGTCAAATTCCTTGATACTTAAAATGCATACAGTGGATTATAATAATGAAAAAGGATAATTTGAAATCTTGGTTTCAACTCTAAAGGAACTCTTTAAAAAAAAGATTTTAAGTTTTGGAAACCCCAATGAAAAAGTAGCAACTGCACGGATTCTACTGTCAGATTGGCTCTAAGTGCCAAAAAGTGCTGGAAACGGTGAGATAAGCCTATTTTTGCAACAATGGTTAAAATCTTCAATTTTTCATCACAGATGTGTCCAAGATGCACAAAAGCGCTGGAAACGGTGAGATAAGCCTATTTTTGCAACTTTGGTTAAAATCTTCATTTTTTCATCACAGATATGCCCAAGGTGCGCAAAAGTGCTGGAAACGGTGAGATAAGCCTAATTTTGCAACAATGTTTAAAGTTTGGAGGTTTCATAGACTAAAGTTGAAAATCAATGGTTTGACTGCCATAATGAAATAGGGTCACTAATCAACGTGTTTTCTCAAAAGGCCTTCAGTCAAATTCCTTTATACTTAAAATGCATACAGTGGATTATAATAATGAAAAAGGATAATTTGAAATCTTGGTTTCAACTCTAAAGGAACTCTTTAAAAAAAAGATTTTAAGTTTTGGAAACCCCAATGAAAAAGTAGCAACTGCACGGATTCTACTGTCAGATTGGCTCTAAGTGCCAAAAGTGCTGGAAACGGGGAGATAAGCCTATTTTTGCAACAATGGTTAAAATCTTCAATTTTTCATCACAGATGTGTCCAAGATGCACAAAAGCGCTGGAAACGGTGAGATAAGCCTATTTTTGCAACTTTGGTTAAAATCTTCAATTTTTCATCACAGATGTGCCCAAGATGCGCAAAAGCGCTGGAAACGGTGAGATAAGCCTATTTTTGCAACTTTGGTTAAAATCTTCATTTTTTCATCACAGATATGCCCAAGGTGCACAAAAGTGCTGGAAACGGTGAGATAAGCCTAATTTTGCAACAATGTTTAAGGTTTGGAGGTTTCATAGACTAAAGTTGAAAATCAGTGGTTTGACTGCCATAATGAAATAGGGTCACTAATCAACGTGTTTTCTCAAAAGGCCTTCAGTCAAATTCCTTGATACTTAAAATGCATACAGTGGATTATAATAATGAAAAAGGATAATTTGAAATCTTGGTTTCAACTCTAAAGGAACTCTTTAAAAAAAAGATTTTAAGTTTTGGAAACCCCAATGAAAAAGTAGCAACTGCACGGATTCTACTGTCAGATTGGCTCTAAGTGCCAAAAAGTGCTGGAAACGGGGAGATAAGCCTATTTTTGCAACAATGGTTAAAATCTTCAATTTTTCATCACAGATGTGTCCAAGATGCACAAAAGCGCTGGAAACGGTGAGATAAGCCTATTTTTGCAACTTTGGTTAAAATCTTCAATTTTTCATCACAGATGTGCCCAAGATGCACAAAAGCGCTGGAAACGGTGAGATAAGCCTATTTTTGCAACTTTGGTTAAAATCTTCAATTTTTCATCACAGATGTGTCCAAGATGCGCAAAAGCGCTGGAAACGGTGAGATAAGCCTATTTTTGCAACTTTGGTTAAAATCTTAAATTTTTCATCACAGATGTGCCCAAGATGCCCAAAAGCGCTGGAAACGGTGAGATAAGCCTATTTTTGCAACTTTGGTTAAAATCTTCAATTTTTCATCACAGATGTGCCCAAGATGCACAAAAGCGCTGGAAACGGTGAGATAAGCCTATTTTTGCAACTTTGGTTAAAATCTTCAATTTTTCATCACAGATGTGCCCAAGATGCGCAAAAGCGCTGGAAACGGTGAGATAAGCCTATTTTTGCAACTTTGGTTAAAATCTTAAATTTTTCATCACAGATGTGCCCAAGGTGCGCAAAAGTGCTGGAAACGGTGAGATAAGCCTAATTTTGCAACAATGTTTAAGGTTTGGAGGTTTCATAGACTAAAGTTGAAAATCAGTGGTTTGACTGCCATAATGAAATAGGGTCACTAATCAACGTGTTTTCTCAAAAGGCCTTCACTCAATTTCCTTGATACTTAAAATGCATACAGTGGATTATAATAATGAAAAAGGATAATTTGAAATCTTGGTTTCAACTCTAAAGGAACTCTTTAAAAAAAAGATTTTAAGTTTTGGAAACCCCAATGAAAAAGTAGCAACTGCACGGTTTCTACTGTCAGATTCGCTCTAAGTGCCAAAAAGTGCTGTAAACGGGGAGATAAGCCTATTTTTGCAACAATGGTTAAAATCTTCAATTTTTCATCACAGATGTGTCCAAGATGCACAAAAGCGCTGGAAACGGTGAGATAAGCCTATTTTTGCAACTTTGGTTAAAATCTTAAATTTTTCATCACAGATATGCCCAAGGTGCACAAAAGTGCTGGAAACGGTGAGATAAGCCTAATTTTGCAACAATGTTTAAGGTTTGGAGGTTTCATAGACTAAAGTTGAAAATCAGTGGTTTGACTGCCATAATGAAATAGGGTCACTAATCAACGTGTTTTCTCAAAAGGCCTTCAGTCAAATTCCTTGATACTTAAAATGCATACAGTGGATTATAATAATGAAAAAGGATAATTTGAAATCTTGGTTTCAACTCTAAAGGAACTCTTTAAAAAAAAGATTTTAAGTTTTGGAAACCCCAATGAAAAAGTAGCAACTGCACGGTTTCTACTGTCAGATTGGCTCTAAGTGCCAAAAAGTGCTGGAAACGGGGAGATAAGCCTATTTTTGCAACAATGGTTAAAATCTTCAATTTTTCATCACAGATGTGTCCAAGATGCACAAAAGCGCTGGAAACGGTGAGATAAGCCTATTTTTGCAACTTTGGTTGAAATCTTCAATTTTTCATCACAGATGTGTCCAAGATGCACAAAAGCGCTGGAAACGGTGAGATAAGCCTATTTTTGCAACTTTGGTTAAAATCTTCAATTTTTCATCACAGATGTGCCCAAGATGCGCAAAAGCGCTGGAAACGGTGAGATAAGCCTATTTTTGCAACTTTGGTTAAAATCTTAAATTTTTCATCACAGATGTGCCCAAGATGCACAAAAGCGCTGGAAACGGTGAGATAAGCCTATTTTTGCAACTTTGGTTAAAATCTTCAATTTTTCATCACAGATGTGCCCAAGATGCGCAAAAGCGCTGGAAACGGTGAGATAAGCCTATTTTTGCAACTTTGGTTAAAATCTTCATTTTTTCATCACAGATATGCCCAAGGTGCACAAAAGTGCTGGAAACGGTGAGATAAGCCTAATTTTGCAACAATGTTTAAGGTTTGGAGGTTTCATAGACTAAAGTTGAAAATCAGTGGTTTGACTGCCATAATGAAATAGGGTCACTAATCAACGTGTTTTCTCAAAAGGCCTTCAGTCAAATTCCTTGATACTTAAAATGCATACAGTGGATTATAATAATGAAAAAGGATAATTTGAAATCTTGGTTTCAACTCTAAAGGAACTCTTTAAAAAAAAGATTTTAAGTTTTGGAAACCCCAATGAAAAAGTAGCAACTGCACGGATTCTACTGTCAGATTGGCTCTAAGTGCCAAAAAGTGCTGGAAACGGGGAGATAAGCCTATTTTTGCAACAATGGTTAAAATCTTCAATTTTTCATCACAGATGTGCCCAAGATGCACAAAAGCGCTGGAAACGGTGAGATAAGCCTATTTTTGCAACTTTGGTTAAAATCTTCAATTTTTCATCACAGATGTGTCCAAGATGCGCAAAAGCGCTGGAAAATGTGAGATAAGCCTATTTTTGCAACTTTGGTTAAAATCTTCAATTTTTCATCACAGATGTGCCCAAGATGCACAAAAGCGCTGGAAACGGTGAGATAAGCCTATTTTTGCAACTTTGGTTAAAATCTTAAATTTTTCATCACAGATATGCCCAAGGTGCACAAAAGTGCTGGAAACGGTGAGATAAGCCTAATTTTGCAACAATGTTTAAAGTTTGGAGGTTTCATAGACTAAAGTTGAAAATCAATGGTTTGACTGCCATAATGAAATAGGGTCACTAATCAACGTGTTTTCTCAAAAGGCCTTCAGTCAAATTCCTTTATACTTAAAATGCATACAGTGGATTATAATAATGAAAAAGGATAATTTGAAATCTTGGTTTCAACTCTAAAGGAACTCTTTAAAAAAAAGATTTTAAGTTTTGGAAACCCCAATGAAAAAGTAGCAACTGCACGGATTCTACTGTCAGATTGGCTCTAAGTGCCAAAAAGTGCTGGAAACGGGGAGATAAGCCTATTTTTGCAACAATGGTTAAAATCTTCAATTTTTCATCACAGATGTGTCCAAGATGCACAAAAGCGCTGGAAACGGTGAGATAAGCCTATTTTTGCAACTTTGGTTAAAATCTTCAATTTTTCATCACAGATGTGCCCAAGATGCGCAAAAGCGCTGGAAACGGTGAGATAAGCCTATTTTTGCAACTTTGGTTAAAATCTTCATTTTTTCATCACAGATATGCCCAAGGTGCACAAAAGTGCTGGAAACGGTGAGATAAGCCTAATTTTGCAACAATGTTTAAGGTTTGGAGGTTTCATAGACTAAAGTTGAAAATCAGTGGTTTGACTGCCATAATGAAATAGGGTCACTAATCAACGTGTTTTCTCAAAAGGCCTTCAGTCAAATTCCTTGATACTTAAAATGCATACAGTGGATTATAATAATGAAAAAGGATAATTTGAAATCTTGGTTTCAACTCTAAAGGAACTCTTTAAAAAAAAGATTTTAAGTTTTGGAAACCCCAATGAAAAAGTAGCAACTGCACGGATTCTACTGTCAGATTGGCTCTAAGTGCCAAAAAGTGCTGGAAACGGGGAGATAAGCCTATTTTTGCAACAATGGTTAAAATCTTCAATTTTTCATCACAGATGTGTCCAAGATGCACAAAAGCGCTGGAAACGGTGAGATAAGCCTATTTTTGCAACTTTGGTTAAAATCTTCAATTTTTCATCACAGATGTGCCCAAGATGCACAAAAGCGCTGGAAACGGTGAGATAAGCCTATTTTTGCAACTTTGGTTAAAATCTTCAATTTTTCATCACAGATGTGTCCAAGATGCGCAAAAGCGCTGGAAACGGTGAGATAAGCCTATTTTTGCAACTTTGGTTAAAATCTTAAATTTTTCATCACAGATGTGCCCAAGATGCCCAAAAGCGCTGGAAACGGTGAGATAAGCCTATTTTTGCAACTTTGGTTAAAATCTTCAATTTTTCATCACAGATGTGCCCAAGATGCACAAAAGCGCTGGAAACGGTGAGATAAGCCTATTTTTGCAACTTTGGTTAAAATCTTCAATTTTTCATCACAGATGTGCCCAAGATGCACAAAAGCGCTGGAAACGGTGAGATAAGCCTATTTTTGCAACTTTGGTTAAAATCTTCAATTTTTCATCACAGATATGCCCAAGGTGCACAAAAGTGCTGGAAACGGTGAGATAAGCCTAATTTTGCAACAATGTTTAAGGTTTGGAGGTTTCATAGACTAAAGTTGAAAATCAGTGGTTTGACTGCCATAATGAAATAGGGTCACTAATCAACGTGTTTTCTCAAAAGGCCTTCAGTCAAATTCCTTGATACTTAAAATGCATACAGTGGATTATAATAATGAAAAAGGATAATTTGAAATCTTGGTTTCAACTCTAAAGGAACTCTTTAAAAAAAAGATTTTAAGTTTTGGAAACCCCAATGAAAAAGTAGCAACTGCACGGTTTCTACTGTCAGATTGGCTCTAAGTGCCAAAAAGTGCTGGAAACGGGGAGATAAGCCTATTTTTGCAACAATGGTTAAAATCTTCAATTTTTCATCACAGATGTGTCCAAGATGCACAAAAGCGCTGGAAACGGTGAGATAAGCCTATTTTTGCAACTTTGGTTGAAATCTTCAATTTTTCATCACAGATGTGCCCAAGATGCACAAAAGCGCTGGAAACGGTGAGATAAGCCTATTTTTGCAACTTTGGTTAAAATCTTCAATTTTTCATCACAGATGTGCCCAAGATGCGCAAAAGCGCTGGAAACGGTGAGATAAGCCTATTTTTGCAACTTTGGTTAAAATCTTAAATTTTTCATCACAGATGTGCCCAAGATGCCCAAAAGCGCTGGAAACGGTGAGATAAGCCTATTTTTGCAACTTTGGTTAAAATCTTCAATTTTTCATCACAGATGTGCCCAAGATGCACAAAAGCGCTGGAAACGGTGAGATAAGCCTATTTTTGCAACTTTGGTTAAAATCTTCAATTTTTCATCACAGATGTGCCCAAGATGCGCAAAAGCGCTGGAAACGGTGAGATAAGCCTATTTTTGCAACTTTGGTTAAAATCTTAAATTTTTCATCACAGATGTGCCCAAGGTGCGCAAAAGTGCTGGAAACGGTGAGATAAGCCTAATTTTGCAACAATGTTTAAGGTTTGGAGGTTTCATAGACTAAAGTTGAAAATCAGTGGTTTGACTGCCATAATGAAATAGGGTCACTAATCAACGTGTTTTCTCAAAAGGCCTTCAGTCAAATTCCTTGATACTTAAAATGCATACAGTGGATTATAATAATGAAAAAGGATAATTTGAAATCTTGGTTTCAACTCTAAAGGAACTCTTTAAAAAAAAGATTTTAAGTTTTGGAAACCCCAATGAAAAAGTAGCAACTGCACGGTTTCTACTGTCAGATTGGCTCTAAGTGCCAAAAAGTGCTGGAAACGGGGAGATAAGCCTATTTTTGCAACAATGGTTAAAATCTTCAATTTTTCATCACAGATGTGCCCAAGATGCACAAAAGCGCTGGAAACGGTGAGATAAGCCTATTTTTGCAACTTTGGTTAAAATCTTCAATTTTTCATCACAGATGTGCCCAAGATGCGCAAAAGCGCTGGAAACGGTGAGATAAGCCTATTTTTGCAACTTTGGTTAAAATCTTCATTTTTTCATCACAGATATGCCCAAGGTGCACAAAAGTGCTGGAAACGGTGAGATAAGCCTAATTTTGCAACAATGTTTAAGGTTTGGAGGTTTCATAGACTAAAGTTGAAAATCAGTGGTTTGACTGCCATAATGAAATAGGGTCACTAATCAACGTGTTTTCTCAAAAGGCCTTCAGTCAAATTCCTTGATACTTAAAATGCATACAGTGGATTATAATAATGAAAAAGGATAATTTGAAATCTTGGTTTCAACTCTAAAGGAACTCTTTAAAAAAAAGATTTTAAGTTTTGGAAACCCCAATGAAAAAGTAGCAACTGCACGGATTCTACTGTCAGATTGGCTCTAAGTGCCAAAAAGTGCTGGAAACGGGGAGATAAGCCTATTTTTGCAACAATGGTTAAAATCTTCAATTTTTCATCACAGATGTGTCCAAGATGCACAAAAGCGCTGGAAACGGTGAGATAAGCCTATTTTTGCAACTTTGGTTAAAATCTTCATTTTTTCATCACAGATATGCCCAAGGTGCGCAAAAGTGCTGGAAACGGTGAGATAAGCCTAATTTTGCAACAATGTTTAAAGTTTGGAGGTTTCATAGACTAAAGTTGAAAATCAATGGTTTGACTGCCATAATGAAATAGGGTCACTAATCAACGTGTTTTCTCAAAAGGCCTTCAGTCAAATTCCTTTATACTTAAAATGCATACAGTGGATTATAATAATGAAAAAGGATAATTTGAAATCTTGGTTTCAACTCTAAAGGAACTCTTTAAAAAAAAGATTTTAAGTTTTGGAAACCCCAATGAAAAAGTAGCAACTGCACGGATTCTACTGTCAGATTGGCTCTAAGTGCCAAAAAGTGCTGGAAACGGGGAGATAAGCCTATTTTTGCAACAATGGTTAAAATCTTCAATTTTTCATCACAGATGTGCCCAAGATGCACAAAAGCGCTGGAAACGGTGAGATAAGCCTATTTTTGCAACTTTGGTTAAAATCTTCAATTTTTCATCACAGATGTGCCCAAGATGCACAAAAGCGCTGGAAACGGTGAGATAAGCCTATTTTTGCAACTTTGGTTAAAATCTTCAATTTTTCATCACAGATATGCCCAAGGTGCACAAAAGTGCTGGAAACGGTGAGATAAGCCTAATTTTGCAACAATGTTTAAGGTTTGGAGGTTTCATAGACTAAAGTTGAAAATCAGTGGTTTGACTGCCATAATGAAATAGGGTCACTAATCAACGTGTTTTCTCAAAAGGCCTTCAGTCAAATTCCTTGATACTTAAAATGCATACAGTGGATTATAATAATGAAAAAGGATAATTTGAAATCTTGGTTTCAACTCTAAAGGAACTCTTTAAAAAAAAGATTTTAAGTTTTGGAAACCCCAATGAAAAAGTAGCAACTGCACGGTTTCTACTGTCAGATTGGCTCTAAGTGCCAAAAAGTGCTGGAAACGGGGAGATAAGCCTATTTTTGCAACAATGGTTAAAATCTTCAATTTTTCATCACAGATGTGCCCAAGATGCGCAAAAGCGCTGGAAACGGTGAGATAAGCCTATTTTTGCAACTTTGGTTAAAATCTTCATTTTTTCATCACAGATATGCCCAAGGTGCACAAAAGTGCTGGAAACGGTGAGATAAGCCTAATTTTGCAACAATGTTTAAGGTTTGGAGGTTTCATAGACTAAAGTTGAAAATCAGTGGTTTGACTGCCATAATGAAATAGGGTCACTAATCAACGTGTTTTCTCAAAAGGCCTTCAGTCAAATTCCTTGATACTTAAAATGCATACAGTGGATTATAATAATGAAAAAGGATAATTTGAAATCTTGGTTTCAACTCTAAAGGAACTCTTTAAAAAAAAGATTTTAAGTTTTGGAAACCCCAATGAAAAAGTAGCAACTGCACGGATTCTACTGTCAGATTGGCTCTAAGTGCCAAAAAGTGCTGGAAACGGTGAGATAAGCCTATTTTTGCAACAATGGTTAAAATCTTCAATTTTTCATCACAGATGTGTCCAAGATGCACAAAAGCGCTGGAAACGGTGAGATAAGCCTATTTTTGCAACTTTGGTTAAAATCTTCATTTTTTCATCACAGATATGCCCAAGGTGCGCAAAAGTGCTGGAAACGGTGAGATAAGCCTAATTTTGCAACAATGTTTAAAGTTTGGAGGTTTCATAGACTAAAGTTGAAAATCAATGGTTTGACTGCCATAATGAAATAGGGTCACTAATCAACGTGTTTTCTCAAAAGGCCTTCAGTCAAATTCCTTTATACTTAAAATGCATACAGTGGATTATAATAATGAAAAAGGATAATTTGAAATCTTGGTTTCAACTCTAAAGGAACTCTTTAAAAAAAAGATTTTAAGTTTTGGAAACCCCAATGAAAAAGTAGCAACTGCACGGATTCTACTGTCAGATTGGCTCTAAGTGCCAAAAAGTGCTGGAAACGGGGAGATAAGCCTATTTTTGCAACAATGGTTAAAATCTTCAATTTTTCATCACAGATGTGTCCAAGATGCACAAAAGCGCTGGAAACGGTGAGATAAGCCTATTTTTGCAACTTTGGTTAAAATCTTCAATTTTTCATCACAGATGTGCCCAAGATGCGCAAAAGCGCTGGAAACGGTGAGATAAGCCTATTTTTGCAACTTTGGTTAAAATCTTCATTTTTTCATCACAGATATGCCCAAGGTGCACAAAAGTGCTGGAAACGGTGAGATAAGCCTAATTTTGCAACAATGTTTAAGGTTTGGAGGTTTCATAGACTAAAGTTGAAAATCAGTGGTTTGACTGCCATAATGAAATAGGGTCACTAATCAACGTGTTTTCTCAAAAGGCCTTCAGTCAAATTCCTTGATACTTAAAATGCATACAGTGGATTATAATAATGAAAAAGGATAATTTGAAATCTTGGTTTCAACTCTAAAGGAACTCTTTAAAAAAAAGATTTTAAGTTTTGGAAACCCCAATGAAAAAGTAGCAACTGCACGGATTCTACTGTCAGATTGGCTCTAAGTGCCAAAAAGTGCTGGAAACGGGGAGATAAGCCTATTTTTGCAACAATGGTTAAAATCTTCAATTTTTCATCACAGATGTGTCCAAGATGCACAAAAGCGCTGGAAACGGTGAGATAAGCCTATTTTTGCAACTTTGGTTAAAATCTTCAATTTTTCATCACAGATGTGCCCAAGATGCACAAAAGCGCTGGAAACGGTGAGATAAGCCTATTTTTGCAACTTTGGTTAAAATCTTCAATTTTTCATCACAGATGTGTCCAAGATGCGCAAAAGCGCTGGAAACGGTGAGATAAGCCTATTTTTGCAACTTTGGTTAAAATCTTAAATTTTTCATCACAGATGTGCCCAAGATGCCCAAAAGCGCTGGAAACGGTGAGATAAGCCTATTTTTGCAACTTTGGTTAAAATCTTCAATTTTTCATCACAGATGTGCCCAAGATGCACAAAAGCGCTGGAAACGGTGAGATAAGCCTATTTTTGCAACTTTGGTTAAAATCTTCAATTTTTCATCACAGATGTGCCCAAGATGCGCAAAAGCGCTGGAAACGGTGAGATAAGCCTATTTTTGCAACTTTGGTTAAAATCTTAAATTTTTCATCACAGATGTGCCCAAGGTGCGCAAAAGTGCTGGAAACGGTGAGATAAGCCTAATTTTGCAACAATGTTTAAGGTTTGGAGGTTTCATAGACTAAAGTTGAAAATCAGTGGTTTGACTGCCATAATGAAATAGGGTCACTAATCAACGTGTTTTCTCAAAAGGCCTTCACTCAATTTCCTTGATACTTAAAATGCATACAGTGGATTATAATAATGAAAAAGGATAATTTGAAATCTTGGTTTCAACTCTAAAGGAACTCTTTAAAAAAAAGATTTTAAGTTTTGGAAACCCCAATGAAAAAGTAGCAACTGCACGGTTTCTACTGTCAGATTCGCTCTAAGTGCCAAAAAGTGCTGTAAACGGGGAGATAAGCCTATTTTTGCAACAATGGTTAAAATCTTCAATTTTTCATCACAGATGTGTCCAAGATGCACAAAAGCGCTGGAAACGGTGAGATAAGCCTATTTTTGCAACTTTGGTTAAAATCTTAAATTTTTCATCACAGATATGCCCAAGGTGCACAAAAGTGCTGGAAACGGTGAGATAAGCCTAATTTTGCAACAATGTTTAAGGTTTGGAGGTTTCATAGACTAAAGTTGAAAATCAGTGGTTTGACTGCCATAATGAAATAGGGTCACTAATCAACGTGTTTTCTCAAAAGGCCTTCAGTCAAATTCCTTGATACTTAAAATGCATACAGTGGATTATAATAATGAAAAAGGATAATTTGAAATCTTGGTTTCAACTCTAAAGGAACTCTTTAAAAAAAAGATTTTAAGTTTTGGAAACCCCAATGAAAAAGTAGCAACTGCACGGTTTCTACTGTCAGATTGGCTCTAAGTGCCAAAAAGTGCTGGAAACGGGGAGATAAGCCTATTTTTGCAACAATGGTTAAAATCTTCAATTTTTCATCACAGATGTGTCCAAGATGCACAAAAGCGCTGGAAACGGTGAGATAAGCCTATTTTTGCAACTTTGGTTGAAATCTTCAATTTTTCATCACAGATGTGTCCAAGATGCACAAAAGCGCTGGAAACGGTGAGATAAGCCTATTTTTGCAACTTTGGTTAAAATCTTCAATTTTTCATCACAGATGTGCCCAAGATGCGCAAAAGCGCTGGAAACGGTGAGATAAGCCTATTTTTGCAACTTTGGTTAAAATCTTAAATTTTTCATCACAGATGTGCCCAAGATGCACAAAAGCGCTGGAAACGGTGAGATAAGCCTATTTTTGCAACTTTGGTTAAAATCTTCAATTTTTCATCACAGATGTGCCCAAGATGCGCAAAAGCGCTGGAAACGGTGAGATAAGCCTATTTTTGCAACTTTGGTTAAAATCTTCATTTTTTCATCACAGATATGCCCAAGGTGCACAAAAGTGCTGGAAACGGTGAGATAAGCCTAATTTTGCAACAATGTTTAAGGTTTGGAGGTTTCATAGACTAAAGTTGAAAATCAGTGGTTTGACTGCCATAATGAAATAGGGTCACTAATCAACGTGTTTTCTCAAAAGGCCTTCAGTCAAATTCCTTGATACTTAAAATGCATACAGTGGATTATAATAATGAAAAAGGATAATTTGAAATCTTGGTTTCAACTCTAAAGGAACTCTTTAAAAAAAAGATTTTAAGTTTTGGAAACCCCAATGAAAAAGTAGCAACTGCACGGATTCTACTGTCAGATTGGCTCTAAGTGCCAAAAAGTGCTGGAAACGGGGAGATAAGCCTATTTTTGCAACAATGGTTAAAATCTTCAATTTTTCATCACAGATGTGCCCAAGATGCACAAAAGCGCTGGAAACGGTGAGATAAGCCTATTTTTGCAACTTTGGTTAAAATCTTCAATTTTTCATCACAGATGTGTCCAAGATGCGCAAAAGCGCTGGAAAATGTGAGATAAGCCTATTTTTGCAACTTTGGTTAAAATCTTCAATTTTTCATCACAGATGTGCCCAAGATGCACAAAAGCGCTGGAAACGGTGAGATAAGCCTATTTTTGCAACTTTGGTTAAAATCTTAAATTTTTCATCACAGATATGCCCAAGGTGCACAAAAGTGCTGGAAACGGTGAGATAAGCCTAATTTTGCAACAATGTTTAAAGTTTGGAGGTTTCATAGACTAAAGTTGAAAATCAATGGTTTGACTGCCATAATGAAATAGGGTCACTAATCAACGTGTTTTCTCAAAAGGCCTTCAGTCAAATTCCTTTATACTTAAAATGCATACAGTGGATTATAATAATGAAAAAGGATAATTTGAAATCTTGGTTTCAACTCTAAAGGAACTCTTTAAAAAAAAGATTTTAAGTTTTGGAAACCCCAATGAAAAAGTAGCAACTGCACGGATTCTACTGTCAGATTGGCTCTAAGTGCCAAAAAGTGCTGGAAACGGGGAGATAAGCCTATTTTTGCAACAATGGTTAAAATCTTCAATTTTTCATCACAGATGTGTCCAAGATGCACAAAAGCGCTGGAAACGGTGAGATAAGCCTATTTTTGCAACTTTGGTTAAAATCTTCAATTTTTCATCACAGATGTGCCCAAGATGCGCAAAAGCGCTGGAAACGGTGAGATAAGCCTATTTTTGCAACTTTGGTTAAAATCTTCATTTTTTCATCACAGATATGCCCAAGGTGCACAAAAGTGCTGGAAACGGTGAGATAAGCCTAATTTTGCAACAATGTTTAAGGTTTGGAGGTTTCATAGACTAAAGTTGAAAATCAGTGGTTTGACTGCCATAATGAAATAGGGTCACTAATCAACGTGTTTTCTCAAAAGGCCTTCAGTCAAATTCCTTGATACTTAAAATGCATACAGTGGATTATAATAATGAAAAAGGATAATTTGAAATCTTGGTTTCAACTCTAAAGGAACTCTTTAAAAAAAAGATTTTAAGTTTTGGAAACCCCAATGAAAAAGTAGCAACTGCACGGATTCTACTGTCAGATTGGCTCTAAGTGCCAAAAAGTGCTGGAAACGGGGAGATAAGCCTATTTTTGCAACAATGGTTAAAATCTTCAATTTTTCATCACAGATGTGTCCAAGATGCACAAAAGCGCTGGAAACGGTGAGATAAGCCTATTTTTGCAACTTTGGTTAAAATCTTCAATTTTTCATCACAGATGTGCCCAAGATGCACAAAAGCGCTGGAAACGGTGAGATAAGCCTATTTTTGCAACTTTGGTTAAAATCTTCAATTTTTCATCACAGATGTGTCCAAGATGCGCAAAAGCGCTGGAAACGGTGAGATAAGCCTATTTTTGCAACTTTGGTTAAAATCTTAAATTTTTCATCACAGATGTGCCCAAGATGCCCAAAAGCGCTGGAAACGGTGAGATAAGCCTATTTTTGCAACTTTGGTTAAAATCTTCAATTTTTCATCACAGATGTGCCCAAGATGCACAAAAGCGCTGGAAACGGTGAGATAAGCCTATTTTTGCAACTTTGGTTAAAATCTTCAATTTTTCATCACAGATGTGCCCAAGATGCGCAAAAGCACTGGAAACGGTGAGATAAGCCTATTTTTGCAACTTTGGTTAAAATCTTAAATTTTTCATCACAGATGTGCCCAAGGTGCGCAAAAGTGCTGGAAACGGTGAGATAAGCCTAATTTTGCAACAATGTTTAAGGTTTGGAGGTTTCATAGACTAAAGTTGAAAATCAGTGGTTTGACTGCCATAATGAAATAGGGTCACTAATCAACGTGTTTTCTCAAAAGGCCTTCACTCAATTTCCTTGATACTTAAAATGCATACAGTGGATTATAATAATGAAAAAGGATAATTTGAAATCTTGGTTTCAACTCTAAAGGAACTCTTTAAAAAAAAGATTTTAAGTTTTGGAAACCCCAATGAAAAAGTAGCAACTGCACGGATTCTACTGTCAGATTGGCTCTAAGTGCCAAAAAGTGCTGGAAACGGGGAGATAAGCCTATTTTTGCAACAATGGTTAAAATCTTCAATTTGTCATCACAGATGTGCCCAAGATGCACAAAAGCGCTGGAAACGGTGAGATAAGCCTATTTTTGCAACTTTGGTTAAAATCTTCAATTTTTCATCACAGATGTGCCCAAGATGCGCAAAAGCGCTGGAAACGGTGAGATAAGCCTATTTTTGCAACTTTGGTTAAAATCTTCATTTTTTCATCACAGATATGCCCAAGGTGCACAAAAGTGCTGGAAACGGTGAGATAAGCCTAATTTTGCAACAATGTTTAAGGTTTGGAGGTTTCATAGACTAAAGTTGAAAATCAGTGGTTTGACTGCCATAATGAAATAGGGTCACTAATCAACGTGTTTTCTCAAAAGGCCTTCAGTCAAATTCCTTGATACTTAAAATGCATACAGTGGATTATAATAATGAAAAAGGATAATTTGAAATCTTGGTTTCAACTCTAAAGGAACTCTTTAAAAAAAAGATTTTAAGTTTTGGAAACCCCAATGAAAAAGTAGCAACTGCACGGATTCTACTGTCAGATTGGCTCTAAGTGCCAAAAAGTGCTGGAAACGGGGAGATAAGCCTATTTTTGCAACAATGGTTAAAATCTTCAATTTTTCATCACAGATGTGTCCAAGATGCACAAAAGCGCTGGAAACGGTGAGATAAGCCTATTTTTGCAACTTTGGTTAAAATCTTCAATTTTTCATCACAGATGTGCCCAAGATGCGCAAAAGCGCTGGAAACGGTGAGATAAGCCTATTTTTGCAACTTTGGTTAAAATCTTCATTTTTTCATCACAGATATGCCCAAGGTGCACAAAAGTGCTGGAAACGGTGAGATAAGCCTAATTTTGCAACAATGTTTAAGGTTTGGAGGTTTCATAGACTAAAGTTGAAAATCAGTGGTTTGACTGCCATAATGAAATAGGGTCACTAATCAACGTGTTTTCTCAAAAGGCCTTCAGTCAAATTCCTTGATACTTAAAATGCATACAGTGGATTATAATAATGAAAAAGGATAATTTGAAATCTTGGTTTCAACTCTAAAGGAACTCTTTAAAAAAAAGATTTTAAGTTTTGGAAACCCCAATGAAAAAGTAGCAACTGCACGGATTCTACTGTCAGATTGGCTCTAAGTGCCAAAAAGTGCTGGAAACGGGGAGATAAGCCTATTTTTGCAACAATGGTTAAAATCTTCAATTTTTCATCACAGATGTGCCCAAGATGCACAAAAGCGCTGGAAACGGTGAGATAAGCCTATTTTTGCAACTTTGGTTAAAATCTTCAATTTTTCATCACAGATGTGTCCAAGATGCGCAAAAGCGCTGGAAACGGTGAGATAAGCCTATTTTTGCAACTTTGGTTAAAATCTTAAATTTTTCATCACAGATGTGCCCAAGATGCCCAAAAGCGCTGGAAACGGTGAGATAAGCCTATTTTTGCAACTTTGGTTAAAATCTTCAATTTTTCATCACAGATGTGCCCAAGATGCACAAAAGCGCTGGAAACGGTGAGATAAGCCTATTTTTGCAACTTTGGTTAAAATCTTCAATTTTTCATCACAGATGTGCCCAAGATGCGCAAAAGCGCTGGAAACGGTGAGATAAGCCTATTTTTGCAACTTTGGTTAAAATCTTAAATTTTTCATCACAGATGTGCCCAAGGTGCGCAAAAGTGCTGGAAACGGTGAGATAAGCCTAATTTTGCAACAATGTTTAAGGTTTGGAGGTTTCATAGACTAAAGTTGAAAATCAGTGGTTTGACTGCCATAATGAAATAGGGTCACTAATCAACGTGTTTTCTCAAAAGGCCTTCACTCAATTTCCTTGATACTTAAAATGCATACAGTGGATTATAATAATGAAAAAGGATAATTTGAAATCTTGGTTTCAACTCTAAAGGAACTCTTTAAAAAAAAGATTTTAAGTTTTGGAAACCCCAATGAAAAAGTAGCAACTGCACGGATTCTACTGTCAGATTGGCTCTAAGTGCCAAAAAGTGCTGGAAACGGGGAGATAAGCCTATTTTTGCAACAATGGTTAAAATCTTCAATTTTTCATCACAGATGTGCCCAAGATGCACAAAAGCGCTGGAAACGGTGAGATAAGCCTATTTTTGCAACTTTGGTTAAAATCTTCAATTTTTCATCACAGATGTGTCCAAGATGCGCAAAAGCGCTGGAAAATGTGAGATAAGCCTATTTTTGCAACTTTGGTTAAAATCTTCAATTTTTCATCACAGATGTGCCCAAGATGCACAAAAGCGCTGGAAACGGTGAGATAAGCCTATTTTTGCAACTTTGGTTAAAATCTTAAATTTTTCATCACAGATATGCCCAAGGTGCACAAAAGTGCTGGAAACGGTGAGATAAGCCTAATTTTGCAACAATGTTTAAGGTTTGGAGGTTTCATAGACTAAAGTTGAAAATCAGTGGTTTGACTGCCATAATGAAATAGGGTCACTAATCAACGTGTTTTCTCAAAAGGCCTTCAGTCAAATTCCTTGATACTTAAAATGCATACAGTGGATTATAATAATGAAAAAGGATAATTTGAAATCTTGGTTTCAACTCTAAAGGAACTCTTTAAAAAAAAGATTTTAAGTTTTGGAAACCCCAATGAAAAAGTAGCAACTGCACGGTTTCTACTGTCAGATTGGCTCTAAGTGCCAAAAAGTGCTGGAAACGGGGAGATAAGCCTATTTTTGCAACAATGGTTAAAATCTTCAATTTTTCATCACAGATGTGTCCAAGATGCACAAAAGCGCTGGAAACGGTGAGATAAGCCTATTTTTGCAACTTTGGTTGAAATCTTCAATTTTTCATCACAGATGTGCCCAAGATGCACAAAAGCGCTGGAAACGGTGAGATAAGCCTATTTTTGCAACTTTGGTTAAAATCTTCAATTTTTCATCACAGATGTGCCCAAGATGCGCAAAAGCGCTGGAAACGGTGAGATAAGCCTATTTTTGCAACTTTGGTTAAAATCTTAAATTTTTCATCACAGATGTGCCCAAGATGCACAAAAGCGCTGGAAACGGTGAGATAAGCCTATTTTTGCAACTTTGGTTAAAATCTTCAATTTTTCATCACAGATGTGCCCAAGATGCGCAAAAGCGCTGGAAACAGTGAGATAAGCCTATTTTTGCAACTTTGGTTAAAATCTTCATTTTTTCATCACAGATATGCCCAAGGTGCACAAAAGTGCTGGAAACGGTGAGATAAGCCTAATTTTGCAACAATGTTTAAGGTTTGGAGGTTTCATAGACTAAAGTTGAAAATCAGTGGTTTGACTGCCATAATGAAATAGGGTCACTAATCAACGTGTTTTCTCAAAAGGCCTTCAGTCAAATTCCTTGATACTTAAAATGCATACAGTGGATTATAATAATGAAAAAGGATAATTTGAAATCTTGGTTTCAACTCTAAAGGAACTCTTTAAAAAAAAGATTTTAAGTTTTGGAAACCCCAATGAAAAAGTAGCAACTGCACGGATTCTACTGTCAGATTGGCTCTAAGTGCCAAAAAGTGCTGGAAACGGGGAGATAAGCCTATTTTTGCAACAATGGTTAAAATCTTCAATTTTTCATCACAGATGTGCCCAAGATGCGCAAAAGCGCTGGAAACGGTGAGATAAGCCTATTTTTGCAACTTTGGTTAAAATCTTCAATTTTTCATCACAGATGTGCCCAAGGTGCGCAAAAGTGCTGGAAACGGTGAGATAAGCCTAATTTTGCAACAATGTTTAAGGTTTGGAGGTTTCATAGACTAAAGTTGAAAATCAGTGGTTTGACTGCCATAATGAAATAGGGTCACTAATCAACGTGTTTTCTCAAAAGTCCTTCACTCAATTTCCTTGATACTTAAAATGCATACAGTGGATTATAATAATGAAAAAGGATAATTTGAAATCTTGGTTTCAACTCTAAAGGAACTCTTTAAAAAAAAGAATTTAAGTTTTGGAAACCCCAATGAAAAAGTAGCAACTGCACGGTTTCTACTGTCAGATTCGCTCTAAGTGCCAAAAAGTGCTGTAAACGGGGAGATAAGCCTATTTTTGCAACAATGGTTAAAATCTTCAATTTTTCATCACAGATGTGTCCAAGATGCACAAAAGCGCTGGAAACGGTGAGATAAGCCTATTTTTGCAACTTTGGTTAAAATCTTCAATTTTTCATCACAGATGTGCCCAAGATGCACAAAAGCGCTGGAAACGGTGAGATAAGCCTATTTTTGCAACTTTGGTTAAAATCTTCAATTTTTCATCACAGATGTGCCCAAGATGCACAAAAGCGCTGGAAACGGTGAGATAAGCCTATTTTTGCAACTTTGGTTAAAATCTTAAATTTTTCATCACAGATATGCCCAAGGTGCGCAAAAGTGCTGGAAACGGTGAGATAAGCCTAATTTTGCAACAATGTTTAAGGTTTGGAGGTTTCATAGACTAAAGTTGAAAATCAGTGGTTTGACTGCCATAATGAAATAGGGTCACTAATCAACGTGTTTTCTCAAAAGGCCTTCAGTCAAATTCCTTGATACTTAAAATGCATACAGTGGATTATAATAATGAAAAAGGATAATTTGAAATCTTGGTTTCAACTCTAAAGGAACTCTTTAAAAAAAAGATTTTAAGTTTTGGAAACCCCAATGAAAAAGTAGCAACTGCACGGTTTCTACTGTCAGATTCGCTCTAAGTGCCAAAAAGTGCTGTAAACGGGGAGATAAGCCTATTTTTGCAACAATGGTTAAAATCTTCAATTTTTCATCACAGATGTGTCCAAGATGCACAAAAGCGCTGGAAACGGTGAGATAAGCCTATTTTTGCAACTTTGGTTAAAATCTTCAATTTTTCATCACAGATGTGCCCAAGATGCACAAAAGCGCTGGAAACGGTGAGATAAGCCTATTTTTGCAACTTTGGTTAAAATCTTCAATTTTTCATCACAGATATGCCCAAGGTGCGCAAAAGTGCTGGAAACGGTGAGATAAGCCTAATTTTGCAACAATGTTTAAGGTTTGGAGGTTTCATAGACTAAAGTTGAAAATCAGTGGTTTGACTGCCATAATGAAATAGGGTCACTAATCAACGTGTTTTCTCAAAAGGCCTTCAGTCAAATTCCTTGATACTTAAAATGCATACAGTGGATTATAATAATGAAAAAGGATAATTTGAAATCTTGGTTTCAACTCTAAAGGAACTCTTTAAAAAAAAGATTTTAAGTTTTGGAAACCCCAATGAAAAAGTAGCAACTGCACGGTTTCTACTGTCAGATTCGCTCTAAGTGCCAAAAAGTGCTGTAAACGGGGAGATAAGCCTATTTTTGCAACAATGGTTAAAATCTTCAATTTTTCATCACAGATGTGTCCAAGATACACAAAAGCGCTGGAAACGGTGAGATAAGCCTATTTTTGCAACTTTGGTTAAAATCTTCAATTTTTCATCACAGATGTGCCCAAGATGCGCAAAAGCGCTGGAAACGGTGAGATAAGCCTATTTTTGCAACTTTGGTTAAAATCTTCATTTTTTCATCACAGATATGCCCAAGGTGCACAAAAGTGCTGGAAACGGTGAGATAAGCCTAATTTTGCAACAATGTTTAAGGTTTGGAGGTTTCATAGACTAAAGTTGAAAATCAGTGGTTTGACTGCCATAATGAAATAGGGTCACTAATCAACGTGTTTTCTCAAAAGGCCTTCAGTCAAATTCCTTGATACTTAAAATGCATACAGTGGATTATAATAATGAAAAAGGATAATTTGAAATCTTGGTTTCAACTCTAAAGGAACTCTTTAAAAAAAAGATTTTAAGTTTTGGAAACCCCAATGAAAAAGTAGCAACTGCACGGATTCTACTGTCAGATTGGCTCTAAGTGCCAAAAAGTGCTGGAAACGGGGAGATAAGCCTATTTTTGCAACAATGGTTAAAATCTTCAATTTTTCATCACAGATGTGTCCAAGATGCACAAAAGCGCTGGAAACGGTGAGATAAGCCTATTTTTGCAACTTTGGTTAAAATCTTCAATTTTTCATCACAGATGTGCCCAAGATGCACAAAAGCGCTGGAAACGGTGAGATAAGCCTATTTTTGCAACTTTGGTTAAAATCTTCAATTTTTCATCACAGATGTGTCCAAGATGCGCAAAAGCGCTGGAAACGGTGAGATAAGCCTATTTTTGCAACTTTGGTTAAAATCTTAAATTTTTCATCACAGATGTGCCCAAGATGCCCAAAAGCGCTGGAAACGGTGAGATAAGCCTATTTTTGCAACTTTGGTTAAAATCTTCAATTTTTCATCACAGATGTGCCCAAGATGCACAAAAGCGCTGGAAACGGTGAGATAAGCCTATTTTTGCAACTTTGGTTAAAATCTTCAATTTTTCATCACAGATGTGCCCAAGATGCGCAAAAGCGCTGGAAACGGTGAGATAAGCCTATTTTTGCAACTTTGGTTAAAATCTTAAATTTTTCATCACAGGTGTGCCCAAGGTGCGCAAAAGTGCTGGAAACGGTGAGATAAGCCTAATTTTGCAACAATGTTTAAGGTTTGGAGGTTTCATAGACTAAAGTTGAAAATCAGTGGTTTGACTGCCATAATGAAATAGGGTCACTAATCAACGTGTTTTCTCAAAAGGCCTTCACTCAATTTCCTTGATACTTAAAATGCATACAGTGGATTATAATAATGAAAAAGGATAATTTGAAATCTTGGTTTCAACTCTAAAGGAACTCTTTAAAAAAAAGATTTTAAGTTTTGGAAACCCCAATGAAAAAGTAGCAACTGCACGGTTTCTACTGTCAGATTCGCTCTAAGTGCCAAAAAGTGCTGTAAACGGGGAGATAAGCCTATTTTTGCAACAATGGTTAAAATCTTCAATTTTTCATCACAGATGTGCCCAAGATGCACAAAAGCGCTGGAAACGGTGAGATAAGCCTATTTTTGCAACTTTGGTTAAAATCTTCAATTTTTCATCACAGATGTGCCCAAGATGCACAAAAGCGCTGGAAACGGTGAGATAAGCCTATTTTTGCAACTTTGGTTAAAATCTTAAATTTTTCATCACAGATATGCCCAAGGTGCACAAAAGTGCTGGAAACGGTGAGATAAGCCTAATTTTGCAACAATGTTTAAGGTTTGGAGGTTTCATAGACTAAAGTTGAAAATCAGTGGTTTGACTGCCATAATGAAATAGGGTCACTAATCAACGTGTTTTCTCAAAAGGCCTTCAGTCAAATTCCTTGATACTTAAAATGCATACAGTGGATTATAATAATGAAAAAGGATAATTTGAAATCTTGGTTTCAACTCTAAAGGAACTCTTTAAAAAAAAGATTTTAAGTTTTGGAAACCCCAATGAAAAAGTAGCAACTGCACGGTTTCTACTGTCAGATTGGCTCTAAGTGCCAAAAAGTGCTGGAAACGGGGAGATAAGCCTATTTTTGCAACAATGGTTAAAATCTTCAATTTTTCATCACAGATGTGTCCAAGATGCACAAAAGCGCTGGAAACGGTGAGATAAGCCTATTTTTGCAACTTTGGTTGAAATCTTCAATTTTTCATCACAGATGTGCCCAAGATGCACAAAAGCGCTGGAAACGGTGAGATAAGCCTATTTTTGCAACTTTGGTTAAAATCTTCAATTTTTCATCACAGATGTGCCCAAGATGCGCAAAAGCGCTGGAAACGGTGAGATAAGCCTATTTTTGCAACTTTGGTTAAAATCTTCAATTTTTCATCACAGATGTGCCCAAGATGCGCAAAAGCGCTGGAAACGGTGAGATAAGCCTATTTTTGCAACTTTGGTTAAAATCTTCATTTTTTCATCACAGATATGCCCAAGGTGCACAAAAGTGCTGGAAACGGTGAGATAAGCCTAATTTTGCAACAATGTTTAAGGTTTGGAGGTTTCATAGACTAAAGTTGAAAATCAGTGGTTTGACTGCCATAATGAAATAGGGTCACTAATCAACGTGTTTTCTCAAAAGGCCTTCAGTCAAATTCCTTGATACTTAAAATGCATACAGTGGATTATAATAATGAAAAAGGATAATTTGAAATCTTGGTTTCAACTCTAAAGGAACTCTTTAAAAAAAAGATTTTAAGTTTTGGAAACCCCAATGAAAAAGTAGCAACTGCACGGATTCTACTGTCAGATTGGCTCTAAGTGCCAAAAAGTGCTGGAAACGGGGAGATAAGCCTATTTTTGCAACAATGGTTAAAATCTTCAATTTTTCATCACAGATGTGTCCAAGATGCACAAAAGCGCTGGAAACGGTGAGATAAGCCTATTTTTGCAACTTTGGTTAAAATCTTCAATTTTTCATCACAGATGTGCCCAAGATGCACAAAAGCGCTGGAAACGGTGAGATAAGCCTATTTTTGCAACTTTGGTTAAAATCTTCAATTTTTCATCACAGATGTGCCCAAGATGCACAAAAGCGCTGGAAACGGTGAGATAAGCCTATTTTTGCAACTTTGGTTAAAATCTTAAATTTTTCATCACAGATATGCCCAAGGTGCGCAAAAGTGCTGGAAACGGTGAGATAAGCCTAATTTTGCAACAATGTTTAAGGTTTGGAGGTTTCATAGACTAAAGTTGAAAATCAGTGGTTTGACTGCCATAATGAAATAGGGTCACTAATCAACGTGTTTTCTCAAAAGGCCTTCAGTCAAATTCCTTGATACTTAAAATGCATACAGTGGATTATAATAATGAAAAAGGATAATTTGAAATCTTGGTTTCAACTCTAAAGGAACTCTTTAAAAAAAAGATTTTAAGTTTTGGAAACCCCAATGAAAAAGTAGCAACTGCACGGTTTCTACTGTCAGATTGGCTCTAAGTGCCAAAAAGTGCTGGAAACGGGGAGATAAGCCTATTTTTGCAACAATGGTTAAAATCTTCAATTTTTCATCACAGATGTGTCCAAGATGCACAAAAGCGCTGGAAACGGTGAGATAAGCCTATTTTTGCAACTTTGGTTGAAATCTTCAATTTTTCATCACAGATGTGCCCAAGATGCACAAAAGCGCTGAAAAAGGTGAGATAAGCCTATTTTTGCAACTTTGGTTAAAATCTTCAATTTTTCATCACAGATGTGCCCAAGATGCGCAAAAGCGCTGGAAACGGTGAGATAAGCCTATTTTTGCAACTTTGGTTAAAATCTTAAATTTTTCATCACAGATGTGCCCAAGATGCACAAAAGCGCTGGAAACGGTGAGATAAGCCTATTTTTGCAACTTTGGTTAAAATCTTCAATTTTTCATCACAGATGTGCCCAAGATGCGCAAAAGCGCTGGAAACGGTGAGATAAGCCTATTTTTGCAACTTTGGTTAAAATCTTCATTTTTTCATCACAGATATGCCCAAGGTGCACAAAAGTGCTGGAAACGGTGAGATAAGCCTAATTTTGCAACAATGTTTAAGGTTTGGAGGTTTCATAGACTAAAGTTGAAAATCAGTGGTTTGACTGCCATAATGAAATAGGGTCACTAATCAACGTGTTTTCTCAAAAGGCCTTCAGTCAAATTCCTTGATACTTAAAATGCATACAGTGGATTATAATAATGAAAAAGGATAATTTGAAATCTTGGTTTCAACTCTAAAGGAACTCTTTAAAAAAAAGATTTTAAGTTTTGGAAACCCCAATGAAAAAGTAGCAACTGCACGGATTCTACTTTCAGATTGGCTCTAAGTGCCAAAAAGTGCTGGAAACGGGGAGATAAGCCTATTTTTGCAACAATGGTTAAAATCTTCAATTTTTCATCACAGATGTGTCCAAGATGCACAAAAGCGCTGGAAACGGTGAGATAAGCCTATTTTTGCAACTTTGGTTGAAATCTTAAATTTTTCATCACAGATGTGCCCAAGATGCACAAAAGCGCTGGAAACGGTGAGATAAGCCTATTTTTGCAACTTTGGTTAAAATCTTCAATTTTTCATCACAGATGTGCCCAAGATGCGCAAAAGCGCTGGAAACGGTGAGATAAGCCTATTTTTGCAACTTTGGTTAAAATCTTCAATTTTTCATCACAGATGTGTCCAAGATGCACAAAAGCGCTGGAAACGGTGAGATAAGCCTATTTTTGCAACTTTGGTTGAAATCTTAAATTTTTCATCACAGATGTGCCCAAGATGCACAAAAGCGCTGGAAACGGTGAGATAAGCCTATTTTTGCAACTTTGGTTAAAATCTTCATTTTTTCATCACAGATATGCCCAAGGTGCACAAAAGTGCTGGAAACGGTGAGATAAGCCTAATTTTGCAACAATGTTTAAGGTTTGGAGGTTTCATAGACTAAAGTTGAAAATCAGTGGTTTGACTGCCATAATGAAATAGGGTCACTAATCAACGTGTTTTCTCAAAAGGCCTTCAGTCAAATTCCTTGATACTTAAAATGCATACAGTGGATTATAATAATGAAAAAGGATAATTTGAAATCTTGGTTTCAACTCTAAAGGAACTCTTTAAAAAAAAGATTTTAAGTTTTGGAAACCCCAATGAAAAAGTAGCAACTGCACGGATTCTACTGTCAGATTGGCTCTAAGTGCCAAAAAGTGCTGGAAACGGGGAGATAAGCCTATTTTTGCAACAATGGTTAAAATCTTCAATTTTTCATCACAGATGTGTCCAAGATACACAAAAGCGCTGGAAACGGTGAGATAAGCCTATTTTTGCAACTTTGGTTAAAATCTTCAATTTTTCATCACAGATGTGCCCAAGATGCGCAAAAGCGCTGGAAACGGTGAGATAAGCCTATTTTTGCAACTTTGGTTAAAATCTTCATTTTTTCATCACAGATATGCCCAAGGTGCACAAAAGTGCTGGAAACGGTGAGATAAGCCTAATTTTGCAACAATGTTTAAGGTTTGGAGGTTTCATAGACTAAAGTTGAAAATCAGTGGTTTGACTGCCATAATGAAATAGGGTCACTAATCAACGTGTTTTCTCAAAAGGCCTTCAGTCAAATTCCTTGATACTTAAAATGCATACAGTGGATTATAATAATGAAAAAGGATAATTTGAAATCTTGGTTTCAACTCTAAAGGAACTCTTTAAAAAAAAGATTTTAAGTTTTGGAAACCCCAATGAAAAAGTAGCAACTGCACGGATTCTACTGTCAGATTGGCTCTAAGTGCCAAAAAGTGCTGGAAACGGGGAGATAAGCCTATTTTTGCAACAATGGTTAAAATCTTCAATTTTTCATCACAGATGTGTCCAAGATGCACAAAAGCGCTGGAAACGGTGAGATAAGCCTATTTTTGCAACTTTGGTTGAAATCTTCAATTTTTCATCACAGATGTGCCCAAGATGCACAAAAGCGCTGGAAACGGTGAGATAAGCCTATTTTTGCAACTTTGGTTAAAATCTTCAATTTTTCATCACAGATGTGCCCAAGATGCGCAAAAGCGCTGGAAACGGTGAGATAAGCCTATTTTTGCAACTTTGGTTAAAATCTTCATTTTTTCATCACAGATATGCCCAAGGTGCACAAAAGTGCTGGAAACGGTGAGATAAGCCTAATTTTGCAACAATGTTTAAGGTTTGGAGGTTTCATAGACTAAAGTTGAAAATCAGTGGTTTGACTGCCATAATGAAATAGGGTCACTAATCAACGTGTTTTCTCAAAAGGCCTTCAGTCAAATTCCTTGATACTTAAAATGCATACAGTGGATTATAATAATGAAAAAGGATAATTTGAAATCTTGGTTTCAACTCTAAAGGAACTCTTTAAAAAAAAGATTTTAAGTTTTGGAAACCCCAATGAAAAAGTAGCAACTGCACGGATTCTACTGTCAGATTGGCTCTAAGTGCCAAAAAGTGCTGGAAACGGGGAGATAAGCCTATTTTTGCAACAATGGTTAAAATCTTCAATTTTTCATCACAGATGTGTCCAAGATGCACAAAAGCGCTGGAAACGGTGAGATAAGCCTATTTTTGCAACTTTGGTTAAAATCTTCAATTTTTCATCACAGATGTGCCCAAGATGCACAAAAGCGCTGGAAACGGTGAGATAAGCCTATTTTTGCAACTTTGGTTAAAATCTTCAATTTTTCATCACAGATGTGTCCAAGATGCGCAAAAGCGCTGGAAACGGTGAGATAAGCCTATTTTTGCAACTTTGGTTAAAATCTTAAATTTTTCATCACAGATGTGCCCAAGATGCCCAAAAGCGCTGGAAACGGTGAGATAAGCCTATTTTTGCAACTTTGGTTAAAATCTTCAATTTTTCATCACAGATGTGCCCAAGATGCACAAAAGCGCTGGAAACGGTGAGATAAGCCTATTTTTGCAACTTTGGTTAAAATCTTCAATTTTTCATCACAGATGTGCCCAAGATGCGCAAAAGCGCTGGAAACGGTGAGATAAGCCTATTTTTGCAACTTTGGTTAAAATCTTAAATTTTTCATCACAGGTGTGCCCAAGGTGCGCAAAAGTGCTGGAAACGGTGAGATAAGCCTAATTTTGCAACAATGTTTAAGGTTTGGAGGTTTCATAGACTAAAGTTGAAAATCAGTGGTTTGACTGCCATAATGAAATAGGGTCACTAATCAACGTGTTTTCTCAAAAGGCCTTCACTCAATTTCCTTGATACTTAAAATGCATACAGTGGATTATAATAATGAAAAAGGATAATTTGAAATCTTGGTTTCAACTCTAAAGGAACTCTTTAAAAAAAAGATTTTAAGTTTTGGAAACCCCAATGAAAAAGTAGCAACTGCACGGTTTCTACTGTCAGATTCGCTCTAAGTGCCAAAAAGTGCTGTAAACGGGGAGATAAGCCTATTTTTGCAACAATGGTTAAAATCTTCAATTTTTCATCACAGATGTGTCCAAGATGCACAAAAGCGCTGGAAACGGTGAGATAAGCCTATTTTTGCAACTTTGGTTAAAATCTTCAATTTTTCATCACAGATGTGCCCAAGATGCACAAAAGCGCTGGAAACGGTGAGATAAGCCTATTTTTGCAACTTTGGTTAAAATCTTAAATTTTTCATCACAGATATGCCCAAGGTGCACAAAAGTGCTGGAAACGGTGAGATAAGCCTAATTTTGCAACAATGTTTAAGGTTTGGAGGTTTCATAGACTAAAGTTGAAAATCAGTGGTTTGACTGCCATAATGAAATAGGGTCACTAATCAACGTGTTTTCTCAAAAGGCCTTCAGTCAAATTCCTTGATACTTAAAATGCATACAGTGGATTATAATAATGAAAAAGGATAATTTGAAATCTTGGTTTCAACTCTAAAGGAACTCTTTAAAAAAAAGATTTTAAGTTTTGGAAACCCCAATGAAAAAGTAGCAACTGCACGGTTTCTACTGTCAGATTGGCTCTAAGTGCCAAAAAGTGCTGGAAACGGGGAGATAAGCCTATTTTTGCAACAATGGTTAAAATCTTCAATTTTTCATCACAGATGTGTCCAAGATGCACAAAAGCGCTGGAAACGGTGAGATAAGCCTATTTTTGCAACTTTGGTTGAAATCTTCAATTTTTCATCACAGATGTGCCCAAGATGCACAAAAGCGCTGGAAACGGTGAGATAAGCCTATTTTTGCAACTTTGGTTAAAATCTTCAATTTTTCATCACAGATGTGCCCAAGATGCGCAAAAGCGCTGGAAACGGTGAGATAAGCCTATTTTTGCAACTTTGGTTAAAATCTTCAATTTTTCATCACAGATGTGCCCAAGATGCACAAAAGCGCTGGAAACGGTGAGATAAGCCTATTTTTGCAACTTTGGTTAAAATCTTCAATTTTTCATCACAGATGTGCCCAAGATGCGCAAAAGCGCTGGAAACGGTGAGATAAGCCTATTTTTGCAACTTTGGTTAAAATCTTCATTTTTTCATCACAGATATGCCCAAGGTGCACAAAAGTGCTGGAAACGGTGAGATAAGCCTATTTTTGCAACTTTGGTTAAAATCTTCAATTTTTCATCACAGATGTGTCCAAGATGCACAAAAGCGCTGGAAACGGTGAGATAAGCCTATTTTTGCAACTTTGGTTGAAATCTTAAATTTTTCATCACAGATGTGCCCAAGATGCACAAAAGCGCTGGAAACGGTGAGATAAGCCTATTTTTGCAACTTTGGTTAAAATCTTCATTTTTTCATCACAGATATGCCCAAGGTGCACAAAAGTGCTGGAAACGGTGAGATAAGCCTAATTTTGCAACAATGTTTAAGGTTTGGAGGTTTCATAGACTAAAGTTGAAAATCAGTGGTTTGACTGCCATAATGAAATAGGGTCACTAATCAACGTGTTTTCTCAAAAGGCCTTCAGTCAAATTCCTTGATACTTAAAATGCATACAGTGGATTATAATAATGAAAAAGGATAATTTGAAATCTTGGTTTCAACTCTAAAGGAACTCTTTAAAAAAAAGATTTTAAGTTTTGGAAACCCCAATGAAAAAGTAGCAACTGCACGGATTCTACTGTCAGATTGGCTCTAAGTGCCAAAAAGTGCTGGAAACGGGGAGATAAGCCTATTTTTGCAACAATGGTTAAAATCTTCAATTTTTCATCACAGATGTGTCCAAGATACACAAAAGCGCTGGAAACGGTGAGATAAGCCTATTTTTGCAACTTTGGTTAAAATCTTAAATTTTTCATCACAGATGTGCCCAAAAGCGCTGGAAACGGTGAGATAAGCCTATTTTTGCAACTTTGGTTAAAATCTTCAATTTTTCATCACAGATGTGCCCAAGATGCACAAAAGCGCTGGAAACGGTGAGATAAGCCTATTTTTGCAACTTTGGTTAAAATCTTCAATTTTTCATCACAGATGTGCCCAAGATGCGCAAAAGCGCTGGAAACGGTGAGATAAGCCTATTTTTGCAACTTTGGTTAAAATCTTAAATTTTTCATCACAGGTGTGCCCAAGGTGCGCAAAAGTGCTGGAAACGGTGAGATAAGCCTAATTTTGCAACAATGTTTAAGGTTTGGAGGTTTCATAGACTAAAGTTTAAAATCAGTGGTTTGACTGCCATAATGAAATAGGGTCACTAATCAACGTGTTTTCTCAAAAGGCCTTCACTCAATTTCCTTGATACTTAAAATGCATACAGTGGATTATAATAATGAAAAAGGATAATTTGAAATCTTGGTTTCAACTCTAAAGGAACTCTTTAAAAAAAAGATTTTAAGTTTTGGAAACCCCAATGAAAAAGTAGCAACTGCACGGTTTCTACTGTCAGATTCGCTCTAAGTGCCAAAAAGTGCTGTAAACGGGGAGATAAGCCTATTTTTGCAACAATGGTTAAAATCTTCAATTTTTCATCACAGATGTGTCCAAGATGCACAAAAGCGCTGGAAACGGTGAGATAAGCCTATTTTTGCAACTTTGGTTAAAATCTTCAATTTTTCATCACAGATGTGCCCAAGATGCACAAAAGCGCTGGAAACGGTGAGATAAGCCTATTTTTGCAACTTTGGTTAAAATCTTCAATTTTTCATCACAGATGTGCCCAAGATGCGCAAAAGCGCTGGAAACGGTGAGATAAGCCTATTTTTGCAACTTTGGTTAAAATCTTCAATTTTTCATCACAGATGTGCCCAAGATGCACAAAAGCGCTGGAAACGGTGAGATAAGCCTATTTTTGCAACTTTGGTTAAAATCTTCAATTTTTCATCACAGATGTGCCCAAGATGCGCAAAAGCGCTGGAAACGGTGAGATAAGCCTATTTTTGCAACTTTGGTTAAAATCTTAAATTTTTCATCACAGGTGTGCCCAAGGTGCGCAAAAGTGCTGGAAACGGTGAGATAAGCCTAATTTTGCAACAATGTTTAAGGTTTGGAGGTTTCATAGACTAAAGTTTAAAATCAGTGGTTTGACTGCCATAATGAAATAGGGTCACTAATCAACGTGTTTTCTCAAAAGGCCTTCACTCAATTTCCTTGATACTTAAAATGCATACAGTGGATTATAATAATGAAAAAGGATAATTTGAAATCTTGGTTTCAACTCTAAAGGAACTCTTTAAAAAAAAGATTTTAAGTTTTGGAAACCCCAATGAAAAAGTAGCAACTGCACGGTTTCTACTGTCAGATTCGCTCTAAGTGCCAAAAAGTGCTGTAAACGGGGAGATAAGCCTATTTTTGCAACAATGGTTAAAATCTTCAATTTTTCATCACAGATGTGTCCAAGATGCACAAAAGCGCTGGAAACGGTGAGATAAGCCTATTTTTGCAACTTTGGTTAAAATCTTCAATTTTTCATCACAGATGTGCCCAAGATGCACAAAAGCGCTGGAAACGGTGAGATAAGCCTATTTTTGCAACTTTGGTTAAAATCTTCAATTTTTCATCACAGATGTGCCCAAGATGCGCAAAAGCGCTGGAAACGGTGAGATAAGCCTATTTTTGCAACTTTGGTTAAAATCTTAAATTTTTCATCACAGATGTGCCCAAGATGCACAAAAGCGCTGGAAACGGTGAGATAAGCCTATTTTTGCAACTTTGGTTAAAATCTTCAATTTTTCATCACAGATGTGCCCAAGATGCGCAAAAGCGCTGGAAACGGTGAGATAAGCCTATTTTTGCAACTTTGGTTAAAATCTTCATTTTTTCATCACAGATATGCCCAAGGTGCACAAAAGTGCTGGAAACGGTGAGATAAGCCTAATTTTGCAACAATGTTTAAGGTTTGGAGGTTTCATAGACTAAAGTTGAAAATCAGTGGTTTGACTGCCATAATGAAATAGGGTCACTAATCAACGTGTTTTCTCAAAAGGCCTTCAGTCAAATTCCTTGATACTTAAAATGCATACAGTGGATTATAATAATGAAAAAGGATAATTTGAAATCTTGGTTTCAACTCTAAAGGAACTCTTTAAAAAAAAGATTTTAAGTTTTGGAAACCCCAATGAAAAAGTAGCAACTGCACGGATTCTACTTTCAGATTGGCTCTAAGTGCCAAAAAGTGCTGGAAACGGGGAGATAAGCCTATTTTTGCAACAATGGTTAAAATCTTCAATTTTTCATCACAGATGTGTCCAAGATGCACAAAAGCGCTGGAAACGGTGAGATAAGCCTATTTTTGCAACTTTGGTTGAAATCTTAAATTTTTCATCACAGATGTGCCCAAGATGCACAAAAGCGCTGGAAACGGTGAGATAAGCCTATTTTTGCAACTTTGGTTAAAATCTTCAATTTTTCATCACAGATGTGCCCAAGATGCGCAAAAGCGCTGGAAACGGTGAGATAAGCCTATTTTTGCAACTTTGGTTAAAATCTTCAATTTTTCATCACAGATGTGTCCAAGATGCACAAAAGCGCTGGAAACGGTGAGATAAGCCTATTTTTGCAACTTTGGTTGAAATCTTAAATTTTTCATCACAGATGTGCCCAAGATGCACAAAAGCGCTGGAAACGGTGAGATAAGCCTATTTTTGCAACTTTGGTTAAAATCTTCATTTTTTCATCACAGATATGCCCAAGGTGCACAAAAGTGCTGGAAACGGTGAGATAAGCCTAATTTTGCAACAATGTTTAAGGTTTGGAGGTTTCATAGACTAAAGTTGAAAATCAGTGGTTTGACTGCCATAATGAAATAGGGTCACTAATCAACGTGTTTTCTCAAAAGGCCTTCAGTCAAATTCCTTGATACTTAAAATGCATACAGTGGATTATAATAATGAAAAAGGATAATTTGAAATCTTGGTTTCAACTCTAAAGGAACTCTTTAAAAAAAAGATTTTAAGTTTTGGAAACCCCAATGAAAAAGTAGCAACTGCACGGATTCTACTGTCAGATTGGCTCTAAGTGCCAAAAAGTGCTGGAAACGGGGAGATAAGCCTATTTTTGCAACAATGGTTAAAATCTTCAATTTTTCATCACAGATGTGTCCAAGATACACAAAAGCGCTGGAAACGGTGAGATAAGCCTATTTTTGCAACTTTGGTTGAAATCTTCAATTTTTCATCACAGATGTGCCCAAGATGCACAAAAGCGCTGGAAACGGTGAGATAAGCCTATTTTTGCAACTTTGGTTAAAATCTTCAATTTTTCATCACAGATGTGCCCAAGATGCGCAAAAGCGCTGGAAACGGTGAGATAAGCCTATTTTTGCAACTTTGGTTAAAATCTTCATTTTTTCATCACAGATATGCCCAAGGTGCACAAAAGTGCTGGAAACGGTGAGATAAGCCTAATTTTGCAACAATGTTTAAGGTTTGGAGGTTTCATAGACTAAAGTTGAAAATCAGTGGTTTGACTGCCATAATGAAATAGGGTCACTAATCAACGTGTTTTCTCAAAAGGCCTTCAGTCAAATTCCTTGATACTTAAAATGCATACAGTGGATTATAATAATGAAAAAGGATAATTTGAAATCTTGGTTTCAACTCTAAAGGAACTCTTTAAAAAAAAGATTTTAAGTTTTGGAAACCCCAATGAAAAAGTAGCAACTGCACGGATTCTACTGTCAGATTGGCTCTAAGTGCCAAAAAGTGCTGGAAACGGGGAGATAAGCCTATTTTTGCAACAATGGTTAAAATCTTCAATTTTTCATCACAGATGTGTCCAAGATGCACAAAAGCGCTGGAAACGGTGAGATAAGCCTATTTTTGCAACTTTGGTTGAAATCTTCAATTTTTCATCACAGATGTGCCCAAGATGCACAAAAGCGCTGGAAACGGTGAGATAAGCCTATTTTTGCAACTTTGGTTAAAATCTTCAATTTTTCATCACAGATGTGCCCAAGATGCGCAAAAGCGCTGGAAACGGTGAGATAAGCCTATTTTTGCAACTTTGGTTAAAATCTTCATTTTTTCATCACAGATATGCCCAAGGTGCACAAAAGTGCTGGAAACGGTGAGATAAGCCTAATTTTGCAACAATGTTTAAGGTTTGGAGGTTTCATAGACTAAAGTTGAAAATCAGTGGTTTGACTGCCATAATGAAATAGGGTCACTAATCAACGTGTTTTCTCAAAAGGCCTTCAGTCAAATTCCTTGATACTTAAAATGCATACAGTGGATTATAATAATGAAAAAGGATAATTTGAAATCTTGGTTTCAACTCTAAAGGAACTCTTTAAAAAAAAGATTTTAAGTTTTGGAAACCCCAATGAAAAAGTAGCAACTGCACGGATTCTACTGTCAGATTGGCTCTAAGTGCCAAAAAGTGCTGGAAACGGGGAGATAAGCCTATTTTTGCAACAATGGTTAAAATCTTCAATTTTTCATCACAGATGTGTCCAAGATGCACAAAAGCGCTGGAAACGGTGAGATAAGCCTATTTTTGCAACTTTGGTTAAAATCTTCAATTTTTCATCACAGATGTGCCCAAGATGCACAAAAGCGCTGGAAACGGTGAGATAAGCCTATTTTTGCAACTTTGGTTAAAATCTTCAATTTTTCATCACAGATGTGTCCAAGATGCGCAAAAGCGCTGGAAACGGTGAGATAAGCCTATTTTTGCAACTTTGGTTAAAATCTTAAATTTTTCATCACAGATGTGCCCAAGATGCCCAAAAGCGCTGGAAACGGTGAGATAAGCCTATTTTTGCAACTTTGGTTAAAATCTTCAATTTTTCATCACAGATGTGCCCAAGATGCACAAAAGCGCTGGAAACGGTGAGATAAGCCTATTTTTGCAACTTTGGTTAAAATCTTCAATTTTTCATCACAGATGTGCCCAAGATGCGCAAAAGCGCTGGAAACGGTGAGATAAGCCTATTTTTGCAACTTTGGTTAAAATCTTAAATTTTTCATCACAGGTGTGCCCAAGGTGCGCAAAAGTGCTGGAAACGGTGAGATAAGCCTAATTTTGCAACAATGTTTAAGGTTTGGAGGTTTCATAGACTAAAGTTGAAAATCAGTGGTTTGACTGCCATAATGAAATAGGGTCACTAATCAACGTGTTTTCTCAAAAGGCCTTCACTCAATTTCCTTGATACTTAAAATGCATACAGTGGATTATAATAATGAAAAAGGATAATTTGAAATCTTGGTTTCAACTCTAAAGGAACTCTTTAAAAAAAAGATTTTAAGTTTTGGAAACCCCAATGAAAAAGTAGCAACTGCACGGTTTCTACTGTCAGATTCGCTCTAAGTGCCAAAAAGTGCTGTAAACGGGGAGATAAGCCTATTTTTGCAACAATGGTTAAAATCTTCAATTTTTCATCACAGATGTGTCCAAGATGCACAAAAGCGCTGGAAACGGTGAGATAAGCCTATTTTTGCAACTTTGGTTAAAATCTTCAATTTTTCATCACAGATGTGCCCAAGATGCACAAAAGCGCTGGAAACGGTGAGATAAGCCTATTTTTGCAACTTTGGTTAAAATCTTAAATTTTTCATCACAGATATGCCCAAGGTGCACAAAAGTGCTGGAAACGGTGAGATAAGCCTAATTTTGCAACAATGTTTAAGGTTTGGAGGTTTCATAGACTAAAGTTGAAAATCAGTGGTTTGACTGCCATAATGAAATAGGGTCACTAATCAACGTGTTTTCTCAAAAGGCCTTCAGTCAAATTCCTTGATACTTAAAATGCATACAGTGGATTATAATAATGAAAAAGGATAATTTGAAATCTTGGTTTCAACTCTAAAGGAACTCTTTAAAAAAAAGATTTTAAGTTTTGGAAACCCCAATGAAAAAGTAGCAACTGCACGGTTTCTACTGTCAGATTGGCTCTAAGTGCCAAAAAGTGCTGGAAACGGGGAGATAAGCCTATTTTTGCAACAATGGTTAAAATCTTCAATTTTTCATCACAGATGTGTCCAAGATGCACAAAAGCGCTGGAAACGGTGAGATAAGCCTATTTTTGCAACTTTGGTTGAAATCTTCAATTTTTCATCACAGATGTGCCCAAGATGCACAAAAGCGCTGGAAACGGTGAGATAAGCCTATTTTTGCAACTTTGGTTAAAATCTTCAATTTTTCATCACAGATGTGCCCAAGATGCGCAAAAGCGCTGGAAACGGTGAGATAAGCCTATTTTTGCAACTTTGGTTAAAATCTTCAATTTTTCATCACAGATGTGCCCAAGATGCACAAAAGCGCTGGAAACGGTGAGATAAGCCTATTTTTGCAACTTTGGTTAAAATCTTCAATTTTTCATCACAGATGTGCCCAAGATGCGCAAAAGCGCTGGAAACGGTGAGATAAGCCTATTTTTGCAACTTTGGTTAAAATCTTCATTTTTTCATCACAGATATGCCCAAGGTGCACAAAAGTGCTGGAAACGGTGAGATAAGCCTATTTTTGCAACTTTGGTTAAAATCTTCAATTTTTCATCACAGATGTGTCCAAGATGCACAAAAGCGCTGGAAACGGTGAGATAAGCCTATTTTTGCAACTTTGGTTGAAATCTTAAATTTTTCATCACAGATGTGCCCAAGATGCACAAAAGCGCTGGAAACGGTGAGATAAGCCTATTTTTGCAACTTTGGTTAAAATCTTCATTTTTTCATCACAGATATGCCCAAGGTGCACAAAAGTGCTGGAAACGGTGAGATAAGCCTAATTTTGCAACAATGTTTAAGGTTTGGAGGTTTCATAGACTAAAGTTGAAAATCAGTGGTTTGACTGCCATAATGAAATAGGGTCACTAATCAACGTGTTTTCTCAAAAGGCCTTCAGTCAAATTCCTTGATACTTAAAATGCATACAGTGGATTATAATAATGAAAAAGGATAATTTGAAATCTTGGTTTCAACTCTAAAGGAACTCTTTAAAAAAAAGATTTTAAGTTTTGGAAACCCCAATGAAAAAGTAGCAACTGCACGGATTCTACTGTCAGATTGGCTCTAAGTGCCAAAAAGTGCTGGAAACGGGGAGATAAGCCTATTTTTGCAACAATGGTTAAAATCTTCAATTTTTCATCACAGATGTGTCCAAGATACACAAAAGCGCTGGAAACGGTGAGATAAGCCTATTTTTGCAACTTTGGTTAAAATCTTAAATTTTTCATCACAGATGTGCCCAAAAGCGCTGGAAACGGTGAGATAAGCCTATTTTTGCAACTTTGGTTAAAATCTTCAATTTTTCATCACAGATGTGCCCAAGATGCACAAAAGCGCTGGAAACGGTGAGATAAGCCTATTTTTGCAACTTTGGTTAAAATCTTCAATTTTTCATCACAGATGTGCCC
Source organism: Pleuronectes platessa (assembly GCF_947347685.1). Classification (NCBI taxonomy): domain Eukaryota; kingdom Metazoa; phylum Chordata; class Actinopteri; order Pleuronectiformes; family Pleuronectidae; genus Pleuronectes; species Pleuronectes platessa. Next base: position 133,124 of record NW_026518944.1, on the reverse strand, counting down.
AAGATGCGCAAAAGCGCTGGAAACGGTGAGATAAGCCTATTTTTGCAACTTTGGTTAAAATCTTAAATTTTTCATCACAGGTGTGCCCAAGGTGCGCAAAAGTGCTGGAAACGGTGAGATAAGCCTAATTTTGCAACAATGTTTAAGGTTTGGAGGTTTCATAGACTAAAGTTTAAAATCAGTGGTTTGACTGCCATAATGAAATAGGGTCACTAATCAACGTGTTTTCTCAAAAGGCCTTCACTCAATTTCCTTGATACTTAAAATGCATACAGTGGATTATAATAATGAAAAAGGATAATTTGAAATCTTGGTTTCAACTCTAAAGGAACTCTTTAAAAAAAAGATTTTAAGTTTTGGAAACCCCAATGAAAAAGTAGCAACTGCACGGTTTCTACTGTCAGATTCGCTCTAAGTGCCAAAAAGTGCTGTAAACGGGGAGATAAGCCTATTTTTGCAACAATGGTTAAAATCTTCAATTTTTCATCACAGATGTGTCCAAGATGCACAAAAGCGCTGGAAACGGTGAGATAAGCCTATTTTTGCAACTTTGGTTAAAATCTTCAATTTTTCATCACAGATGTGCCCAAGATGCACAAAAGCGCTGGAAACGGTGAGATAAGCCTATTTTTGCAACTTTGGTTAAAATCTTCAATTTTTCATCACAGATGTGCCCAAGATGCGCAAAAGCGCTGGAAACGGTGAGATAAGCCTATTTTTGCAACTTTGGTTAAAATCTTAAATTTTTCATCACAGGTGTGCCCAAGGTGCGCAAAAGTGCTGGAAACGGTGAGATAAGCCTAATTTTGCAACAATGTTTAAGGTTTGGAGGTTTCATAGACTAAAGTTGAAAATCAGTGGTTTGACTGCCATAATGAAATAGGGTCACTAATCAACGTGTTTTCTCAAAAGGCCTTCACTCAATTTCCTTGATACTTAAAATGCATACAGTGGATTATAATAATGAAAAAGGATAATTTGAAATCTTGGTTTCAACTCTAAAGGAACTCTTTAAAAAAAAGATTTTAAGTTTTGGAAACCCCAATGAAAAAGTAGCAACTGCACGGTTTCTACTGTCAGATTCGCTCTAAGTGCCAAAAAGTGCTGTAAACGGGGAGATAAGCCTATTTTTGCAACAATGGTTAAAATCTTCAATTTTTCATCACAGATGTGTCCAAGATGCACAAAAGCGCTGGAAACGGTGAGATAAGCCTATTTTTGCAACTTTGGTTAAAATCTTCAATTTTTCATCACAGATGTGCCCAAGATGCGCAAAAGCGCTGGAAACGGTGAGATAAGCCTATTTTTGCAACTTTGGTTAAAATCTTCAATTTTTCATCACAGATGTGCCCAAGATGCACAAAAGCGCTGGAAACGGTGAGATAAGCCTATTTTTGCAACTTTGGTTAAAATCTTCAATTTTTCATCACAGATGTGCCCAAGATGCGCAAAAGCGCTGGAAACGGTGAGATAAGCCTATTTTTGCAACTTTGGATAAAATCTTCATTTTTTCATCACAGATATGCCCAAGGTGCACAAAAGTGCTGGAAACGGTGAGATAAGCCTAATTTTGCAACAATGTTTAAGGTTTGGAGGTTTCATAGACTAAAGTTGAAAATCAGTGGTTTGACTGCCATAATGAAATAGGGTCACTAATCAACGTGTTTTCTCAAAAGGCCTTCAGTCAAATTCCTTGATACTTAAAATGCATACAGTGGATTATAATAATGAAAAAGGATAATTTGAAATCTTGGTTTCAACTCTAAAGGAACTCTTTAAAAAAAAGATTTTAAGTTTTGGAAACCCCAATGAAAAAGTAGCAACTGCACGGATTCTACTGTCAGATTGGCTCTAAGTGCCAAAAAGTGCTGGAAACGGGGAGATAAGCCTATTTTTGCAACAATGGTTAAAATCTTCAATTTTTCATCACAGATGTGTCCAAGATGCACAAAAGCGCTGGAAACGGTGAGATAAGCCTATTTTTGCAACTTTGGTTAAAATCTTCAATTTTTCATCACAGATGTGCCCAAGATGCACAAAAGCGCTGGAAACGGTGAGATAAGCCTATTTTTGCAACTTTGGTTAAAATCTTCAATTTTTCATCACAGATGTGTCCAAGATGCGCAAAAGCGCTGGAAAATGTGAGATAAGCCTATTTTTGCAACTTTGGTTAAAATCTTAAATTTTTCATGACAGATGTGCCCAAGATGCCCAAAAGCGCTGGAAACGGTGAGATAAGCCTATTTTTGCAACTTTAGTTAAAATCTTCAATTTTTCATCACAGATGTGCCCAAGATGCACAAAAGCGCTGGAAACGGTGAGATAAGCCTATTTTTGCAACTTTGGTTAAAATCTTCAATTTTTCATCACAGATGTGTCCAAGATGCGCAAAAGCGCTGGAAACGGTGAGATAAGCCTATTTTTGCAACTTTGGTTAAAATCTTAAATTTTTCATCACAGATGTGCCCAAGGTGCGCAAAAGTGCTGGAAACGGTGAGATAAGCCTAATTTTGCAACAATGTTTAAGGTTTGGAGGTTTCATAGACTAAAGTTGAAAATCAGTGGTTTGACTGCCATAATGAAATAGGGTCACTAATCAACGTGTTTTCTCAAAAGGCCTTCACTCAATTTCCTTGATACTTAAAATATATACAGTGGATTATAATAATGAAAAAGGATAATTTGAAATCTTGGTTTCAACTCTAAAGGAACTCTTTAAAAAAAAGATTTTAAGTTTTGGAAACCCCAATGAAAAAGTAGCAACTGCACGGTTTCTACTGTCAGATTCGCTCTAAGTGCCAAAAAGTGCTGTAAACGGGGAGATAAGCCTATTTTTGCAACAATGGTTAAAATCTTCAATTTTTCATCACAGATGTGCCCAAGATGCACAAAAGCGCTGGAAATGGTGAGATAAGCCTATTTTTGCAACTTTGGTTAAAATCTTCAATTTTTCATCACAGATGTGTCCAAGATGCGCAAAAGCGCTGGAAACGGTGAGATAAGCCTATTTTTGCAACTTTGGTTAAAATCTTAAATTTTTCATCACAGATGTGCCCAAGATGCCCAAAAGCACTGGAAACGGTGAGATAAGCCTATTTTTGCAACTTTGGTTAAAATCTTCAATTTTTCATCACAGATGTGCCCAAGATGCACAAAAGCGCTGGAAACGGTGAGATAAGCCTATTTTTGCAACTTTGGTTAAAATCTTCAATTTTTCATCACAGATGTGCCCAAGATGCGCAAAAGCGCTGGAAACGGTGAGATAAGCCTATTTTTGCAACTTTGGTTAAAATCTTAAATTTTTCATCACAGATGTGCCCAAGGTGCGCAAAAGTGCTGGAAACGGTGAGATAAGCCTAATTTTGCAACAATGTTTAAGGTTTGGAGGTTTCATAGACTAAAGTTGAAAATCAGTGGTTTGACTGCCATAATGAAATAGGGTCACTAATCAACGTGTTTTCTCAAAAGGCCTTCACTCAATTTCCTTGATACTTAAAATGCATACAGTGGATTATAATAATGAAAAAGGATAATTTGAAATCTTGGTTTCAACTCTAAAGGAACTCTTTAAAAAAAAGATTTTAAGTTTTGGAAACCCCAATGAAAAAGTAGCAACTGCACGGTTTCTACTGTCAGATTCGCTCTAAGTGCCAAAAAGTGCTGTAAACGGGGAGATAAGCCTATTTTTGCAACTTTGGTTAAAATCTTCAATTTTTCATCACAGATGTGCCCAAGATGCACAAAAGCGCTGGAAACGGTGAGATAAGCCTATTTTTGCAACTTTGGTTAAAATCTTCAATTTTTCATCACAGATGTGCCCAAGATGCACAAAAGCGCTGGAAACGGTGAGATAAGCCTATTTTTGACACTTTGGTTAAAATCTTAAATTTTTCATCACAGATATGCCCAAGGTGCACAAAAGTGCTGGAAACGGTGAGATAAGCCTAATTTTGCAACAATGTTTAAGGTTTGGAGGTTTCATTGACTAAAGTTGAAAATCAGTGGTTTGACTGCCATAATGAAATAGGGTCACTAATCAACGTGTTTTCTCAAAAGGCCTTCACTCAATTTCCTTGATACTTAAAATGCATACAGTGGATTATAATAATGAAAAAGGATAATTTGAAATCTTGGTTTCAACTCTAAAGGAACTCTTTAAAAAAAAGATTTTAAGTTTTGGAAACCCCAATGAAAAAGTAGCAACTGCACGGTTTCTACTGTCAGATTCGCTCTAAGTGCCAAAAAGTGCTGTAAACGGGGAGATAAGCCTATTTTTGCAACAATGGTTAAAATCTTCAATTTTTCATCACAGATGTGTCCAAGATGCACAAAAGCGCTGGAAACGGTGAGATAAGCCTATTTTTGCAACTTTGGTTAAAATCTTCAATTTTTCATCACAGATGTGCCCAAGATGCACAAAAGCGCTGGAAACGGTGAGATAAGCCTATTTTTGCAACTTTGGTTAAAATCTTCAATTTTTCATCACAGATGTGCCCAAGATGCACAAAAGCGCTGGAAACGGTGAGATAAGCCTAATTTTGCAACAATGTTTAAGGTTTGGAGGTTTCATAGACTAAAGTTGAAAATCAGTGGTTTGACTGCCATAATGAAATAGGGTCACTAATCAACGTGTTTTCTCAAAAGGCCTTCAGTCAAATTCCTTGATACTTAAAATGCATACAGTGGATTATAATAATGAAAAAGGATAATTTGAAATCTTGGTTTCAACTCTAAAGGAACTCTTTAAAAAAAAGATTTTAAGTTTTGGAAACCCCAATGAAAAAGTAGCAACTGCACGGTTTCTACTGTCAGATTGGCTCTAAGTGCCAAAAAGTGCTGGAAACGGGGAGATAAGCCTATTTTTGCAACAATGGTTAAAATCTTCAATTTTTCATCACAGATGTGTCCAAGATGCACAAAAGCGCTGGAAACGGTGAGATAACCCTATTTTTGCAACTTTGGTTGAAATCTTCAATTTTTCATCACAGATGTGCCCAAGATGCACAAAAGCGCTGGAAACGGTGAGATAAGCCTATTTTTGCAGCTTTGGTTAAAATCTTCAATTTTTCATCACAGATGTGCCCAAGATGCGCAAAAGCGCTGGAAACGGTGAGATAAGCCTATTTTTGCAACTTTGGTTAAAATCTTAAATTTTTCATCACAGATGTGCCCAAGATGCACAAAAGCGCTGGAAACGGTGAGATAAGCCTATTTTTGCAACTTTGGTTAAAATCTTCAATTTTTCATCACAGATGTGCCCAAGATGCGCAAAAGCGCTGGAAACGGTGAGATAAGCCTATTTTTGCAACTTTGGTTAAAATCTTCATTTTTTCATCACAGATATGCCCAAGGTGCACAAAAGTGCTGGAAACGGTGAGATAAGCCTAATTTTGCAACAATGTTTAAGGTTTGGAGGTTTCATAGACTAAAGTTGAAAATCAGTGGTTTGACTGCCATAATGAAATAGGGTCACTAATCAACGTGTTTTCTCAAAAGGCCTTCAGTCAAATTCCTTGATACTTAAAATGCATACAGTGGATTATAATAATGAAAAAGGATAATTTGAAATCTTGGTTTCAACTCTAAAGGAACTCTTTAAAAAAAAGATTTTAAGTTTTGGAAACCCCAATGAAAAAGTAGCAACTGCACGGATTCTACTGTCAGATTGGCTCTAAGTGCCAAAAAGTGCTGGAAACGGGGAGATAAGCCTATTTTTGCAACAATGGTTAAAATCTTCAATTTTTCATCACAGATGTGTCCAAGATGCACAAAAGCGCTGGAAACGGTGAGATAAGCCTATTTTTGCAACTTTGGTTAAAATCTTCAATTTTTCATCACAGATGTGTCCAAGATGCGCAAAAGCGCTGGAAACGGTGAGATAAGCCTATTTTTGCAACTTTGGTTAAAATCTTCAATTTTTCATCACAGATGTGCCCAAGATGCGCAAAAGCGCTGGAAACGGTGAGATAAGCCTATTTTTGCAACTTTGGTTAAAATCTTAAATTTTTCATCACAGATGTGCCCAAGGTGCGCAAAAGTGCTGGAAACGGTGAGATAAGCCTAATTTTGCAACAATGTTTAAGGTTTGGAGGTTTCATAGACTAAAGTTGAAAATCAGTGGTTTGACTGCCATAATGAAATAGGGTCACTAATCAACGTGTTTTCTCAAAAGGCCTTCACTCAATTTCCTTGATACTTAAAATGCATACAGTGGATTATAATAATGAAAAAGGATAATTTGAAATCTTGGTTTCAACTCTAAAGGAACTCTTTAAAAAAAAGATTTTAAGTTTTGGAAACCCCAATGAAAAAGTAGCAACTGCACGGTTTCTACTGTCAGATTCGCTCTAAGTGCCAAAAAGTGCTGTAAACGGGGAGATAAGCCTATTTTTGCAACTTTGGTTAAAATCTTCAATTTTTCATCACAGATGTGCCCAAGATGCACAAAAGCGCTGGAAACGGTGAGATAAGCCTATTTTTGCAACTTTGGTTAAAATCTTCAATTTTTCATCACAGATGTGCCCAAGATGCACAAAAGCGCTGGAAACGGTGAGATAAGCCTATTTTTGCAACTTTGGTTAAAATCTTAAATTTTTCATCACAGATATGCCCAAGGTGCACAAAAGTGCTGGAAACGGTGAGATAAGCCTAATTTTGCAACAATGTTTAAGGTTTGGAGGTTTCATTGACTAAAGTTGAAAATCAGTGGTTTGACTGCCATAATGAAATAGGGTCACTAATCAACGTGTTTTCTCAAAAGGCCTTCACTCAATTTCCTTGATACTTAAAATGCATACAGTGGATTATAATAATGAAAAAGGATAATTTGAAATCTTGGTTTCAACTCTAAAGGAACTCTTTAAAAAAAAGATTTTAAGTTTTGGAAACCCCAATGAAAAAGTAGCAACTGCACGGTTTCTACTGTCAGATTCGCTCTAAGTGCCAAAAAGTGCTGTAAACGGGGAGATAAGCCTATTTTTGCAACAATGGTTAAAATCTTCAATTTTTCATCACAGATGTGTCCAAGATGCACAAAAGCGCTGGAAACGGTGAGATAAGCCTATTTTTGCAACTTTGGTTAAAATCTTCAATTTTTCATCACAGATGTGCCCAAGATGCACAAAAGCGCTGGAAACGGTGAGATAAGCCTATTTTTGCAACTTTGGTTAAAATCTTCAATTTTTCATCACAGATGTGCCCAAGATGCACAAAAGCGCTGGAAACGGTGAGATAAGCCTAATTTTGCAACAATGTTTAAGGTTTGGAGGTTTCATAGACTAAAGTTGAAAATCAGTGGTTTGACTGCCATAATGAAATAGGGTCACTAATCAACGTGTTTTCTCAAAAGGCCTTCAGTCAAATTCCTTGATACTTAAAATGCATACAGTGGATTATAATAATGAAAAAGGATAATTTGAAATCTTGGTTTCAACTCTAAAGGAACTCTTTAAAAAAAAGATTTTAAGTTTTGGAAACCCCAATGAAAAAGTAGCAACTGCACGGTTTCTACTGTCAGATTCGCTCTAAGTGCCAAAAAGTGCTGTAAACGGGGAGATAAGCCTATTTTTGCAACAATGGTTAAAATCTTCAATTTTTCATCACAGATGTGCCCAAGATGCACAAAAGCGCTGGAAACGGTGAGATAAGCCTATTTTTGCAACTTTGGTTAAAATCTTCAATTTTTCATCACAGATATGCCCAAGGTGCACAAAAGTGCTGGAAACGGTGAGATAAGCCTAATTTTGCAACAATGTTTAAGGTTTGGAGGTTTCATAGACTAAAGTTGAAAATCAGTGGTTTGACTGCCATAATGAAATAGGGTCACTAATCAACGTGTTTTCTCAAAAGGCCTTCAGTCAAATTCCTTGATACTTAAAATGCATACAGTGGATTATAATAATGAAAAAGGATAATTTGAAATCTTGGTTTCAACTCTAAAGGAACTCTTTAAAAAAAAGATTTTAAGTTTTGGAAACCCCAATGAAAAAGTAGCAACTGCACGGTTTCTACTGTCAGATTGGCTCTAAGTGCCAAAAAGTGCTGGAAACGGGGAGATAAGCCTATTTTTGCAACAATGGTTAAAATCTTCAATTTTTCATCACAGATGTGTCCAAGATGCACAAAAGCGCTGGAAACGGTGAGATAACCCTATTTTTGCAACTTTGGTTGAAATCTTCAATTTTTCATCACAGATGTGCCCAAGATGCACAAAAGCGCTGGAAACGGTGAGATAAGCCTATTTTTGCAGCTTTGGTTAAAATCTTCAATTTTTCATCACAGATGTGCCCAAGATGCGCAAAAGCGCTGGAAACGGTGAGATAAGCCTATTTTTGCAACTTTGGTTAAAATCTTAAATTTTTCATCACAGATGTGCCCAAGATGCACAAAAGCGCTGGAAACGGTGAGATAAGCCTATTTTTGCAACTTTGGTTAAAATCTTCAATTTTTCATCACAGATGTGCCCAAGATGCGCAAAAGCGCTGGAAACGGTGAGATAAGCCTATTTTTGCAACTTTGGTTAAAATCTTCATTTTTTCATCACAGATATGCCCAAGGTGCACAAAAGTGCTGGAAACGGTGAGATAAGCCTAATTTTGCAACAATGTTTAAGGTTTGGAGGTTTCATAGACTAAAGTTGAAAATCAGTGGTTTGACTGCCATAATGAAATAGGGTCACTAATCAACGTGTTTTCTCAAAAGGCCTTCAGTCAAATTCCTTGATACTTAAAATGCATACAGTGGATTATAATAATGAAAAAGGATAATTTGAAATCTTGGTTTCAACTCTAAAGGAACTCTTTAAAAAAAAGATTTTAAGTTTTGGAAACCCCAATGAAAAAGTAGCAACTGCACGGATTCTACTGTCAGATTGGCTCTAAGTGCCAAAAAGTGCTGGAAACGGGGAGATAAGCCTATTTTTGCAACAATGGTTAAAATCTTCAATTTTTCATCACAGATGTGTCCAAGATGCACAAAAGCGCTGGAAACGGTGAGATAAGCCTATTTTTGCAACTTTGGTTAAAATCTTCAATTTTTCATCACAGATGTGTCCAAGATGCGCAAAAGCGCTGGAAACGGTGAGATAAGCCTATTTTTGCAACTTTGGTTAAAATCTTCAATTTTTCATCACAGATGTGCCCAAGATGCGCAAAAGCGCTGGAAACGGTGAGATAAGCCTATTTTTGCAACTTTGGTTAAAATCTTAAATTTTTCATCACAGATGTGCCCAAGGTGCGCAAAAGTGCTGGAAACGGTGAGATAAGCCTAATTTTGCAACAATGTTTAAGGTTTGGAGGTTTCATAGACTAAAGTTGAAAATCAGTGGTTTGACTGCCATAATGAAATAGGGTCACTAATCAACGTGTTTTCTCAAAAGGCCTTCACTCAATTTCCTTGATACTTAAAATGCATACAGTGGATTATAATAATGAAAAAGGATAATTTGAAATCTTGGTTTCAACTCTAAAGGAACTCTTTAAAAAAAAGATTTTAAGTTTTGGAAACCCCAATGAAAAAGTAGCAACTGCACGGTTTCTACTGTCAGATTCGCTCTAAGTGCCAAAAAGTGCTGTAAACGGGGAGATAAGCCTATTTTTGCAACTTTGGTTAAAATCTTCAATTTTTCATCACAGATGTGCCCAAGATGCACAAAAGCGCTGGAAACGGTGAGATAAGCCTATTTTTGCAACTTTGGTTAAAATCTTCAATTTTTCATCACAGATGTGCCCAAGATGCACAAAAGCGCTGGAAACGGTGAGATAAGCCTATTTTTGCAACTTTGGTTAAAATCTTAAATTTTTCATCACAGATATGCCCAAGGTGCACAAAAGTGCTGGAAACGGTGAGATAAGCCTAATTTTGCAACAATGTTTAAGGTTTGGAGGTTTCATTGACTAAAGTTGAAAATCAGTGGTTTGACTGCCATAATGAAATAGGGTCACTAATCAACGTGTTTTCTCAAAAGGCCTTCACTCAATTTCCTTGATACTTAAAATGCATACAGTGGATTATAATAATGAAAAAGGATAATTTGAAATCTTGGTTTCAACTCTAAAGGAACTCTTTAAAAAAAAGATTTTAAGTTTTGGAAACCCCAATGAAAAAGTAGCAACTGCACGGTTTCTACTGTCAGATTCGCTCTAAGTGCCAAAAAGTGCTGTAAACGGGGAGATAAGCCTATTTTTGCAACAATGGTTAAAATCTTCAATTTTTCATCACAGATGTGTCCAAGATGCACAAAAGCGCTGGAAACGGTGAGATAAGCCTATTTTTGCAACTTTGGTTAAAATCTTCAATTTTTCATCACAGATGTGCCCAAGATGCACAAAAGCGCTGGAAACGGTGAGATAAGCCTATTTTTGCAACTTTGGTTAAAATCTTCAATTTTTCATCACAGATGTGCCCAAGATGCACAAAAGCGCTGGAAACGGTGAGATAAGCCTAATTTTGCAACAATGTTTAAGGTTTGGAGGTTTCATAGACTAAAGTTGAAAATCAGTGGTTTGACTGCCATAATGAAATAGGGTCACTAATCAACGTGTTTTCTCAAAAGGCCTTCAGTCAAATTCCTTGATACTTAAAATGCATACAGTGGATTATAATAATGAAAAAGGATAATTTGAAATCTTGGTTTCAACTCTAAAGGAACTCTTTAAAAAAAAGATTTTAAGTTTTGGAAACCCCAATGAAAAAGTAGCAACTGCACGGTTTCTACTGTCAGATTCGCTCTAAGTGCCAAAAAGTGCTGTAAACGGGGAGATAAGCCTATTTTTGCAACAATGGTTAAAATCTTCAATTTTTCATCACAGATGTGCCCAAGATGCACAAAAGCGCTGGAAACGGTGAGATAAGCCTATTTTTGCAACTTTGGTTAAAATCTTCAATTTTTCATCACAGATATGCCCAAGGTGCACAAAAGTGCTGGAAACGGTGAGATAAGCCTAATTTTGCAACAATGTTTAAGGTTTGGAGGTTTCATAGACTAAAGTTGAAAATCAGTGGTTTGACTGCCATAATGAAATAGGGTCACTAATCAACGTGTTTTCTCAAAAGGCCTTCAGTCAAATTCCTTGATACTTAAAATGCATACAGTGGATTATAATAATGAAAAAGGATAATTTGAAATCTTGGTTTCAACTCTAAAGGAACTCTTTAAAAAAAAGATTTTAAGTTTTGGAAACCCCAATGAAAAAGTAGCAACTGCACGGTTTCTACTGTCAGATTGGCTCTAAGTGCCAAAAAGTGCTGGAAACGGGGAGATAAGCCTATTTTTGCAACAATGGTTAAAATCTTCAATTTTTCATCATAGATGTGTCCAAGATGCACAAAAGCGCTGGAAACGGTGAGATAAGCCTATTTTTGCAACTTTGGTTGAAATCTTCAATTTTTCATCACAGATGTGCCCAAGATGCACAAAAGCGCTGGAAACGGTGAGATAAGCCTATTTTTGCAACTTTGGTTAAAATCTTCAATTTTTCATCACAGATGTGCCCAAGATGCGCAAAAGCGCTGGAAACGGTGAGATAAGCCTATTTTTGCAACTTTGGTTAAAATCTTCATTTTTTCATCACAGATATGCCCAAGGTGCACAAAAGTGCTGGAAACGGTGAGATAAGCCTAATTTTGCAACAATGTTTAAGGTTTGGAGGTTTCATAGACTAAAGTTGAAAATCAGTGGTTTGACTGCCATAATGAAATAGGGTCACTAATCAACGTGTTTTCTCAAAAGACCTTCAGTCAAATTCCTTGATACTTAAAATGCATACAGTGGATTATAATAATGAAAAAGGATAATTTGAAATCTTGGTTTCAACTCTAAAGGAACTCTTTAAAAAAAAGATTTTAAGTTTTGGAAACCCCAATGAAAAAGTAGCAACTGCACGGATTCTACTGTCAGATTGGCTCTAAGTGCCAAAAAGTGCTGGAAACGGGGAGATAAGCCTATTTTTGCAACAATGGTTAAAATCTTCAATTTTTCATCACAGATGTGTCCAAGATGCGCAAAAGCGCTGGAAACGGTGAGATAAGCCTATTTTTGCAACTTTGGTTAAAATCTTAAATTTTTCATCACAGATGTGCCCAAGATGCCCAAAAGCGCTGGAAACGGTGAGATAAGCCTATTTTTGCAACTTTGGTTAAAATCTTCAATTTTTCATCACAGATGTGCCCAAGATGCACAAAAGCGCTGGAAACGGTGAGATAAGCCTATTTTTGCAACTTTGGTTAAAATCTTCAATTTTTCATCACAGATGTGCCCAAGATGCGCAAAAGCGCTGGAAACGGTGAGATAAGCCTATTTTTGCAACTTTGGTTAAAATCTTAAATTTTTCATCACAGATGTGCCCAAGGTGCGCAAAAGTGCTGGAAACGGTGAGATAAGCCTAATTTTGCAACAATGTTTAAGGTTTGGAGGTTTCATAGACTAAAGTTGAAAATCAGTGGTTTGACTGCCATAATGAAATAGGGTCACTAATCAACGTGTTTTCTCAAAAGGCCTTCACTCAATTTCCTTGATACTTAAAATGCATACAGTGGATTATAATAATGAAAAAGGATAATTTGAAATCTTGGTTTCAACTCTAAAGGAACTCTTTAAAAAAAAGATTTTAAGTTTTGGAAACCCCAATGAAAAAGTAGCAACTGCACGGTTTCTACTGTCAGATTCGCTCTAAGTGCCAAAAAGTGCTGTAAACGGGGAGATAAGCCTATTTTTGCAACTTTGGTTAAAATCTTCAATTTTTCATCACAGATGTGCCCAAGATGCACAAAAGCGCTGGAAACGGTGAGATAAGCCTATTTTTGCAACTTTGGTTAAAATCTTCAATTTTTCATCACAGATGTGCCCAAGATGCACAAAAGCGCTGGAAACGGTGAGATAAGCCTATTTTTGCAACTTTGGTTAAAATCTTAAATTTTTCATCACAGATATGCCCAAGGTGCACAAAAGTGCTGGAAACGGTGAGATAAGCCTAATTTTGCAACACTGTTTAAGGTTTGGAGGTTTCATAGACTAAAGTTGAAAATCAGTGGTTTGACTGCCATAATGAAATAGGGTCACTAATCAACGTGTTTTCTCAAAAGGCCTTCACTCAATTTCCTTGATACTTAAAATGCATACAGTGGATTATAATAATGAAAAAGGATAATTTGAAATCTTGGTTTCAACTCTAAAGGAACTCTTTAAAAAAAAGATTTTAAGTTTTGGAAACCCCAATGAAAAAGTAGCAACTGCACGGTTTCTACTGTCAGATTCGCTCTAAGTGCCAAAAAGTGCTGTAAACGGGGAGATAAGCCTATTTTTGCAACAATGGTTAAAATCTTCAATTTTTCATCACAGATGTGTCCAAGATGCACAAAAGCGCTGGAAACGGTGAGATAAGCCTATTTTTGCAACTTTGGTTAAAATCTTCAATTTTTCATCACAGATGTGCCCAAGATGCACAAAAGCGCTGGAAACGGTGAGATAAGCCTATTTTTGCAACTTTGGTTAAAATCTTCAATTTTTCATCACAGATGTGCCCAAGATGCGCAAAAGCGCTGGAAACGGTGAGATAAGCCTATTTTTGCAACTTTGGTTAAAATCTTAAATTTTTCATCACAGATGTGCCCAAGATGCTCAAAAGCGCTGGAAACGGTGAGATAAGCCTATTTTTGCAACTTTGGTTAAAATCTTCATTTTTTCATCACAGATATGCCCAAGGTGCACAAAAGTGCTGGAAACGGTGAGATAAGCCTAATTTTGCAACAATGTTTAAGGTTTGGAGGTTTCATAGACTAAAGTTGAAAATCAGTGGTTTGACTGCCATAATGAAATAGGGTCACTAATCAACGTGTTTTCTCAAAAGGCCTTCAGTCAAATTCCTTGATACTTAAAATGCATACAGTGGATTATAATAATGAAAAAGGATAATTTGAAATCTTGGTTTCAACTCTAAAGGAACTCTTTAAAAAAAAGATTTTAAGTTTTGGAAACCCCAATGAAAAAGTAGCAACTGCACGGATTCTACTGTCAGATTGGCTCTAAGTGCCAAAAAGTGCTGGAAACGGGGAGATAAGCCTATTTTTGCAACAATGGTTAAAATCTTCAATTTTTCATCACAGATGTGTCCAAGATGCACAAAAGCGCTGGAAACGGTGAGATAAGCCTATTTTTGCAACTTTGGTTAAAATCTTCAATTTTTCATCACAGATGTGCCCAAGATGCACAAAAGCGCTGGAAACGGTGAGATAAGCCTATTTTTGCAACTTTGGTTAAAATCTTCAATTTTTCATCACAGATGTGTCCAAGATGCGCAAAAGCGCTGGAAAATGTGAGATAAGCCTATTTTTGCAACTTTGGTTAAAATCTTAAATTTTTCATCACAGATGTGCCCAAGATGCCCAAAAGCGCTGGAAACGGTGAGATAAGCCTATTTTTGCAACTTTGGTTAAAATCTTCAATTTTTCATCACAGATGTGCCCAAGATGCACAAAAGCGCTGGAAACGGTGAGATAAGCCTATTTTTGCAACTTTGGTTAAAATCTTCAATTTTTCATCACAGATGTGCCCAAGATGCGCAAAAGCGCTGGAAACGGTGAGATAAGCCTATTTTTGCAACTTTGGTTAAAATCTTAAATTTTTCATCACAGATGTGCCCAAGGTGCGCAAAAGTGCTGGAAACGGTGAGATAAGCCTAATTTTGCAACAATGTTTAAGGTTTGGAGGTTTCATAGACTAAAGTTGAAAATCAGTGGTTTGACTGCCATAATGAAATAGGGTCACTAATCAACGTGTTTTCTCAAAAGGCCTTCACTCAATTTCCTTGATACTTAAAATGCATACAGTGGATTATAATAATGAAAAAGGATAATTTGAAATCTTGGTTTCAACTCTAAAGGAACTCTTTAAAAAAAAGATTTTAAGTTTTGGAAACCCCAATGAAAAAGTAGCAACTGCACGGTTTCTACTGTCAGATTCGCTCTAAGTGCCAAAAAGTGCTGTAAACGGGGAGATAAGCCTATTTTTGCAACAATGGTTAAAATCTTCAATTTTTCATCACAGATGTGTCCAAGATGCACAAAAGCGCTGGAAACGGTGAGATAAGCCTATTTTTGCAACTTTGGTTAAAATCTTCAATTTTTCATCACAGATGTGCCCAAGATGCACAAAAGCGCTGGAAACGGTGAGATAAGCCTATTTTTGCAACTTTGGTTAAAATCTTCAATTTTTCATCACAGATGTGCCCAAGATGCACAAAAGCGCTGGAAACGGTGAGATAAGCCTAATTTTGCAACAATGTTTAAGGTTTGGAGGTTTCATAGACTAAAGTTGAAAATCAGTGGTTTGACTGCCATAATGAAATAGGGTCACTAATCAACGTGTTTTCTCAAAAGGCCTTCAGTCAAATTCCTTGATACTTAAAATGCATACAGTGGATTATAATAATGAAAAAGGATAATTTGAAATCTTGGTTTCAACTCTAAAGGAACTCTTTAAAAAAAAGATTTTAAGTTTTGGAAACCCCAATGAAAAAGTAGCAACTGCACGGTTTCTACTGTCAGATTGGCTCTAAGTGCCAAAAAGTGCTGGAAACGGGGAGATAAGCCTATTTTTGCAACAATGGTTAAAATCTTCAATTTTTCATCACAGATGTGTCCAAGATGCACAAAAGCGCTGGAAACGGTGAGATAACCCTATTTTTGCAACTTTGGTTGAAATCTTCAATTTTTCATCACAGATGTGCCCAAGATGCACAAAAGCGCTGGAAACGGTGAGATAAGCCTATTTTTGCAGCTTTGGTTAAAATCTTCAATTTTTCATCACAGATGTGCCCAAGATGCGCAAAAGCGCTGGAAACGGTGAGATAAGCCTATTTTTGCAACTTTGGTTAAAATCTTAAATTTTTCATCACAGATGTGCCCAAGATGCACAAAAGCGCTGGAAACGGTGAGATAAGCCTATTTTTGCAACTTTGGTTAAAATCTTCAATTTTTCATCACAGATGTGCCCAAGATGCGCAAAAGCGCTGGAAACGGTGAGATAAGCCTATTTTTGCAACTTTGGTTAAAATCTTCATTTTTTCATCACAGATATGCCCAAGGTGCACAAAAGTGCTGGAAACGGTGAGATAAGCCTAATTTTGCAACAATGTTTAAGGTTTGGAGGTTTCATAGACTAAAGTTGAAAATCAGTGGTTTGACTGCCATAATGAAATAGGGTCACTAATCAACGTGTTTTCTCAAAAGGCCTTCAGTCAAATTCCTTGATACTTAAAATGCATACAGTGGATTATAATAATGAAAAAGGATAATTTGAAATCTTGGTTTCAACTCTAAAGGAACTCTTTAAAAAAAAGATTTTAAGTTTTGGAAACCCCAATGAAAAAGTAGCAACTGCACGGATTCTACTGTCAGATTGGCTCTAAGTGCCAAAAAGTGCTGGAAACGGGGAGATAAGCCTATTTTTGCAACAATGGTTAAAATCTTCAATTTTTCATCACAGATGTGTCCAAGATGCACAAAAGCGCTGGAAACGGTGAGATAAGCCTATTTTTGCAACTTTGG
Source organism: Pleuronectes platessa (assembly GCF_947347685.1). NCBI lineage: Eukaryota > Metazoa > Chordata > Actinopteri > Pleuronectiformes > Pleuronectidae > Pleuronectes > Pleuronectes platessa. The sequence continues at coordinate 116,582 of NW_026518944.1, read as the reverse complement.
TTAAAATCTTCAATTTTTCATCACAGATGTGTCCAAGATGCGCAAAAGCGCTGGAAACGGTGAGATAAGCCTATTTTTGCAACTTTGGTTAAAATCTTCAATTTTTCATCACAGATGTGCCCAAGATGCGCAAAAGCGCTGGAAACGGTGAGATAAGCCTATTTTTGCAACTTTGGTTAAAATCTTAAATTTTTCATCACAGATGTGCCCAAGGTGCGCAAAAGTGCTGGAAACGGTGAGATAAGCCTAATTTTGCAACAATGTTTAAGGTTTGGAGGTTTCATAGACTAAAGTTGAAAATCAGTGGTTTGACTGCCATAATGAAATAGGGTCACTAATCAACGTGTTTTCTCAAAAGGCCTTCACTCAATTTCCTTGATACTTAAAATGCATACAGTGGATTATAATAATGAAAAAGGATAATTTGAAATCTTGGTTTCAACTCTAAAGGAACTCTTTAAAAAAAAGATTTTAAGTTTTGGAAACCCCAATGAAAAAGTAGCAACTGCACGGTTTCTACTGTCAGATTCGCTCTAAGTGCCAAAAAGTGCTGTAAACGGGGAGATAAGCCTATTTTTGCAACTTTGGTTAAAATCTTCAATTTTTCATCACAGATGTGCCCAAGATGCACAAAAGCGCTGGAAACGGTGAGATAAGCCTATTTTTGCAACTTTGGTTAAAATCTTCAATTTTTCATCACAGATGTGCCCAAGATGCACAAAAGCGCTGGAAACGGTGAGATAAGCCTATTTTTGCAACTTTGGTTAAAATCTTAAATTTTTCATCACAGATATGCCCAAGGTGCACAAAAGTGCTGGAAACGGTGAGATAAGCCTAATTTTGCAACAATGTTTAAGGTTTGGAGGTTTCATTGACTAAAGTTGAAAATCAGTGGTTTGACTGCCATAATGAAATAGGGTCACTAATCAACGTGTTTTCTCAAAAGGCCTTCACTCAATTTCCTTGATACTTAAAATGCATACAGTGGATTATAATAATGAAAAAGGATAATTTGAAATCTTGGTTTCAACTCTAAAGGAACTCTTTAAAAAAAAGATTTTAAGTTTTGGAAACCCCAATGAAAAAGTAGCAACTGCACGGTTTCTACTGTCAGATTCGCTCTAAGTGCCAAAAAGTGCTGTAAACGGGGAGATAAGCCTATTTTTGCAACAATGGTTAAAATCTTCAATTTTTCATCACAGATGTGTCCAAGATGCACAAAAGCGCTGGAAACGGTGAGATAAGCCTATTTTTGCAACTTTGGTTAAAATCTTCAATTTTTCATCACAGATGTGCCCAAGATGCACAAAAGCGCTGGAAACGGTGAGATAAGCCTATTTTTGCAACTTTGGTTAAAATCTTCAATTTTTCATCACAGATGTGCCCAAGATGCACAAAAGCGCTGGAAACGGTGAGATAAGCCTAATTTTGCAACAATGTTTAAGGTTTGGAGGTTTCATAGACTAAAGTTGAAAATCAGTGGTTTGACTGCCATAATGAAATAGGGTCACTAATCAACGTGTTTTCTCAAAAGGCCTTCAGTCAAATTCCTTGATACTTAAAATGCATACAGTGGATTATAATAATGAAAAAGGATAATTTGAAATCTTGGTTTCAACTCTAAAGGAACTCTTTAAAAAAAAGATTTTAAGTTTTGGAAACCCCAATGAAAAAGTAGCAACTGCACGGTTTCTACTGTCAGATTCGCTCTAAGTGCCAAAAAGTGCTGTAAACGGGGAGATAAGCCTATTTTTGCAACAATGGTTAAAATCTTCAATTTTTCATCACAGATGTGCCCAAGATGCACAAAAGCGCTGGAAACGGTGAGATAAGCCTATTTTTGCAACTTTGGTTAAAATCTTCAATTTTTCATCACAGATATGCCCAAGGTGCACAAAAGTGCTGGAAACGGTGAGATAAGCCTAATTTTGCAACAATGTTTAAGGTTTGGAGGTTTCATAGACTAAAGTTGAAAATCAGTGGTTTGACTGCCATAATGAAATAGGGTCACTAATCAACGTGTTTTCTCAAAAGGCCTTCAGTCAAATTCCTTGATACTTAAAATGCATACAGTGGATTATAATAATGAAAAAGGATAATTTGAAATCTTGGTTTCAACTCTAAAGGAACTCTTTAAAAAAAAGATTTTAAGTTTTGGAAACCCCAATGAAAAAGTAGCAACTGCACGGTTTCTACTGTCAGATTGGCTCTAAGTGCCAAAAAGTGCTGGAAACGGGGAGATAAGCCTATTTTTGCAACAATGGTTAAAATCTTCAATTTTTCATCACAGATGTGTCCAAGATGCACAAAAGCGCTGGAAACGGTGAGATAACCCTATTTTTGCAACTTTGGTTGAAATCTTCAATTTTTCATCACAGATGTGCCCAAGATGCACAAAAGCGCTGGAAACGGTGAGATAAGCCTATTTTTGCAGCTTTGGTTAAAATCTTCAATTTTTCATCACAGATGTGCCCAAGATGCGCAAAAGCGCTGGAAACGGTGAGATAAGCCTATTTTTGCAACTTTGGTTAAAATCTTAAATTTTTCATCACAGATGTGCCCAAGATGCACAAAAGCGCTGGAAACGGTGAGATAAGCCTATTTTTGCAACTTTGGTTAAAATCTTCAATTTTTCATCACAGATGTGCCCAAGATGCGCAAAAGCGCTGGAAACGGTGAGATAAGCCTATTTTTGCAACTTTGGTTAAAATCTTCATTTTTTCATCACAGATATGCCCAAGGTGCACAAAAGTGCTGGAAACGGTGAGATAAGCCTAATTTTGCAACAATGTTTAAGGTTTGGAGGTTTCATAGACTAAAGTTGAAAATCAGTGGTTTGACTGCCATAATGAAATAGGGTCACTAATCAACGTGTTTTCTCAAAAGGCCTTCAGTCAAATTCCTTGATACTTAAAATGCATACAGTGGATTATAATAATGAAAAAGGATAATTTGAAATCTTGGTTTCAACTCTAAAGGAACTCTTTAAAAAAAAGATTTTAAGTTTTGGAAACCCCAATGAAAAAGTAGCAACTGCACGGATTCTACTGTCAGATTGGCTCTAAGTGCCAAAAAGTGCTGGAAACGGGGAGATAAGCCTATTTTTGCAACAATGGTTAAAATCTTCAATTTTTCATCACAGATGTGTCCAAGATGCACAAAAGCGCTGGAAACGGTGAGATAAGCCTATTTTTGCAACTTTGGTTAAAATCTTCAATTTTTCATCACAGATGTGTCCAAGATGCGCAAAAGCGCTGGAAACGGTGAGATAAGCCTATTTTTGCAACTTTGGTTAAAATCTTCAATTTTTCATCACAGATGTGCCCAAGATGCGCAAAAGCGCTGGAAACGGTGAGATAAGCCTATTTTTGCAACTTTGGTTAAAATCTTAAATTTTTCATCACAGATGTGCCCAAGGTGCGCAAAAGTGCTGGAAACGGTGAGATAAGCCTAATTTTGCAACAATGTTTAAGGTTTGGAGGTTTCATAGACTAAAGTTGAAAATCAGTGGTTTGACTGCCATAATGAAATAGGGTCACTAATCAACGTGTTTTCTCAAAAGGCCTTCACTCAATTTCCTTGATACTTAAAATGCATACAGTGGATTATAATAATGAAAAAGGATAATTTGAAATCTTGGTTTCAACTCTAAAGGAACTCTTTAAAAAAAAGATTTTAAGTTTTGGAAACCCCAATGAAAAAGTAGCAACTGCACGGTTTCTACTGTCAGATTCGCTCTAAGTGCCAAAAAGTGCTGTAAACGGGGAGATAAGCCTATTTTTGCAACTTTGGTTAAAATCTTCAATTTTTCATCACAGATGTGCCCAAGATGCACAAAAGCGCTGGAAACGGTGAGATAAGCCTATTTTTGCAACTTTGGTTAAAATCTTCAATTTTTCATCACAGATGTGCCCAAGATGCACAAAAGCGCTGGAAACGGTGAGATAAGCCTATTTTTGCAACTTTGGTTAAAATCTTAAATTTTTCATCACAGATATGCCCAAGGTGCACAAAAGTGCTGGAAACGGTGAGATAAGCCTAATTTTGCAACAATGTTTAAGGTTTGGAGGTTTCATTGACTAAAGTTGAAAATCAGTGGTTTGACTGCCATAATGAAATAGGGTCACTAATCAACGTGTTTTCTCAAAAGGCCTTCACTCAATTTCCTTGATACTTAAAATGCATACAGTGGATTATAATAATGAAAAAGGATAATTTGAAATCTTGGTTTCAACTCTAAAGGAACTCTTTAAAAAAAAGATTTTAAGTTTTGGAAACCCCAATGAAAAAGTAGCAACTGCACGGTTTCTACTGTCAGATTCGCTCTAAGTGCCAAAAAGTGCTGTAAACGGGGAGATAAGCCTATTTTTGCAACAATGGTTAAAATCTTCAATTTTTCATCACAGATGTGTCCAAGATGCACAAAAGCGCTGGAAACGGTGAGATAAGCCTATTTTTGCAACTTTGGTTAAAATCTTCAATTTTTCATCACAGATGTGCCCAAGATGCACAAAAGCGCTGGAAACGGTGAGATAAGCCTATTTTTGCAACTTTGGTTAAAATCTTCAATTTTTCATCACAGATGTGCCCAAGATGCACAAAAGCGCTGGAAACGGTGAGATAAGCCTAATTTTGCAACAATGTTTAAGGTTTGGAGGTTTCATAGACTAAAGTTGAAAATCAGTGGTTTGACTGCCATAATGAAATAGGGTCACTAATCAACGTGTTTTCTCAAAAGGCCTTCAGTCAAATTCCTTGATACTTAAAATGCATACAGTGGATTATAATAATGAAAAAGGATAATTTGAAATCTTGGTTTCAACTCTAAAGGAACTCTTTAAAAAAAAGATTTTAAGTTTTGGAAACCCCAATGAAAAAGTAGCAACTGCACGGTTTCTACTGTCAGATTCGCTCTAAGTGCCAAAAAGTGCTGTAAACGGGGAGATAAGCCTATTTTTGCAACAATGGTTAAAATCTTCAATTTTTCATCACAGATGTGCCCAAGATGCACAAAAGCGCTGGAAACGGTGAGATAAGCCTATTTTTGCAACTTTGGTTAAAATCTTCAATTTTTCATCACAGATATGCCCAAGGTGCACAAAAGTGCTGGAAACGGTGAGATAAGCCTAATTTTGCAACAATGTTTAAGGTTTGGAGGTTTCATAGACTAAAGTTGAAAATCAGTGGTTTGACTGCCATAATGAAATAGGGTCACTAATCAACGTGTTTTCTCAAAAGGCCTTCAGTCAAATTCCTTGATACTTAAAATGCATACAGTGGATTATAATAATGAAAAAGGATAATTTGAAATCTTGGTTTCAACTCTAAAGGAACTCTTTAAAAAAAAGATTTTAAGTTTTGGAAACCCCAATGAAAAAGTAGCAACTGCACGGTTTCTACTGTCAGATTGGCTCTAAGTGCCAAAAAGTGCTGGAAACGGGGAGATAAGCCTATTTTTGCAACAATGGTTAAAATCTTCAATTTTTCATCATAGATGTGTCCAAGATGCACAAAAGCGCTGGAAACGGTGAGATAAGCCTATTTTTGCAACTTTGGTTGAAATCTTCAATTTTTCATCACAGATGTGCCCAAGATGCACAAAAGCGCTGGAAACGGTGAGATAAGCCTATTTTTGCAACTTTGGTTAAAATCTTCAATTTTTCATCACAGATGTGCCCAAGATGCGCAAAAGCGCTGGAAACGGTGAGATAAGCCTATTTTTGCAACTTTGGTTAAAATCTTCATTTTTTCATCACAGATATGCCCAAGGTGCACAAAAGTGCTGGAAACGGTGAGATAAGCCTAATTTTGCAACAATGTTTAAGGTTTGGAGGTTTCATAGACTAAAGTTGAAAATCAGTGGTTTGACTGCCATAATGAAATAGGGTCACTAATCAACGTGTTTTCTCAAAAGACCTTCAGTCAAATTCCTTGATACTTAAAATGCATACAGTGGATTATAATAATGAAAAAGGATAATTTGAAATCTTGGTTTCAACTCTAAAGGAACTCTTTAAAAAAAAGATTTTAAGTTTTGGAAACCCCAATGAAAAAGTAGCAACTGCACGGATTCTACTGTCAGATTGGCTCTAAGTGCCAAAAAGTGCTGGAAACGGGGAGATAAGCCTATTTTTGCAACAATGGTTAAAATCTTCAATTTTTCATCACAGATGTGTCCAAGATGCGCAAAAGCGCTGGAAACGGTGAGATAAGCCTATTTTTGCAACTTTGGTTAAAATCTTAAATTTTTCATCACAGATGTGCCCAAGATGCCCAAAAGCGCTGGAAACGGTGAGATAAGCCTATTTTTGCAACTTTGGTTAAAATCTTCAATTTTTCATCACAGATGTGCCCAAGATGCACAAAAGCGCTGGAAACGGTGAGATAAGCCTATTTTTGCAACTTTGGTTAAAATCTTCAATTTTTCATCACAGATGTGCCCAAGATGCGCAAAAGCGCTGGAAACGGTGAGATAAGCCTATTTTTGCAACTTTGGTTAAAATCTTAAATTTTTCATCACAGATGTGCCCAAGGTGCGCAAAAGTGCTGGAAACGGTGAGATAAGCCTAATTTTGCAACAATGTTTAAGGTTTGGAGGTTTCATAGACTAAAGTTGAAAATCAGTGGTTTGACTGCCATAATGAAATAGGGTCACTAATCAACGTGTTTTCTCAAAAGGCCTTCACTCAATTTCCTTGATACTTAAAATGCATACAGTGGATTATAATAATGAAAAAGGATAATTTGAAATCTTGGTTTCAACTCTAAAGGAACTCTTTAAAAAAAAGATTTTAAGTTTTGGAAACCCCAATGAAAAAGTAGCAACTGCACGGTTTCTACTGTCAGATTCGCTCTAAGTGCCAAAAAGTGCTGTAAACGGGGAGATAAGCCTATTTTTGCAACTTTGGTTAAAATCTTCAATTTTTCATCACAGATGTGCCCAAGATGCACAAAAGCGCTGGAAACGGTGAGATAAGCCTATTTTTGCAACTTTGGTTAAAATCTTCAATTTTTCATCACAGATGTGCCCAAGATGCACAAAAGCGCTGGAAACGGTGAGATAAGCCTATTTTTGCAACTTTGGTTAAAATCTTAAATTTTTCATCACAGATATGCCCAAGGTGCACAAAAGTGCTGGAAACGGTGAGATAAGCCTAATTTTGCAACACTGTTTAAGGTTTGGAGGTTTCATAGACTAAAGTTGAAAATCAGTGGTTTGACTGCCATAATGAAATAGGGTCACTAATCAACGTGTTTTCTCAAAAGGCCTTCACTCAATTTCCTTGATACTTAAAATGCATACAGTGGATTATAATAATGAAAAAGGATAATTTGAAATCTTGGTTTCAACTCTAAAGGAACTCTTTAAAAAAAAGATTTTAAGTTTTGGAAACCCCAATGAAAAAGTAGCAACTGCACGGTTTCTACTGTCAGATTCGCTCTAAGTGCCAAAAAGTGCTGTAAACGGGGAGATAAGCCTATTTTTGCAACAATGGTTAAAATCTTCAATTTTTCATCACAGATGTGTCCAAGATGCACAAAAGCGCTGGAAACGGTGAGATAAGCCTATTTTTGCAACTTTGGTTAAAATCTTCAATTTTTCATCACAGATGTGCCCAAGATGCACAAAAGCGCTGGAAACGGTGAGATAAGCCTATTTTTGCAACTTTGGTTAAAATCTTCAATTTTTCATCACAGATGTGCCCAAGATGCGCAAAAGCGCTGGAAACGGTGAGATAAGCCTATTTTTGCAACTTTGGTTAAAATCTTAAATTTTTCATCACAGATGTGCCCAAGATGCTCAAAAGCGCTGGAAACGGTGAGATAAGCCTATTTTTGCAACTTTGGTTAAAATCTTCATTTTTTCATCACAGATATGCCCAAGGTGCACAAAAGTGCTGGAAACGGTGAGATAAGCCTAATTTTGCAACAATGTTTAAGGTTTGGAGGTTTCATAGACTAAAGTTGAAAATCAGTGGTTTGACTGCCATAATGAAATAGGGTCACTAATCAACGTGTTTTCTCAAAAGGCCTTCAGTCAAATTCCTTGATACTTAAAATGCATACAGTGGATTATAATAATGAAAAAGGATAATTTGAAATCTTGGTTTCAACTCTAAAGGAACTCTTTAAAAAAAAGATTTTAAGTTTTGGAAACCCCAATGAAAAAGTAGCAACTGCACGGATTCTACTGTCAGATTGGCTCTAAGTGCCAAAAAGTGCTGGAAACGGGGAGATAAGCCTATTTTTGCAACAATGGTTAAAATCTTCAATTTTTCATCACAGATGTGTCCAAGATGCACAAAAGCGCTGGAAACGGTGAGATAAGCCTATTTTTGCAACTTTGGTTAAAATCTTCAATTTTTCATCACAGATGTGCCCAAGATGCACAAAAGCGCTGGAAACGGTGAGATAAGCCTATTTTTGCAACTTTGGTTAAAATCTTCAATTTTTCATCACAGATGTGTCCAAGATGCGCAAAAGCGCTGGAAAATGTGAGATAAGCCTATTTTTGCAACTTTGGTTAAAATCTTAAATTTTTCATCACAGATGTGCCCAAGATGCCCAAAAGCGCTGGAAACGGTGAGATAAGCCTATTTTTGCAACTTTGGTTAAAATCTTCAATTTTTCATCACAGATGTGCCCAAGATGCACAAAAGCGCTGGAAACGGTGAGATAAGCCTATTTTTGCAACTTTGGTTAAAATCTTCAATTTTTCATCACAGATGTGCCCAAGATGCGCAAAAGCGCTGGAAACGGTGAGATAAGCCTATTTTTGCAACTTTGGTTAAAATCTTAAATTTTTCATCACAGATGTGCCCAAGGTGCGCAAAAGTGCTGGAAACGGTGAGATAAGCCTAATTTTGCAACAATGTTTAAGGTTTGGAGGTTTCATAGACTAAAGTTGAAAATCAGTGGTTTGACTGCCATAATGAAATAGGGTCACTAATCAACGTGTTTTCTCAAAAGGCCTTCACTCAATTTCCTTGATACTTAAAATGCATACAGTGGATTATAATAATGAAAAAGGATAATTTGAAATCTTGGTTTCAACTCTAAAGGAACTCTTTAAAAAAAAGATTTTAAGTTTTGGAAACCCCAATGAAAAAGTAGCAACTGCACGGTTTCTACTGTCAGATTCGCTCTAAGTGCCAAAAAGTGCTGTAAACGGGGAGATAAGCCTATTTTTGCAACAATGGTTAAAATCTTCAATTTTTCATCACAGATGTGTCCAAGATGCACAAAAGCGCTGGAAACGGTGAGATAAGCCTATTTTTGCAACTTTGGTTAAAATCTTCAATTTTTCATCACAGATGTGCCCAAGATGCACAAAAGCGCTGGAAACGGTGAGATAAGCCTATTTTTGCAACTTTGGTTAAAATCTTCAATTTTTCATCACAGATGTGCCCAAGATGCGCAAAAGCGCTGGAAACGGTGAGATAAGCCTATTTTTGCAACTTTGGTTAAAATCTTAAATTTTTCATCACAGATGTGCCCAAGATGCTCAAAAGCGCTGGAAACGGAGAGATAAGCCTATTTTTGCAACTTTGGTTAAAATCTTCATTTTTTCATCACAGATATGCCCAAGGTGCACAAAAGTGCTGGAAACGGTGAGATAAGCCTAATTTTGCAACAATGTTTAAGGTTTGGAGGTTTCATAGACTAAAGTTGAAAATCAGTGGTTTGACTGCCATAATGAAATAGGGTCACTAATCAACGTGTTTTCTCAAAAGGCCTTGAGTCAAATTCCTTGATACTTAAAATGCATACAGTGGATTATAATAATGAAAAAGGATAATTTGAAATCTTGGTTTCAACTCTAAAGGAACTCTTTAAAAAAAAGATTTTAAGTTTTGGAAACCCCAATGAAAAAGTAGCAACTGCACGGATTCTACTGTCAGATTGGCTCTAAGTGCCAAAAAGTGCTGTAAACGGGGAGATAAGCCTATTTTTGCAACAATGGTTAAAATCTTCAATTTTTCATCACAGATGTGTCCAAGATGCACAAAAGCGCTGGAAACGGTGAGATAAGCCTATTTTTGCAACTTTGGTTAAAATCTTCAATTTTTCATCACAGATGTGCCCAAGATGCACAAAAGCGCTGGAAACGGTGAGATAAGCCTATTTTTGCAACTTTGGTTAAAATCTTCAATTTTTCATCACAGATGTGCCCAAGATGCGCAAAAGCGCTGGAAACGGTGAGATAAGCCTATTTTTGCAACTTTGGTTAAAATCTTAAATTTTTCATCACAGATGTGCCCAAGATGCTCAAAAGCGCTGGAAACGGTGAGATAAGCCTATTTTTGCAACTTTGGTTAAAATCTTCATTTTTTCATCACAGATATGCCCAAGGTGCACAAAAGTGCTGGAAACGGTGAGATAAGCCTAATTTTGCAACAATGTTTAAGGTTTGGAGGTTTCATAGACTAAAGTTGAAAATCAGTGGTTTGACTGCCATAATGAAATAGGGTCACTAATCAACGTGTTTTCTCAAAAGGCCTTGAGTCAAATTCCTTGATACTTAAAATGCATACAGTGGATTATAATAATGAAAAAGGATAATTTGAAATCTTGGTTTCAACTCTAAAGGAACTCTTTAAAAAAAAGATTTTAAGTTTTGGAAACCCCAATGAAAAAGTAGCAACTGCACGGATTCTACTGTCAGATTGGCTCTAAGTGCCAAAAAGTGCTGGAAACGGGGAGATAAGCCTATTTTTGCAACAATGGTTAAAATCTTCAATTTTTCATCACAGATGTGTCCAAGATGCACAAAAGCGCTGGAAACGGTGAGATAAGCCTATTTTTGCAACTTTGGTTAAAATCTTCAATTTTTCATCACAGATGTGCCCAAGATGCACAAAAGCGCTGGAAACGGTGAGATAAGCCTATTTTTGCAACTTTGGTTAAAATCTTCAATTTTTCATCACAGATGTGTCCAAGATGCGCAAAAGCGCTGGAAAATGTGAGATAAGCCTATTTTTGCAACTTTGGTTAAAATCTTAAATTTTTCATCACAGATGTGCCCAAGATGCCCAAAAGCGCTGGAAACGGTGAGATAAGCCTATTTTTGCAACTTTGGTTAAAATCTTCAATTTTTCATCACAGATGTGCCCAAGATGCACAAAAGCGCTGGAAACGGTGAGATAAGCCTATTTTTGCAACTTTGGTTAAAATCTTCAATTTTTCATCACAGATGTGCCCAAGATGCGCAAAAGCGCTGGAAACGGTGAGATAAGCCTATTTTTGCAACTTTGGTTAAAATCTTAAATTTTTCATCACAGATGTGCCCAAGGTGCGCAAAAGTGCTGGAAACGGTGAGATAAGCCTAATTTTGCAACAATGTTTAAGGTTTGGAGGTTTCATAGACTAAAGTTGAAAATCAGTGGTTTGACTGCCATAATGAAATAGGGTCACTAATCAACGTGTTTTCTCAAAAGGCCTTCACTCAATTTCCTTGATACTTAAAATGCATACAGTGGATTATAATAATGAAAAAGGATAATTTGAAATCTTGGTTTCAACTCTAAAGGAACTCTTTAAAAAAAAGATTTTAAGTTTTGGAAACCCCAATGAAAAAGTAGCAACTGCACGGTTTCTACTGTCAGATTCGCTCTAAGTGCCAAAAAGTGCTGTAAACGGGGAGATAAGCCTATTTTTGCAACAATGGTTAAAATCTTCAATTTTTCATCACAGATGTGTCCAAGATGCACAAAAGCGCTGGAAACGGTGAGATAAGCCTATTTTTGCAACTTTGGTTAAAATCTTCAATTTTTCATCACAGATGTGCCCAAGATGCGCAAAAGCGCTGGAAACGGTGAGATAAGCCTATTTTTGCAACTTTGGTTAAAATCTTAAATTTTTCATCACAGATGTGCCCAAGATGCTCAAAAGCGCTGGAAACGGTGAGATAAGCCTATTTTTGCAACTTTGGTTAAAATCTTCATTTTTTCATCACAGATATGCCCAAGGTGCACAAAAGTGCTGGAAACGGTGAGATAAGCCTAATTTTGCAACAATGTTTAAGGTTTGGAGGTTTCATAGACTAAAGTTGAAAATCAGTGGTTTGACTGCCATAATGAAATAGGGTCACTAATCAACGTGTTTTCTCAAAAGGCCTTCAGTCAAATTCCTTGATACTTAAAATGCATACAGTGGATTATAATAATGAAAAAGGATAATTTGAAATCTTGGTTTCAACTCTAAAGGAACTCTTTAAAAAAAAGATTTTAAGTTTTGGAAACCCCAATGAAAAAGTAGCAACTGCACGGATTCTACTGTCAGATTGGCTCTAAGGGCCAAAAAGTGCTGGAAACGGGGAGATAAGCCTATTTTTGCAACAATGGTTAAAATCTTCAATTTTTCATCACAGATGTGTCCAAGATGCACAAAAGCGCTGGAAACGGTGAGATAAGCCTATTTTTGCAACTTTGGTTAAAATCTTCAATTTTTCATCACAGATGTGCCCAAGATGCACAAAAGCGCTGGAAACGGTGAGATAAGCCTATTTTTGCAACTTTGGTTAAAATCTTCAATTTTTCATCACAGATGTGTCCAAGATGCGCAAAAGCGCTGGAAAATGTGAGATAAGCCTATTTTTGCAACTTTGGTTAAAATCTTAAATTTTTCATCACAGATGTGCCCAAGATGCCCAAAAGCGCTGGAAACGGTGAGATAAGCCTATTTTTGCAACTTTGGTTAAAATCTTCAATTTTTCATCACAGATGTGCCCAAGATGCACAAAAGCGCTGGAAACGGTGAGATAAGCCTATTTTTGCAACTTTGGTTAAAATCTTCAATTTTTCATCACAGATGTGCCCAAGATGCGCAAAAGCGCTGGAAACGGTGAGATAAGCCTATTTTTGCAACTTTGGTTAAAATCTTAAATTTTTCATCACAGATGTGCCCAAGGTGCGCAAAAGTGCTGGAAACGGTGAGATAAGCCTAATTTTGCAACAATGTTTAAGGTTTGGAGGTTTCATAGACTAAAGTTGAAAATCAGTGGTTTGACTGCCATAATGAAATAGGGTCACTAATCAACGTGTTTTCTCAAAAGGCCTTCACTCAATTTCCTTGATACTTAAAATGCATACAGTGGATTATAATAATGAAAAAGGATAATTTGAAATCTTGGTTTCAACTCTAAAGGAACTCTTTAAAAAAAAGATTTTAAGTTTTGGAAACCCCAATGAAAAAGTAGCAACTGCACGGTTTCTACTGTCAGATTCGCTCTAAGTGCCAAAAAGTGCTGTAAACGGGGAGATAAGCCTATTTTTGCAACAATGGTTAAAATCTTCAATTTTTCATCACAGATGTGCCCAAGATGCACAAAAGCGCTGGAAACGGTGAGATAAGCCTATTTTTGCAACTTTGGTTAAAATCTTCAATTTTTCATCACAGATGTGCCCAAGATGCGCAAAAGCGCTGGAAACGGTGAGATAAGCCTATTTTTGCAACTTTGGTTAAAATCTTCAATTTTTCATCACAGATGTGCCCAAGATGCGCAAAAGCGCTGGAAACGGTGAGATAAGCCTATTTTTGCAACTTTGGTTAAAATCTTAAATTTTTCATCACAGATGTGCCCAAGATGCCCAAAAGCGCTGGAAACGGTGAGATAAGCCTATTTTTGCAACTTTGGTTAAAATCTTCAATTTTTCATCACAGATGTGCCCAAGATGCACAAAAGCGCTGGAAACGGTGAGATAAGCCTATTTTTGCAACTTTGGTTAAAATCTTCAATTTTTCATCACAGATGTGCCCAAGATGCACAAAAGCGCTGGAAACGGTGAGATAAGCCTATTTTTGCAACTTTGGTTAAAATCTTCAATTTTTCATCACAGATGTGCCCAAGATGCGCAAAAGCGCTGGAAACGGTGAGATAAGCCTATTTTTGCAACTTTGGTTAAAATCTTAAATTTTTCATCACAGATGTGCCCAAGATGCACAAAAGCGCTGGAAACGGTGAGATAAGCCTATTTTTGCAACTTTGGTTAAAATCTTCAATTTTTCATCACAGATGTGCCCAAGATGCGCAAAAGCGCTGGAAACGGTGAGATAAGCCTATTTTTGCAACTTTGGTTAAAATCTTCATTTTTTCATCACAGATATGCCCAAGGTGCACAAAAGTGCTGGAAACGGTGAGATAAGCCTAATTTTGCAACAATGTTTAAGGTTTGGAGGTTTCATAGACTAAAGTTGAAAATCAGTGGTTTGACTGCCATAATGAAATAGGGTCACTAATCAACGTGTTTTCTCAAAAGGCCTTCAGTCAAATTCCTTGATACTTAAAATGCATACAGTGGATTATAATAATGAAAAAGGATAATTTGATATCTTGGTTTCAACTCTAAAGGAACTCTTTAAAAAAAAGATTTTAAGTTTTGGAAACCCCAATGAAAAAGTAGCAACTGCACGGATTCTACTGTCAGATTGGCTCTAAGTGCGCAAAAGCGCTGGAAAATGTGAGATAAGCCTATTTTTGCAACTTTGGTTAAAATCTTAAATTTTTCATCACAGATGTGCCCAAGATGCCCAAAAGCGCTGGAAACGGTGAGATAAGCTTATTTTTGCAACTTTGGTTAAAATCTTCAATTTTTCATCACAGATGTGCCCAAGATGCACAAAAGCGCTGGAAACGGTGAGATAAGCCTATTTTTGCAACTTTGGTTAAAATCTTCAAATTTTCATCACAGATGTGCCCAAGATGCGCAAAAGCGCTGGAAACGGTGAGATAAGCCTATTTTTGCAACTTTGGTTAAAATCTTCATTTTTTCATCACAGATATGCCCAAGGTGCACAAAAGTGCTGGAAACGGTGAGATAAGCCTAATTTTGCAACAATTTTTAAGGTTTGGAGGTTTCATAGACTAAAGTTGAAAATCAGTGGTTTGACTGCCATAATGAAATAGGGTCACTAATCAACGTGTTTTCTCAAAAGGCCTTCAGTCAAATTCCTTGATACTTAAAATGCATACAGTGGATTATAATAATGAAAAAGGATAATTTGAAATCTTGGTTTCAACTCTAAAGGAACTCTTTAAAAAAGAAATTTTAAGTTTTGGAAACCCCAATGAAAAAGTAGCAACTGCACGGATTCTACTGTCAGATTGGCTCTAAGTGCCAAAAAGTGCTGGAAACGGGGAGATAAGCCTATTTTTGCAACAATGGTTAAAATCTTCAATTTTTCATCACAGATGTGTCCAAGATGCACAAAAGCGCTGGAAACGGTGAGATAAGCCTATTTTTGCAACTTTGGTTAAAATCTTCAATTTTTCATCACAGATGTGCCCAAGATGCGCAAAAGCGCTGGAAACGGTGAGATAAGCCTATTTTTGCAACTTTGGTTAAAATCTTCAATTTTTCATCACAGATGTGTCCAAGATGCCCAAAAGCGCTGGAAACGGTGAGATAAGCCTATTTTTGCAACTTTGGTTAAAATCTTCAATTTTTCATCACAGATGTGCCCAAGATGCACAAAAGCGCTGGAAACGGTGAGATAAGCCTATTTTTGCAACTTTGGTTAAAATCTTCAATTTTTCATCACAGATGTGCCCAAGATGCACAAAAGCGCTGGAAACGGTGAGATAAGCCTATTTTTGCAACTTTGGTTAAAATCTTCAATTTTTCATCACAGATGTGCCCAAGATGCGCAAAAGCGCTGGAAACGGTGAGATAAGCCTATTTTTGCAACTTTGGTTAAAATCTTCATTTTTTCATCACAGATATGCCCAAGGTGCACAAAAGTGCTGGAAACGGTGAGATAAGCCTAATTTTGCAACAATGTTTAAGGTTTGGAGGTTTCATAGACTAAAGTTGAAAATCAGTGGTTTGACTGCCATAATGAAATAGGGTCACTAATCAACGTGTTTTCTCAAAAGGCCTTCAGTCAAATTCCTTGATACTTAAAATGCATACAGTGGATTATAATAATGAAAAAGGATAATTTGAAATCTTGGTTTCAACTCTAAAGGAACTCTTTAAAAAAAAGATTTTAAGTTTTGGAAACCCCAATGAAAAAGTAGCAACTGCACGGATTCTACTGTCAGATTGGCTCTAAGTGCCAAAAAGTGCTGGAAACGGGGAGATAAGCCTATTTTTGCAACAATGGTTAAAATCTTCAATTTTTCATCACAGATGTGTCCAAGATGCACAAAAGCGCTGGAAACGGTGAGATAAGCCTATTTTTGCAACTTTGGTTGAAATCTTCAATTTTTCATCACAGATGTGCCCAAGATGCACAAAAGCGCTGGAAACGGTGAGATAAGCCTATTTTTGCAACTTTGGTTAAAATCTTCAATTTTTCATCACAGATGTGCCCAAGATGCGCAAAAGCGCTGGAAACGGTGAGATAAGCCTATTTTTGCAACTTTGGTTAAAATCTTCATTTTTTCATCACAGATATGCCCAAGGTGCACAAAAGTGCTGGAAACGGTGAGATAAGCCTAATTTTGCAACAATGTTTAAGGTTTGGAGGTTTCATAGACTAAAGTTGAAAATCAGTGGTTTGACTGCCATAATGAAATAGGGTCACTAATCAACGTGTTTTCTCAAAAGGCCTTCAGTCAAATTCCTTGATACTTAAAATGCATACAGTGGATTATAATAATGAAAAAGGATAATTTGAAATCTTGGTTTCAACTCTAAAGGAACT
The DNA here is from genome assembly GCF_947347685.1 of Pleuronectes platessa. NCBI lineage: Eukaryota > Metazoa > Chordata > Actinopteri > Pleuronectiformes > Pleuronectidae > Pleuronectes > Pleuronectes platessa. The sequence goes on along the minus strand of NW_026518944.1, from coordinate 99,935 downwards.
CTTTAAAAAAGAAATTTTAAGTTTTGGAAACCCCAATGAAAAAGTAGCAACTGCACGGATTCTACTGTCAGATTGGCTCTAAGTGCCAAAAAGTGCTGGAAACGGGGAGATAAGCCTATTTTTGCAACAATGGTTAAAATCTTCAATTTTTCATCACAGATGTGTCCAAGATGCACAAAAGCGCTGGAAACGGTGAGATAAGCCTATTTTTGCAACTTTGGTTAAAATCTTCAATTTTTCATCACAGATGTGCCCAAGATGCACAAAAGCGCTGGAAACGGTGAGATAAGCCTATTTTTGCAACTTTGGTTAAAATCTTCAATTTTTCATCACAGATGTGTCCAAGATGCGCAAAAGCGCTGGAAACGGTGAGATAAGCCTATTTTTGCAACTTTGGTTAAAATCTTAAATTTTTCATCACAGATGTGCCCAAGATGCCCAAAAGCGCTGGAAACGGTGAGATAAGCCTATTTTTGCAACTTTGGTTAAAATCTTCAATTTTTCATCACAGATGTGCCCAAGATGCACAAAAGCGCTGGAAACGGTGAGATAAGCCTATTTTTGCAACTTTGGTTAAAATCTTCAATTTTTCATCACAGATGTGCCCAAGATGCGCAAAAGCGCTGGAAACGGTGAGATAAGCCTATTTTTGCAACTTTGGTTAAAATCTTAAATTTTTCATCACAGATGTGCCCAAGGTGCGCAAAAGTGCTGGAAACGGTGAGATAAGCCTAATTTTGCAACAATGTTTAAGGTTTGGAGGTTTCATAGACTAAAGTTGAAAATCAGTGGTTTGACTGCCATAATGAAATAGGGTCACTAATCAACGTGTTTTCTCAAAAGGCCTTCACTCAATTTCCTTGATACTTAAAATGCATACAGTGGATTATAATAATGAAAAAGGATAATTTGAAATCTTGGTTTCAACTCTAAAGGAACTCTTTAAAAAAAAGATTTTAAGTTTTGGAAACCCCAATGAAAAAGTAGCAACTGCACGGTTTCTACTGTCAGATTCGCTCTAAGTGCCAAAAAGTGCTGTAAACGGGGAGATAAGCCTATTTTTGCAACAATGGTTAAAATCTTCAATTTTTCATCACAGATGTGTCCAAGATGCACAAAAGCGCTGGAAACGGTGAGATAAGCCTATTTTTGCAACTTTGGTTAAAATCTTCAATTTTTCATCACAGATGTGCCCAAGATGCACAAAAGCGCTGGAAACGGTGAGATAAGCCTATTTTTGCAACTTTGGTTAAAATCTTAAATTTTTCATCACAGATATGCCCAAGGTGCACAAAAGTGCTGGAAACGGTGAGATAAGCCTAATTTTGCAACAATGTTTAAGGTTTGGAGGTTTCATAGACTAAAGTTGAAAATCAGTGGTTTGACTGCCATAATGAAATAGGTTCACTAATCAACGTGTTTTCTCAAAAGGCCTTCAGTCAAATTCCTTGATACTTAAAATGCATACAGTGGATTATAATAATGAAAAAGGATAATTTGAAATCTTGTTTTCAACTCTAAAGGAACTCTTTAAAAAAAAGATTTTAAGTTTTGGAAACCCCAATGAAAAAGTAGCAACTGCACGGATTCTACTGTCAGATTGGCTCTAAGTGCCAAAAAGTGCTGGAAACGGGGAGATAAGCCTATTTTTGCAACAATGGTTAAAATCTTCAATTTTTCATCACAGATGTGTCCAAGATGCACAAAAGCGCTGGAAACGGTGAGATAAGCCTATTTTTGCAACTTTGGTTAAAATCTTCAATTTTTCATCACAGATGTGCCCAAGATGCGCAAAAGCGCTGGAAACGGTGAGATAAGCCTATTTTTGCAACTTTGGTTAAAATCTTCAATTTTTCATCACAGATGTGTCCAAGATGCCCAAAAGCGCTGGAAACGGTGAGATAAGCCTATTTTTGCAACTTTGGTTAAAATCTTCAATTTTTCATCACAGATGTGCCCAAGATGCACAAAAGCGCTGGAAACGGTGAGATAAGCCTATTTTTGCAACTTTGGTTAAAATCTTCAATTTTTCATCACAGATGTGCCCAAGATGCACAAAAGCGCTGGAAACGGTGAGATAAGCCTATTTTTGCAACTTTGGTTAAAATCTTCAATTTTTCATCACAGATGTGCCCAAGATGCGCAAAAGCGCTGGAAACGGTGAGATAAGCCTATTTTTGCAACTTTGGTTAAAATCTTCATTTTTTCATCACAGATATGCCCAAGGTGCACAAAAGTGCTGGAAACGGTGAGATAAGCCTAATTTTGCAACAATGTTTAAGGTTTGGAGGTTTCATAGACTAAAGTTGAAAATCAGTGGTTTGACTGCCATAATGAAATAGGGTCACTAATCAACGTGTTTTCTCAAAAGGCCTTCAGTCAAATTCCTTGATACTTAAAATGCATACAGTGGATTATAATAATGAAAAAGGATAATTTGAAATCTTGGTTTCAACTCTAAAGGAACTCTTTAAAAAAAAGATTTTAAGTTTTGGAAACCCCAATGAAAAAGTAGCAACTGCACGGATTCTACTGTCAGATTGGCTCTAAGTGCCAAAAAGTGCTGGAAACGGGGAGATAAGCCTATTTTTGCAACAATGGTTAAAATCTTCAATTTTTCATCACAGATGTGTCCAAGATGCACAAAAGCGCTGGAAACGGTGAGATAAGCCTATTTTTGCAACTTTGGTTGAAATCTTCAATTTTTCATCACAGATGTGCCCAAGATGCACAAAAGCGCTGGAAACGGTGAGATAAGCCTATTTTTGCAACTTTGGTTAAAATCTTCAATTTTTCATCACAGATGTGCCCAAGATGCGCAAAAGCGCTGGAAACGGTGAGATAAGCCTATTTTTGCAACTTTGGTTAAAATCTTCATTTTTTCATCACAGATATGCCCAAGGTGCACAAAAGTGCTGGAAACGGTGAGATAAGCCTAATTTTGCAACAATGTTTAAGGTTTGGAGGTTTCATAGACTAAAGTTGAAAATCAGTGGTTTGACTGCCATAATGAAATAGGGTCACTAATCAACGTGTTTTCTCAAAAGGCCTTCAGTCAAATTCCTTGATACTTAAAATGCATACAGTGGATTATAATAATGAAAAAGGATAATTTGAAATCTTGGTTTCAACTCTAAAGGAACTCTTTAAAAAAGAAATTTTAAGTTTTGGAAACCCCAATGAAAAAGTAGCAACTGCACGGATTCTACTGTCAGATTGGCTCTAAGTGCCAAAAAGTGCTGGAAACGGGGAGATAAGCCTATTTTTGCAACAATGGTTAAAATCTTCAATTTTTCATCACAGATGTGTCCAAGATGCACAAAAGCGCTGGAAACGGTGAGATAAGCCTATTTTTGCAACTTTGGTTAAAATCTTCAATTTTTCATCACAGATGTGCCCAAGATGCACAAAAGCGCTGGAAACGGTGAGATAAGCCTATTTTTGCAACTTTGGTTAAAATCTTCAATTTTTCATCACAGATGTGTCCAAGATGCGCAAAAGCGCTGGAAACGGTGAGATAAGCCTATTTTTGCAACTTTGGTTAAAATCTTAAATTTTTCATCACAGATGTGCCCAAGATGCCCAAAAGCGCTGGAAACGGTGAGATAAGCCTATTTTTGCAACTTTGGTTAAAATCTTCAATTTTTCATCACAGATGTGCCCAAGATGCACAAAAGCGCTGGAAACGGTGAGATAAGCCTATTTTTGCAACTTTGGTTAAAATCTTCAATTTTTCATCACAGATGTGCCCAAGATGCGCAAAAGCGCTGGAAACGGTGAGATAAGCCTATTTTTGCAACTTTGGTTAAAATCTTAAATTTTTCATCACAGATGTGCCCAAGGTGCGCAAAAGTGCTGGAAACGGTGAGATAAGCCTAATTTTGCAACAATGTTTAAGGTTTGGAGGTTTCATAGACTAAAGTTGAAAATCAGTGGTTTGACTGCCATAATGAAATAGGGTCACTAATCAACGTGTTTTCTCAAAAGGCCTTCACTCAATTTCCTTGATACTTAAAATGCATACAGTGGATTATAATAATGAAAAAGGATAATTTGAAATCTTGGTTTCAACTCTAAAGGAACTCTTTAAAAAAAAGATTTTAAGTTTTGGAAACCCCAATGAAAAAGTAGCAACTGCACGGTTTCTACTGTCAGATTCGCTCTAAGTGCCAAAAAGTGCTGTAAACGGGGAGATAAGCCTATTTTTGCAACAATGGTTAAAATCTTCAATTTTTCATCACAGATGTGTCCAAGATGCACAAAAGCGCTGGAAACGGTGAGATAAGCCTATTTTTGCAACTTTGGTTAAAATCTTCAATTTTTCATCACAGATGTGCCCAAGATGCACAAAAGCGCTGGAAACGGTGAGATAAGCCTATTTTTGCAACTTTGGTTAAAATCTTAAATTTTTCATCACAGATATGCCCAAGGTGCACAAAAGTGCTGGAAACGGTGAGATAAGCCTAATTTTGCAACAATGTTTAAGGTTTGGAGGTTTCATAGACTAAAGTTGAAAATCAGTGGTTTGACTGCCATAATGAAATAGGTTCACTAATCAACGTGTTTTCTCAAAAGGCCTTCAGTCAAATTCCTTGATACTTAAAATGCATACAGTGGATTATAATAATGAAAAAGGATAATTTGAAATCTTGTTTTCAACTCTAAAGGAACTCTTTAAAAAAAAGATTTTAAGTTTTGGAAACCCCAATGAAAAAGTAGCAACTGCACGGATTCTACTGTCAGATTGGCTCTAAGTGCCAAAAAGTGCTGGAAACGGGGAGATAAGCCTATTTTTGCAACAATGGTTAAAATCTTCAATTTTTCATCACAGATGTGTCCAAGATGCACAAAAGCGCTGGAAACGGTGAGATAAGCCTATTTTTGCAACTTTGGTTAAAATCTTCAATTTTTCATCACAGATGTGCCCAAGATGCACAAAAGCGCTGGAAACGGTGAGATAAGCCTATTTTTGCAACTTTGGTTAAAATCTTCAATTTTTCATCACAGATGTGTCCAAGATGCGCAAAAGCGCTGGAAACGGTGAGATAAGCCTATTTTTGCACCTTTGGTTAAAATCTTAAATTTTTCATCACAGATGTGCCCAAGATGCCCAAAAGCGCTGGAAACGGTGAGATAAGCCTATTTTTGCAACTTTGGTTAAAATCTTCAATTTTTCATCACAGATGTGCCCAAGATGCACAAAAGCGCTGGAAACGGTGAGATAAGCCTATTTTTGCAACTTTGGTTAAAATCTTCAATTTTTCATCACAGATGTGCCCAAGATGCGCAAAAGCGCTGGAAACGGTGAGATAAGCCTATTTTTGCAACTTTGGTTAAAATCTTAAATTTTTCATCACAGATGTGCCCAAGGTGCGCAAAAGTGCTGGAAACGGTGAGATAAGCCTAATTTTGCAACAATGTTTAAGGTTTGGAGGTTTCATAGACTAAAGTTGAAAATCAGTGGTTTGACTGCCATAATGAAATAGGGTCACTAATCAACGTGTTTTCTCAAAAGGCCTTCACTCAATTTCCTTGATACTTAAAATGCATACAGTGGATTATAATAATGAAAAAGGATAATTTGAAATCTTGGTTTCAACTCTAAAGGAACTCTTTAAAAAAAAGATTTTAAGTTTTGGAAACCCCAATGAAAAAGTAGCAACTGCACGGTTTCTACTGTCAGATTCGCTCTAAGTGCCAAAAAGTGCTGGAAACGGGGAGATAAGCCTATTTTTGCAACATTGGTTAAAATCTTCAATTTTTCATCACAGATGTGTCCAAGATGCACAAAAGCGCTGGAAACGGTGAGATAAGCCTATTTTTGCAACTTTGGTTAAAATCTTCAATTTTTCATCACAGATGTGCCCAAGATGCGCAAAAGCGCTGGAAACGGTGAGATAAGCCTATTTTTGCAACTTTGGTTAAAATCTTCATTTTTTCATCACAGATATGCCCAAGGTGCACAAAAGTGCTGGAAACGGTGAGATAAGCCTAATTTTGCAACAATGTTTAAGGTTTGGAGGTTTCATAGACTAAAGTTGAAAATCAGTGGTTTGACTGCCATAATGAAATAGGGTCACTAATCAACGTGTTTTCTCAAAAGGCCTTCAGTCAAATTCCTTGATACTTAAAATGCATACAGTGGATTATAATAATGAAAAAGGATAATTTGAAATCTTGGTTTCAACTCTAAAGGAACTCTTTAAAAAAGAAATTTTAAGTTTTGGAAACCCCAATGAAAAAGTAGCAACTGCACGGATTCTACTGTCAGATTGGCTCTAAGTGCCAAAAAGTGCTGGAAACGGGGAGATAAGCCTATTTTTGCAACAATGGTTAAAATCTTCAATTTTTCATCACAGATGTGTCCAAGATGCACAAAAGCGCTGGAAACGGTGAGATAAGCCTATTTTTGCAACTTTGGTTAAAATCTTCAATTTTTCATCACAGATGTGCCCAAGATGCACAAAAGCGCTGGAAACGGTGAGATAAGCCTATTTTTGCAACTTTGGTTAAAATCTTCAATTTTTCATCACAGATGTGTCCAAGATGCGCAAAAGCGCTGGAAACGGTGAGATAAGCCTATTTTTGCAACTTTGGTTAAAATCTTAAATTTTTCATCACAGATGTGCCCAAGATGCCCAAAAGCGCTGGAAACGGTGAGATAAGCCTATTTTTGCAACTTTGGTTAAAATCTTCAATTTTTCATCACAGATGTGCCCAAGATGCACAAAAGCGCTGGAAACGGTGAGATAAGCCTATTTTTGCAACTTTGGTTAAAATCTTCAATTTTTCATCACAGATGTGCCCAAGATGCGCAAAAGCGCTGGAAACGGTGAGATAAGCCTATTTTTGCAACTTTGGTTAAAATCTTAAATTTTTCATCACAGATGTGCCCAAGGTGCGCAAAAGTGCTGGAAACGGTGAGATAAGCCTAATTTTGCAACAATGTTTAAGGTTTGGAGGTTTCATAGACTAAAGTTGAAAATCAGTGGTTTGACTGCCATAATGAAATAGGGTCACTAATCAACGTGTTTTCTCAAAAGGCCTTCACTCAATTTCCTTGATACTTAAAATGCATACAGTGGATTATAATAATGAAAAAGGATAATTTGAAATCTTGGTTTCAACTCTAAAGGAACTCTTTAAAAAAAAGATTTTAAGTTTTGGAAACCCCAATGAAAAAGTAGCAACTGCACGGTTTCTACTGTCAGATTCGCTCTAAGTGCCAAAAAGTGCTGTAAACGGGGAGATAAGCCTATTTTTGCAACAATGGTTAAAATCTTCAATTTTTCATCACAGATGTGTCCAAGATGCACAAAAGCGCTGGAAACGGTGAGATAAGCCTATTTTTGCAACTTTGGTTAAAATCTTCAATTTTTCATCACAGATGTGCCCAAGATGCACAAAAGCGCTGGAAACGGTGAGATAAGCCTATTTTTGCAACTTTGGTTAAAATCTTAAATTTTTCATCACAGATATGCCCAAGGTGCACAAAAGTGCTGGAAACGGTGAGATAAGCCTAATTTTGCAACAATGTTTAAGGTTTGGAGGTTTCATAGACTAAAGTTGAAAATCAGTGGTTTGACTGCCATAATGAAATAGGTTCACTAATCAACGTGTTTTCTCAAAAGGCCTTCAGTCAAATTCCTTGATACTTAAAATGCATACAGTGGATTATAATAATGAAAAAGGATAATTTGAAATCTTGTTTTCAACTCTAAAGGAACTCTTTAAAAAAAAGATTTTAAGTTTTGGAAACCCCAATGAAAAAGTAGCAACTGCACGGATTCTACTGTCAGATTGGCTCTAAGTGCCAAAAAGTGCTGGAAACGGGGAGATAAGCCTATTTTTGCAACAATGGTTAAAATCTTCAATTTTTCATCACAGATGTGTCCAAGATGCACAAAAGCGCTGGAAACGGTGAGATAAGCCTATTTTTGCAACTTTGGTTAAAATCTTCAATTTTTCATCACAGATGTGCCCAAGATGCACAAAAGCGCTGGAAACGGTGAGATAAGCCTATTTTTGCAACTTTGGTTAAAATCTTCAATTTTTCATCACAGATGTGTCCAAGATGCGCAAAAGCGCTGGAAACGGTGAGATAAGCCTATTTTTGCAACTTTGGTTAAAATCTTAAATTTTTCATCACAGATGTGCCCAAGATGCCCAAAAGCGCTGGAAACGGTGAGATAAGCCTATTTTTGCAACTTTGGTTAAAATCTTCAATTTTTCATCACAGATGTGCCCAAGATGCACAAAAGCGCTGGAAACGGTGAGATAAGCCTATTTTTGCAACTTTGGTTAAAATCTTCAATTTTTCATCACAGATGTGCCCAAGATGCGCAAAAGCGCTGGAAACGGTGAGATAAGCCTATTTTTGCAACTTTGGTTAAAATCTTAAATTTTTCATCACAGATGTGCCCAAGGTGCGCAAAAGTGCTGGAAACGGTGAGATAAGCCTAATTTTGCAACAATGTTTAAGGTTTGGAGGTTTCATAGACTAAAGTTGAAAATCAGTGGTTTGACTGCCATAATGAAATAGGGTCACTAATCAACGTGTTTTCTCAAAAGGCCTTCACTCAATTTCCTTGATACTTAAAATGCATACAGTGGATTATAATAATGAAAAAGGATAATTTGAAATCTTGGTTTCAACTCTAAAGGAACTCTTTAAAAAAAAGATTTTAAGTTTTGGAAACCCCAATGAAAAAGTAGCAACTGCACGGTTTCTACTGTCAGATTCGCTCTAAGTGCCAAAAAGTGCTGGAAACGGGGAGATAAGCCTATTTTTGCAACATTGGTTAAAATCTTCAATTTTTCATCACAGATGTGTCCAAGATGCACAAAAGCGCTGGAAACGGTGAGATAAGCCTATTTTTGCAACTTTGGTTAAAATCTTCAATTTTTCATCACAGATGTGCCCAAGATGCGCAAAAGCGCTGGAAACGGTGAGATAAGCCTATTTTTGCAACTTTGGTTAAAATCTTCATTTTTTCATCACAGATATGCCCAAGGTGCACAAAAGTGCTGGAAACGGTGAGATAAGCCTAATTTTGCAACAATGTTTAAGGTTTGGAGGTTTCATAGACTAAAGTTGAAAATCAGTGGTTTGACTGCCATAATGAAATAGGGTCACTAATCAACGTGTTTTCTCAAAAGGCCTTCAGTCAAATTCCTTGATACTTAAAATGCATACAGTGGATTATAATAATGAAAAAGGATAATTTGAAATCTTGGTTTCAACTCTAAAGGAACTCTTTAAAAAAAAGATTTTAAGTTTTGGAAACCCCAATGAAAAAGTAGCAACTGCACGGTTTCTACTGTCAGATTGGCTCTAAGTGCCAAAAAGTGCTGGAAACGGGGAGATAAGCCTATTTTTGCAACAATGGTTAAAATCTTCAATTTTTCATCACAGATGTGTCCAAGATGCACAAAAGCGCTGGAAACGGTGAGATAAGCCTATTTTTGCAACTTTGGTTGAAATCTTCAATTTTTCATCACAGATGTGCCCAAGATGCACAAAAGCGCTGGAAACGGTGAGATAAGCCTATTTTTGCAACTTTGGTTAAAATCTTAAATTTTTCATCACAGATGTGCCCAAGATGCGCAAAAGCGCTGGAAACGGTGAGATAAGCCTATTTTTGCAACTTTGGTTAAAATCTTCATTTTTTCATCACAGATATGCCCAAGGTGCACAAAAGTGCTGGAAACGGTGAGATAAGCCTAATTTTGCAACAATGTTTAAGGTTTGGAGGTTTCATAGACTAAAGTTGAAAATCAGTGGTTTGACTGCCATAATGAAATAGGGTCACTAATCAACGTGTTTTCTCAAAAGGCCTTCAGTCAAATTCCTTGATACTTAAAATGCATACAGTGGATTATAATAATGAAAAAGGATAATTTGAAATCTTGGTTTCAACTCTAAAGGAACTCTTTAAAAAAAAGATTTTAAGTTTTGGAAACCCCAATGAAAAAGTAGCAACTGCACGGATTCTACTGTCAGATTGGCTCTAAGTGCCAAAAAGTGCTGGAAACGGGGAGATAAGCCTATTTTTGCAACAATGGTTAAAATCTTCAATTTTTCATCACAGATGTGTCCAAGATGCACAAAAGCGCTGGAAACGGTGAGATAAGCCTATTTTTGCAACTTTGGTTAAAATCTTCAATTTTTCATCACAGATGTGCCCAAGATGCACAAAAGCGCTGGAAACGGTGAGATAAGCCTATTTTTGCAACTTTGGTTAAAATCTTCAATTTTTCATCACAGATGTGTCCAAGATGCGCAAAAGCGCTGGAAAATGTGAGATAAGCCTATTTTTGCAACTTTGGTTAAAATCTTAAATTTTTCATCACAGATGTGCCCAAGATGCCCAAAAGCGCTGGAAACGGTGAGATAAGCCTATTTTTGCAACTTTGGTTAAAATCTTCAATTTTTCATCACAGATGTGCCCAAGATGCACAAAAGCGCTGGAAACGGTGAGATAAGCCTATTTTTGCAACTTTGGTTAAAATCTTCAATTTTTCATCACAGATGTGCCCAAGATGCGCAAAAGCGCTGGAAACGGTGAGATAAGCCTATTTTTGCAACTTTGGTTAAAATCTTAAATTTTTCATCACAGATGTGCCCAAGGTGCGCAAAAGTGCTGGAAACGGTGAGATAAGCCTAATTTTGCAACAATGTTTAAGGTTTGGAGGTTTCATAGACTAAAGTTGAAAATCAGTGGTTTGACTGCCATAATGAAATAGGGTCACTAATCAACGTGTTTTCTCAAAAGGCCTTCACTCAATTTCCTTGATACTTAAAATGCATACAGTGGATTATAATAATGAAAAAGGATAATTTGAAATCTTGGTTTCAACTCTAAAGGAACTCTTTAAAAAAAAGATTTTAAGTTTTGGAAACCCCAATGAAAAAGTAGCAACTGCACGGTTTCTACTGTCAGATTCGCTCTAAGTGCCAAAAAGTGCTGTAAACGGGGAGATAAGCCTATTTTTGCAACAATGGTTAAAATCTTCAATTTTTCATCACAGATGTGCCCAAGATGCACAAAAGCGCTGGAAACGGTGAGATAAGCCTATTTTTGCAACTTTGGTTAAAATCTTCAATTTTTCATCACAGATGTGCCCAAGATGCGCAAAAGCGCTGGAAACGGTGAGATAAGCCTATTTTTGCAACTTTGGTTAAAATCTTAAATTTTTCATCACAGATGTGCCCAAGATGCCCAAAAGCGCTGGAAACGGTGAGATAAGCCTATTTTTGCAACTTTGGTTAAAATCTTCAATTTTTCATCACAGATGTGCCCAAGATGCACAAAAGCGCTGGAAACGGTGAGATAAGCCTATTTTTGCAACTTTGGTTAAAATCTTCAATTTTTCATCACAGATGTGCCCAAGATGCGCAAAAGCGCTGGAAACGGATAGATAAGCCTATTTTTGCAACTTTGGTTAAAATCTTCATTTTTTCATCACAGATATGCCCAAGGTGCTCAAAAGTGCTGGAAACGGTGAGATAAGCCTAATTTTGCAACAATGTTTAAGGTTTGGAGGTTTCATAGACTAAAGTTGAAAATCAGTGGTTTGACTGCCATAATGAAATAGGGTCACTAATCAACGTGTTTTCTCAAAAGGCCTTCAGTCAAATTCCTTGATACTTAAAATGCATACAGTGGATTATAATAATGAAAAAGGATAATTTGAAATCTTGGTTTCAACTCTAAAGGAACTCTTTAAAAAAAAGATTTTAAGTTTTGGAAACCCCAATGAAAAAGTAGCAACTGCACGGATTCTACTGTCAGATTGGCTCTAAGTGCCAAAAAGTGCTGGAAACGGGGAGATAAGCCTATTTTTGCAACAATGGTTAAAATCTTCAATTTTTCATCACAGATGTGTCCAAGATGCACAAAAGCGCTGGAAACGGTGAGATAAGCCTAATTTTGCAACAATGTTTAAGGTTTGGAGGTTTCATAGACTAAAGTTGAAAATCAGTGGTTTGACTGCCATAATGAAATAGGGTCACTAATCAACGTGTTTTCTCAAAAGGCCTTCAGTCAAATTCCTTGATACTTAAAATGCATACAGTGGATTATAATAATGAAAAAGGATAATTTGAAATCTTGGTTTCAACTCTAAAGGAACTCTTTAAAAAAAAGATTTTAAGTTTTGGAAACCCCAATGAAAAAGTAGCAACTGCACGGATTCTACTGTCAGATTGGCTCTAAGTGCCAAAAAGTGCTGGAAACGGGGAGATAAGCCTATTTTTGCAACAATGGTTAAAATCTTCAATTTTTCATCACAGATGTGTCCAAGATGCACAAAAGCGCTGGAAACGGTGAGATAAGCCTATTTTTGCAACTTTGGTTAAAATCTTCAATTTTTCATCACAGATGTGCCCAAGATGCACAAAAGCGCTGGAAACGGTGAGATAAGCCTATTTTTGCAACTTTGGTTAAAATCTTCAATTTTTCATCACAGATGTGTCCAAGATGCGCAAAAGCGCTGGAAACGGTGAGATAAGCCTATTTTTGCAACTTTGGTTAAAATCTTAAATTTTTCATCACAGATGTGCCCAAGGTGCGCAAAAGTTCTGGAAACGGTGAGATAAGCCTAATTTTGCAACAATGTTTAAGGTTTGGAGGTTTCATAGACTAAAGTTGAAAATCAGTGGTTTGACTGCCATAATGAAATAGGGTCACTAATCAACGTGTTTTCTCAAAAGGCCTTCACTCAATTTCCTTGATACTTAAAATGCATACAGTGGATTATAATAATGAAAAAGGATAATTTGAAATCTTGGTTTCAACTCTAAAGGAACTCTTTAAAAAAAAGATTTTAAGTTTTGGAAACCCCAATGAAAAAGTAGCAACTGCACGGTTTCTACTGTCAGATTCGCTCTAAGTGCCCAAAAGCGCTGGAAACGGTGAGATAAGCCTATTTTTGCAACTTTGGTTAAAATCTTCAATTTTTCATCACAGATGTGCCCAAGATGCACAAAAGCGCTGGAAACGGTGAGATAAGCCTATTTTTGCAACTTTGGTTAAAATCTTCAATTTTTCATCACAGATGTGCCCAAGATGCGCAAAAGCGCTGGAAACGGATAGATAAGCCTATTTTTGCAACTTTGGTTAAAATCTTCATTTTTTCATCACAGATATGCCCAAGGTGCTCAAAAGTGCTGGAAACGGTGAGATAAGCCTAATTTTGCAACAATGTTTAAGGTTTGGAGGTTTCATAGACTAAAGTTGAAAATCAGTGGTTTGACTGCCATAATGAAATAGGGTCACTAATCAACGTGTTTTCTCAAAAGGCCTTCAGTCAAATTCCTTGATACTTAAAATGCATACAGTGGATTATAATAATGAAAAAGGATAATTTGAAATCTTGGTTTCAACTCTAAAGGAACTCTTTAAAAAAAAGATTTTAAGTTTTGGAAACCCCAATGAAAAAGTAGCAACTGCACGGATTCTACTGTCAGATTGGCTCTAAGTGCCAAAAAGTGCTGGAAACGGGGAGATAAGCCTATTTTTGCAACAATGGTTAAAATCTTCAATTTTTCATCACAGATGTGTCCAAGATGCACAAAAGCGCTGGAAACGGTGAGATAAGCCTAATTTTGCAACAATGTTTAAGGTTTGGAGGTTTCATAGACTAAAGTTGAAAATCAGTGGTTTGACTGCCATAATGAAATAGGGTCACTAATCAACGTGTTTTCTCAAAAGGCCTTCAGTCAAATTCCTTGATACTTAAAATGCATACAGTGGATTATAATAATGAAAAAGGATAATTTGAAATCTTGGTTTCAACTCTAAAGGAACTCTTTAAAAAAAAGATTTTAAGTTTTGGAAACCCCAATGAAAAAGTAGCAACTGCACGGATTCTACTGTCAGATTGGCTCTAAGTGCCAAAAAGTGCTGGAAACGGGGAGATAAGCCTATTTTTGCAACAATGGTTAAAATCTTCAATTTTTCATCACAGATGTGTCCAAGATGCACAAAAGCGCTGGAAACGGTGAGATAAGCCTATTTTTGCAACTTTGGTTAAAATCTTCAATTTTTCATCACAGATGTGCCCAAGATGCACAAAAGCGCTGGAAACGGTGAGATAAGCCTATTTTTGCAACTTTGGTTAAAATCTTCAATTTTTCATCACAGATGTGTCCAAGATGCGCAAAAGCGCTGGAAACGGTGAGATAAGCCTATTTTTGCAACTTTGGTTAAAATCTTAAATTTTTCATCACAGATGTGCCCAAGGTGCGCAAAAGTTCTGGAAACGGTGAGATAAGCCTAATTTTGCAACAATGTTTAAGGTTTGGAGGTTTCATAGACTAAAGTTGAAAATCAGTGGTTTGACTGCCATAATGAAATAGGGTCACTAATCAACGTGTTTTCTCAAAAGGCCTTCACTCAATTTCCTTGATACTTAAAATGCATACAGTGGATTATAATAATGAAAAAGGATAATTTGAAATCTTGGTTTCAACTCTAAAGGAACTCTTTAAAAAAAAGATTTTAAGTTTTGGAAACCCCAATGAAAAAGTAGCAACTGCACGGTTTCTACTGTCAGATTCGCTCTAAGTGCCAAAAAGTGCTGTAAACGGGGAGATAAGCCTATTTTTGCAACTTTGGTTAAAATCTTCAATTTTTCATCACAGATGTGCCCAAGATGCACAAAAGCGCTGGAAACGGTGAGATAAGCCTATTTTTGCAACTTTGGTTAAAATCTTCAATTTTTCATCACAGATGTGCCCAAGATGCACAAAAGCGCTGGAAACGGTGAGATAAGCCTATTTTTGCAACTTTGGTTAAAATCTTAAATTTTTCATCACAGATATGCCCAAGGTGCACAAAAGTGCTGGAAACGGTGAGATAAGCCTAATTTTGCAACAATGTTTAAGGTTTGGAGGTTTCATAGACTAAAGTTGAAAATCAGTGGTTTGACTGCCATAATGAAATAGGGTCACTAATCAACGTGTTTTCTCAAAAGGCCTTCACTCAATTTCCTTGATACTTAAAATGCATACAGTGGATTATAATAATGAAAAAGGATAATTTGAAATCTTGGTTTCAACTCTAAAGGAACTCTTTAAAAAAAAGATTTTAAGTTTTGGAAACCCCAATGAAAAAGTAGCAACTGCACGGTTTCTACTGTCAGATTCGCTCTAAGTGCCAAAAAGTGCTGTAAACGGGGAGATAAGCCTATTTTTGCAACAATGGTTAAAATCTTCAATTTTTCATCACAGATGTGCCCAAGATGCACAAAAGCGCTGGAAACGGTGAGATAAGCCTATTTTTGCAACTTTGGTTAAAATCTTCAATTTTTCATCACAGATGTGCCCAAGATGCGCAAAAGCGCTGGAAACGGTGAGATAAGCCTATTTTTGCAACTTTGGTTAAAATCTTAAATTTTTCATCACAGATGTGCCCAAGATGCCCAAAAGCGCTGGAAACGGTGAGATAAGCCTATTTTTGCAACTTTGGTTAAAATCTTCAATTTTTCATCACAGATGTGCCCAAGATGCCCAAAAGCGCTGGAAACGGTGAGATAAGCCTATTTTTGCAACTTTGGTTAAAATCTTCAATTTTTCATCACAGATGTGCCCAAGATGCACAAAAGCGCTGGAAACGGTGAGATAAGCCTATTTTTGCAACTTTGGTTAAAATCTTCAATTTTTCATCACAGATGTGCCCAAGGTGCGCAAAAGTGCTGGAAACGGTGAGATAAGCCTAATTTTGCAACAATGTTTAAGGTTTGGAGGTTTCATAGACTAAAGTTGAAAATCAGTGGTTTGACTGCCATAATGAAATAGGGTCACTAATCAACGTGTTTTCTCAAAAGGCCTTCACTCAATTTCCTTGATACTTAAAATGCATACAGTGGATTATAATAATGAAAAAGGATAATTTGAAATCTTGGTTTCAACTCTAAAGGAACTCTTTAAAAAAAAGATTTTAAGTTTTGGAAACCCCAATGAAAAAGTAGCAACTGCACGGTTTCTACTGTCAGATTCGCTCTAAGTGCCAAAAAGTGTTGGAAACGGGGAGATAAGCCTATTTTTGCAACAATGGTTAAAATCTTCAATTTTTCATCACAGATGTGTCCAAGATGCACAAAAGCGCTGGAAACGGTGAGATAAGCCTATTTTTGCAACTTTGGTTAAAATCTTCAATTTTTCATCACAGATGTGCCCAAGATGCACAAAAGCGCTGGAAACGGTGAGATAAGCCTATTTTTGCAACTTTGGTTAAAATCTTCAATTTTTCATCACAGATGTGCCCAAGATGCCCAAAAGCGCTGGAAACGGTGAGATAAGCCTATTTTTGCAACTTTGGTTAAAATCTTCAATTTTTCATCACAGATGTGCCCAAGATGCCCAAAAGCGCTGGAAACGGTGAGATAAGCCTATTTTTGCAACTTTGGTTAAAATCTTCATTTTTTCATCACAGATATGCCCAAGGTGCACAAAAGTGCTGGAAACGGTGAGATAAGCCTAATTTTGCAACAATGTTTAAGGTTTGGAGGTTTCATAGACTAAAGTTGAAAATCAGTGGTTTGACTGCCATAATGAAATAGGGTCACTAATCAACGTGTTTTCTCAAAAGGCCTTCAGTCAAATTCCTTGATACTTAAAATGCATACAGTGGATTATAATAATGAAAAAGGATAATTTGAAATCTTGGTTTCAACTCTAAAGGAACTCTTTAAAAAAAAGATTTTAAGTTTTGGAAACCCCAATGAAAAAGTAGCAACTGCACGGTTTCTACTGTCAGATTCGCTCTAAGTGCCAAAAAGTGTTGGAAACGGGGAGATAAGCCTATTTTTGCAACAATGGTTAAAATCTTCAATTTTTCATCACAGATGTGTCCAAGATGCACAAAAGCGCTGGAAACGGTGAGATAAGCCTATTTTTGCAACTTTGGTTAAAATCTTCAATTTTTCATCACAGATGTGCCCAAGATGCACAAAAGCGCTGGAAACGGTGAGATAAGCCTATTTTTGCAACTTTGGTTAAAATCTTCAATTTTTCATCACAGATGTGCCCAAGATGCCCAAAAGCGCTGGAAACGGTGAGATAAGCCTATTTTTGCAACTTTGGTTAAAATCTTCAATTTTTCATCACAGATGTGCCCAAGATGCCCAAAAGCGCTGGAAACGGTGAGATAAGCCTATTTTTGCAACTTTGGTTAAAATCTTCATTTTTTCATCACAGATATGCCCAAGGTGCACAAAAGTGCTGGAAACGGTGAGATAAGCCTAATTTTGCAACAATGTTTAAGGTTTGGAGGTTTCATAGACTAAAGTTGAAAATCAGTGGTTTGACTGCCATAATGAAATAGGGTCACTAATCAACGTGTTTTCTCAAAAGGCCTTCAGTCAAATTCCTTGATACTTAAAATGCATACAGTGGATTATAATAATGAAAAAGGATAATTTGAAATCTTGGTTTCAACTCTAAAGGAACTCTTTAAAAAAAAGATTTTAAGTTTTGGAAACCCCAATGAAAAAGTAGCAACTGCACGGTTTCTACTGTCAGATTGGCTCTAAGTGCCAAAAAGTGCTGGAAACGGGGAGATAAGCCTATTTTTGCAACAATGGTTAAAATCTTCAATTTTTCATCACAGATGTGTCCAAGATGCACAAAAGCGCTGGAAACGGTGAGATAAGCCTATTTTTGCAACTTTGGTTAAAATCTTCAATTTTTCATCACAGATGTGCCCAAGATGCACAAAAACGCTGGAAACGGTGAGATAAGCCTATTTTTGCAACTTTGGTTAAAATCTTCAATTTTTCATCACAGATGTGTCCAAGATGCACAAAAGCGCTGGAAACGGTGAGATAAGCCTATTTTTGCAACTTTGGTTAAAATCTTCAATTTTTCATCACAGATGTGCCCAAGATGCACAAAAACGCTGGAAACGGTGAGATAAGCCTATTTTTGCAACTTTGGTTAAAATCTTCATCTTTTCATCACAGATGTGTCCAAGATGCACAAAAGCGCTGGAAACGGTGAGATAAGCCTATTTTTGCAACTTTGGTTAAAATCTTAAATTTTTCATCACAGATGTGCCCAAGATGCCCAAAAGCACTGGAAACGGTGAGATAAGCCTATTTTTGCAACTTTGGTTAAAATCTTCAATTTTTCATCACAGATGTGCCCAAGATGCACAAAAGCGCTGGAAACGGTGAGATAAGCCTATTTTTGCAACAATGTTTAAGGTTTGGAGGTTTCATAGACTAAAGTTGAAAATCAGTGGTTTGACTGCCATAATGAAATAGGGTCACTAATCAACGTGTTTTCTCAAAAGGCCTTCACTCAATTTCCTTGATACTTAAAATGCATACAGTGGATTATAATAATGAAAAAGGATAATTTGAAATCTTGGTTTCAACTCTAAAGGAACTCTTTAAAAAAAAGATTTTAAGTTTTGGAAACCCCAATGAAAAAGTAGCAACTGCACGGATTCTACTGTCAGATTGGCTCTAAGTGCCAAAAAGTGCTGGAAACGGGGAGATAAGCCTATTTTTGCAACAATGGTTAAAATCTTCAATTTTTCATCACAGATGTGCCCAAGATGCACAAAAGCGCTGGAAACGGTGAGATAAGCCTATTTTTGCAACTTTGGTTAAAATCTTCAATTTTTCATCACAGATGTGCCCAAGATGCACAAAAGCGCTGGAAACGGTGAGATAAGCCTATTTTTGCAACTTTGGTTAAAATCTTCAATTTTTCATCACAGATGTGCCCAAGATGCGCAAAAGCGCTGGAAACGGTGAGATAAGCCTATTTTTGCAACTTTGGTTAAAATTTTAAATTTTTCATCACAGATGTGCCCAAGATGCCCAAAAGCGCTGGAAACGGTGAGATAAGCCTATTTTTGCAACTTTGGTTAAAATCTTCATTTTTTCATCACAGATATGCCCAAGGTGCGCAAAAGTGCTGGAAACGGTGAGATAAGCCTAATTTTGCAACAATGTTTAAAGTTTGGAGGTTTCATAGACTAAAGTTGAAAATCAGTGGTTTGACTGCCATAATGAAATAGGGTCACTAATCAACGTGTTTTCTCAAAAGGCCTTCAGTCAAATTCCTTTATACTTAAAATGCATACAGTGGATTATAATAATGAAAAAGGATAATTTGAAATCTTGGTTTCAACTCTAAAGGAACTCTTTAAAAAAAAGTTTTTAAGTTTTGGAAACCCCAATGAAAAAGTAGCAACTGCACGGTTTCTACTGTCAGATTGGCTCTAAGTGCCAAAAAGTGCTGGAAACGGGGAGATAAGCCTATTTTTGCAACAATGGTTAAAATCTTCAATTTTTCATCACAGATGTGCCCAAGATGCACAAAAGCGCTGGAAACGGTGAGATAAGCCTATTTTTGCAACTTTGGTTAAAATCTTCAATTTTTCATCACAGATGTGCCCAAAATGCACAAAAGCGCTGGAAACGGTGAGATAAGCCTATTTTTGCAACTTTGGTTAAAATCTTCAATTTTTCATCACAGATGTGCCCAAAATGCACAAAAGCGCTGGAAACGGTGAGATAAGCCTATTTTTGCAACTTTGGTTAAAATCTTCAATTTTTCATCACAGATGTGCCCAAAATGCACAAAAGCGCTGGAAACGGTGAGATAAGCCTATTTTTGCAACTTTGGTTAAAATCTTCAATTTTTCATCACAGATGTGCCCAAAATGCACAAAAGTGCTGGAAACGGTGAGATAAGCCTAATTTTGCAACAATGTTTAAGGTTTGGAGGTTTCATAGACTAAAGTTGAAAATCAGTGGTTTGACTGCCATAATGAAATAGGGTCACTAATCAACGTGTTT
The DNA here is from genome assembly GCF_947347685.1 of Pleuronectes platessa. Taxonomy (NCBI): domain Eukaryota; kingdom Metazoa; phylum Chordata; class Actinopteri; order Pleuronectiformes; family Pleuronectidae; genus Pleuronectes; species Pleuronectes platessa. The sequence continues at coordinate 80,117 of NW_026518944.1, read as the reverse complement.
TCTCAAAAGGCCTTCAGTCAAATTCCTTGATACTTAAAATGCATACAGTGGATTATAATAATGAAAAAGGATAATTTGAAATCTTGGTTTCAACTCTAAAGGAACTCTTTAAAAAAAAGATTTTAAGTTTTGGAAACCCCAATGAAAAAGTAGCAACTGCACGGTTTCTACTGTCAGATTGGCTCTAAGTGCCAAAAAGTGCTGGAAACGGGGAGATAAGCCTATTTTTGCAACAATGGTTAAAATCTTCAATTTTTCATCACAGATGTGTCCAAGATGCACAAAAGCGCTGGAAACGGTGAGATAAGCCTATTTTTGCAACTTTGGTTAAAATCTTCAATTTTTCATCACAGATGTGCCCAAGATGCACAAAAACGCTGGAAACGGTGAGATAAGCCTATTTTTGCAACTTTGGTTAAAATCTTCAATTTTTCATCACAGATGTGTCCAAGATGCACAAAAGCGCTGGAAACGGTGAGATAAGCCTATTTTTGCAACTTTGGTTAAAATCTTCAATTTTTCATCACAGATGTGCCCAAGATGCACAAAAACGCTGGAAACGGTGAGATAAGCCTATTTTTGCAACTTTGGTTAAAATCTTCATCTTTTCATCACAGATGTGTCCAAGATGCGCAAAAGCGCTGGAAACGGTGAGATAAGCCTATTTTTGCAACTTTGGTTAAAATCTTCAATTTTTCATCACAGATGTGCCCAAGATGCGCAAAAGCGCTGGAAACGGTGAGATAAGCCTATTTTTGCAACTTTGGTTAAAATTTTAAATTTTTCATCACAGATGTGCCCAAGATGCCCAAAAGCGCTGGAAACGGTGAGATAAGCCTATTTTTGCAACTTTGGTTAAAATCTTCATTTTTTCATCACAGATATGCCCAAGGTGCGCAAAAGTGCTGGAAACGGTGAGATAAGCCTAATTTTGCAACAATGTTTAAAGTTTGGAGGTTTCATAGACTAAAGTTGAAAATCAGTGGTTTGACTGCCATAATGAAATAGGGTCACTAATCAACGTGTTTTCTCAAAAGGCCTTCAGTCAAATTCCTTTATACTTAAAATGCATACAGTGGATTATAATAATGAAAAAGGATAATTTGAAATCTTGGTTTCAACTCTAAAGGAACTCTTTAAAAAAAAGATTTTAAGTTTTGGAAACCCCAATGAAAAAGTAGCAACTGCACGGATTCTACTGTCAGATTGGCTCTAAGTGCCAAAAAGTGCTGGAAACGGGGAGATAAGCCTATTTTTGCAACAATGGTTAAAATCTTCAATTTTTCATCACAGATGTGCCCAAGATGCACAAAAGCGCTGGAAACGGTGAGATAAGCCTATTTTTGCAACTTTGGTTAAAATCTTCAATTTTTCATCACAGATGTGCCCAAGATGCACAAAAGCGCTGGAAACGGTGAGATAAGCCTATTTTTGCAACTTTGGTTAAAATCTTAAATTTTTCATCACAGATATGCCCAAGGTGCACAAAAGTGCTGGAAACGGTGAGATAAGCCTAATTTTGCAACAATGTTTAAGGTTTGGAGGTTTCATAGACTAAAGTTGAAAATCAGTGGTTTGACTGCCATAATGAAATAGGGTCACTAATCAACGTGTTTTCTCAAAAGGCCTTCAGTCAAATTCCTTGATACTTAAAATGCATACAGTGGATTATAATAATGAAAAAGGATAATTTGAAATCTTGGTTTCAACTCTAAAGGAACTCTTTAAAAAAAAGATTTTAAGTTTTGGAAACCCCAATGAAAAAGTAGCAACTGCACGGTTTCTACTGTCAGATTGGCTCTAAGTGCCAAAAAGTGCTGGAAACGGGGAGATAAGCCTATTTTTGCAACAATGGTTAAAATCTTCAATTTTTCATCACAGATGTGTCCAAGATGCACAAAAGCGCTGGAAACGGTGAGATAAGCCTATTTTTGCAACTTTGGTTGAAATCTTCAATTTTTCATCACAGATGTGCCCAAGATGCACAAAAGCGCTGGAAACGGTGAGATAAGCCTATTTTTGCAACTTTGGTTAAAATCTTCAATTTTTCATCACAGATGTGCCCAAGATGCGCAAAAGCGCTGGAAACGGTGAGATAAGCCTATTTTTGCAACTTTGGTTAAAATCTTCATTTTTTCATCACAGATATGCCCAAGGTGCACAAAAGTGCTGGAAACGGTGAGATAAGCCTAATTTTGCAACAATGTTTAAGGTTTGGAGGTTTCATAGACTAAAGTTGAAAATCAGTGGTTTGACTGCCATAATGAAATAGGGTCACTAATCAACGTGTTTTCTCAAAAGGCCTTCAGTCAAATTCCTTGATACTTAAAATGCATACAGTGGATTATAATAATGAAAAAGGATAATTTGAAATCTTGGTTTCAACTCTAAAGGAACTCTTTAAAAAAAAGATTTTAAGTTTTGGAAACCCCAATGAAAAAGTAGCAACTGCACGGATTCTACTGTCAGATTGGCTCTAAGTGCCAAAAAGTGCTGGAAACGGGGAGATAAGCCTATTTTTGCAACAATGGTTAAAATCTTCAATTTTTCATCACAGATGTGTCCAAGATGCACAAAAGCGCTGGAAACGGTGAGATAAGCCTATTTTTGCAACTTTGGTTAAAATCTTCAATTTTTCATCACAGATGTGCCCAAGATGCACAAAAGCGCTGGAAACGGTGAGATAAGCCTATTTTTGCAACTTTGGTTAAAATCTTAAATTTTTCATCACAGATATGCCCAAGGTGCACAAAAGTGCTGGAAACGGTGAGATAAGCCTAATTTTGCAACAATGTTTAAGGTTTGGAGGTTTCATAGACTAAAGTTGAAAATCAATGGTTTGACTGCCATAATGAAATAGGGTCACTAATCAACGTGTTTTCTCAAAAGGCCTTCAGTCAAATTCCTTGATACTTAAAATGCATACAGTGGATTATAATAATGAAAAAGGATAATTTGAAATCTTGGTTTCAACTCTAAAGGAACTCTTTAAAAAAAAGATTTTAAGTTTTGGAAACCCCAATGAAAAAGTAGCAACTGCACGGTTTCTACTGTCAGATTGGCTCTAAGTGCCAAAAAGTGCTGGAAACGGGGAGATAAGCCTATTTTTGCAACAATGGTTAAAATCTTCAATTTTTCATCACAGATGTGTCCAAGATGCACAAAAGCGCTGGAAACGGTGAGATAAGCCTATTTTTGCAACTTTGGTTGAAATCTTCAATTTTTCATCACAGATGTGCCCAAGATGCACAAAAGCGCTGGAAACGGTGAGATAAGCCTATTTTTGCAACTTTGGTTAAAATCTTCAATTTTTCATCACAGATGTGCCCAAGATGCGCAAAAGCGCTGGAAACGGTGAGATAAGCCTATTTTTGCAACTTTGGTTAAAATCTTAAATTTTTCATCACAGATGTGCCCAAGATGCACAAAAGCGCTGGAAACGGTGAGATAAGCCTATTTTTGCAACTTTGGTTAAAATCTTCAATTTTTCATCACAGATGTGCCCAAGATGCGCAAAAGCGCTGGAAACGGTGAGATAAGCCTATTTTTGCAACTTTGGTTAAAATCTTCATTTTTTCATCACAGATATGCCCAAGGTGCACAAAAGTGCTGGAAACGGGGAGATAAGCCTATTTTTGCAACAATGGTTAAAATCTTCAATTTTTCATCACAGATGTGTCCAAGATGCACAAAAGCGCTGGAAACGGTGAGATAAGCCTATTTTTGCAACTTTGGTTAAAATCTTCAATTTTTCATCACAGATGTGCCCAAGATGCACAAAAGCGCTGGAAACGGTGAGATAAGCCTATTTTTGCAACTTTGGTTAAAATCTTCAATTTTTCATCACAGATGTGCCCAAGATGCGCAAAAGCGCTGGAAACGGTGAGATAAGCCTATTTTTGCAACTTTGGTTAAAATTTTAAATTTTTCATCACAGATGTGCCCAAGATGCCCAAAAGCGCTGGAAACGGTGAGATAAACCTATTTTTGCAACTTTGGTTAAAATCTTCATTTTTTCATCACAGATATGCCCAAGGTGCGCAAAAGTGCTGGAAACGGTGAGATAAGCCTAATTTTGCAACAATGTTTAAAGTTTGGAGGTTTCATAGACTAAAGTTGAAAATCAGTGGTTTGACTGCCATAATGAAATAGGGTCACTAATCAACGTGTTTTCTCAAAAGGCCTTCAGTCAAATTCCTTTATACTTAAAATGCATACAGTGGATTATAATAATGAAAAAGGATAATTTGAAATCTTGGTTTCAACTCTAAAGGAACTCTTTAAAAAAAAGTTTTTAAGTTTTGGAAACCCCAATGAAAAAGTAGCAACTGCACGGTTTCTACTGTCAGATTGGCTCTAAGTGCCAAAAAGTGCTGGAAACGGGGAGATAAGCCTATTTTTGCAACAATGGTTAAAATCTTCAATTTTTCATCACAGATGTGCCCAAGATGCACAAAAGCGCTGGAAACGGTGAGATAAGCCTATTTTTGCAACTTTGGTTAAAATCTTCAATTTTTCATCACAGATGTGCCCAAGATGCACAAAAGCGCTGGAAACGGTGAGATAAGCCTATTTTTGCAACTTTGGTTAAAATCTTAAATTTTTCATCACAGATATGCCCAAGGTGCACAAAAGTGCTGGAAACGGTGAGATAAGCCTAATTTTGCAACAATGTTTAAGGTTTGGAGGTTTCATAGACTAAAGTTGAAAATCAGTGGTTTGACTGCCATAATGAAATAGGGTCACTAATCAACGTGTTTTCTCAAAAGGCCTTCAGTCAAATTCCTTGATACTTAAAATGCATACAGTGGATTATAATAATGAAAAAGGATAATTTGAAATCTTGGTTTCAACTCTAAAGGAACTCTTTAAAAAAAAGATTTTAAGTTTTGGAAACCCCAATGAAAAAGTAGCAACTGCACGGTTTCTACTGTCAGATTGGCTCTAAGTGCCAAAAAGTGCTGGAAACGGGGAGATAAGCCTATTTTTGCAACAATGGTTAAAATCTTCAATTTTTCATCACAGATGTGTCCAAGATGCACAAAAGCGCTGGAAACGGTGAGATAAGCCTATTTTTGCAACTTTGGTTAAAATCTTCAATTTTTCATCACAGATGTGCCCAAGATGCGCAAAAGCGCTGGAAACGGTGAGATAAGCCTATTTTTGCAACTTTGGTTAAAATCTTCATTTTTTCATCACAGATGTGTCCAAGATGCACAAAAGCGCTGGAAACGGTGAGATAAGCCTATTTTTGCAACTTTGGTTAAAATCTTCAATTTTTCATCACAGATGTGCCCAAGATGCGCAAAAGCGCTGGAAACGGTGAGATAAGCCTATTTTTGCAACTTTGGTTAAAATCTTCAATTTTTCATCACAGATATGCCCAAGATGCACAAAAGCGCTGGAAACGGTGAGATAAGCCTATTTTTGCAACTTTGGTTAAAATCTTCAATTTTTCATCACAGATGTGCCCAAGATGCGCAAAAGCGCTGGAAACGGTGAGATAAGCCTATTTTTGCAACTTTGGTTAAAATCTTCATTTTTTCATCACAGATGTGTCCAAGATGCACAAAAGCGCTGGAAACGGTGAGATAAGCCTATTTTTGCAACTTTGGTTAAAATCTTCAATTTTTCATCACAGATGTGCCCAAGATGCGCAAAAGCGCTGGAAACGGTGAGATAAGCCTATTTTTGCAACTTTGGTTAAAATCTTCAATTTTTCATCACAGATATGCCCAAGGTGCGCAAAAGTGCTGGAAACGGTGAGATAAGCCTAATTTTGCAACAATGTTTAAAGTTTGGAGGTTTCATAGACTAAAGTTGAAAATCAGTGGTTTGACTGCCATAATGAAATAGGGTCACTAATCAACGTGTTTTCTCAAAAGGCCTTCAGTCAAATTCCTTGATACTTTAAATGCATACAGTGGATTATAATAATGAAAAAGGATAATTTGAAATCTTGGTTTCAACTCAAAAGGAACTCTTTAAAAAAAAGATTTTAAGTTTTGGAAACCCCAATGAAAAAGTAGCAACTGCACGGTTTCTACTGTCAGATTGGCTCTAAGTGCCAAAAAGTGCTGGAAACGGGGAGATAAGCCTATTTTTGCAACAATGGTTAAAATCTTCAATTTTTCATCACAGATGTGTCCAAGATGCACAAAAGCGCTGGAAACGGTGAGATAAGCCTATTTTTGCAACTTTGGTTAAAATCTTCAATTTTTCATCACAGATGTGCCCAAGATGCACAAAAGCGCTGGAAACGGTGAGATAAGCCTATTTTTGCAACTTTGGTTAAAATCTTCAATTTTTCATCACAGATGTGCCCAAGATGCGCAAAAGCGCTGGAAACGGTGAGATAAGCCTATTTTTGCAACTTTGGTTAAAATTTTAAATTTTTCATCACAGATGTGCCCAAGATGCCCAAAAGCGCTGGAAACGGTGAGATAAGCCTATTTTTGCAACTTTGGTTAAAATCTTCATTTTTTCATCACAGATATGCCCAAGGTGCGCAAAAGTGCTGGAAACGGTGAGATAAGCCTAATTTTGCAACAATGTTTAAAGTTTGGAGGTTTCATAGACTAAAGTTGAAAATCAGTGGTTTGACTGCCATAATGAAATAGGGTCACTAATCAACGTGTTTTCTCAAAAGGCCTTCAGTCAAATTCCTTTATACTTAAAATGCATACAGTGGATTATAATAATGAAAAAGGATAATTTGAAATCTTGGTTTCAACTCTAAAGGAACTCTTTAAAAAAAAGATTTTAAGTTTTGGAAACCCCAATGAAAAAGTAGCAACTGCACGGATTCTACTGTCAGATTGGCTCTAAGTGCCAAAAAGTGCTGGAAACGGGGAGATAAGCCTATTTTTGCAACAATGGTTAAAATCTTCAATTTTTCATCACAGATGTGCCCAAGATGCACAAAAGCGCTGGAAACGGTGAGATAAGCCTATTTTTGCAACTTTGGTTAAAATCTTCAATTTTTCATCACAGATGTGCCCAAGATGCACAAAAGCGCTGGAAACGGTGAGATAAGCCTATTTTTGCAACTTTGGTTAAAATCTTAAATTTTTCATCACAGATATGCCCAAGGTGCACAAAAGTGCTGGAAACGGTGAGATAAGCCTAATTTTGCAACAATGTTTAAGGTTTGGAGGTTTCATAGACTAAAGTTGAAAATCAGTGGTTTGACTGCCATAATGAAATAGGGTCACTAATCAACGTGTTTTCTCAAAAGGCCTTCAGTCAAATTCCTTGATACTTAAAATGCATACAGTGGATTATAATAATGAAAAAGGATAATTTGAAATCTTGGTTTCAACTCTAAAGGAACTCTTTAAAAAAAAGATTTTAAGTTTTGGAAACCCCAATGAAAAAGTAGCAACTGCACGGTTTCTACTGTCAGATTGGCTCTAAGTGCCAAAAAGTGCTGGAAACGGGGAGATAAGCCTATTTTTGCAACAATGGTTAAAATCTTCAATTTTTCATCACAGATGTGTCCAAGATGCACAAAAGCGCTGGAAACGGTGAGATAAGCCTATTTTTGCAACTTTGGTTAAAATCTTCAATTTTTCATCACAGATGTGCCCAAGATGCACAAAAGCGCTGGAAACGGTGAGATAAGCCTATTTTTGCAACTTTGGTTAAAATCTTCAATTTTTCATCACAGATGTGCCCAAGATGCGCAAAAGCGCTGGAAACGGTGAGATAAGCCTATTTTTGCAACTTTGGTTAAAATTTTAAATTTTTCATCACAGATGTGCCCAAGATGCCCAAAAGCGCTGGAAACGGTGAGATAAGCCTATTTTTGCAACTTTGGTTAAAATCTTCATTTTTTCATCACAGATATGCCCAAGGTGCGCAAAAGTGCTGGAAACGGTGAGATAAGCCTAATTTTGCAACAATGTTTAAAGTTTGGAGGTTTCATAGACTAAAGTTGAAAATCAGTGGTTTGACTGCCATAATGAAATAGGGTCACTAATCAACGTGTTTTCTCAAAAGGCCTTCAGTCAAATTCCTTTATACTTAAAATGCATACAGTGGATTATAATAATGAAAAAGGATAATTTGAAATCTTGGTTTCAACTCTAAAGGAACTCTTTAAAAAAAAGATTTTAAGTTTTGGAAACCCCAATGAAAAAGTAGCAACTGCACGGATTCTACTGTCAGATTGGCTCTAAGTGCCAAAAAGTGCTGGAAACGGGGAGATAAGCCTATTTTTGCAACAATGGTTAAAATCTTCAATTTTTCATCACAGATGTGCCCAAGATGCACAAAAGCGCTGGAAACGGTGAGATAAGCCTATTTTTGCAACTTTGGTTAAAATCTTCAATTTTTCATCACAGATGTGCCCAAGATGCACAAAAGCGCTGGAAACGGTGAGATAAGCCTATTTTTGCAACTTTGGTTAAAATCTTAAATTTTTCATCACAGATATGCCCAAGGTGCACAAAAGTGCTGGAAACGGTGAGATAAGCCTAATTTTGCAACAATGTTTAAGGTTTGGAGGTTTCATAGACTAAAGTTGAAAATCAGTGGTTTGACTGCCATAATGAAATAGGGTCACTAATCAACGTGTTTTCTCAAAAGGCCTTCAGTCAAATTCCTTGATACTTAAAATGCATACAGTGGATTATAATAATGAAAAAGGATAATTTGAAATCTTGGTTTCAACTCTAAAGGAACTCTTTAAAAAAAGATTTTAAGTTTTGGAAACCCCAATGAAAAAGTAGCAACTGCACGGTTTCTACTGTCAGATTGGCTCTAAGTGCCAAAAAGTGCTGGAAAACGGGGAGATAAGCCTATTTTTGCAACAATGGTTAAAATCTTCAATTTTTCATCACAGATGTGTCCAAGATGCACAAAAGCGCTGGAAACGGTGAGATAAGCCTATTTTTGCAACTTTGGTTAAAATCTTCAATTTTTCATCACAGATGTGCCCAAGATGCACAAAAGCGCTGGAAACGGTGAGATAAGCCTATTTTTGCAACTTTGGTTAAAATCTTCAATTTTTCATCACAGATGTGCCCAAGATGCGCAAAAGCGCTGGAAACGGTGAGATAAGCCTATTTTTGCAACTTTGGTTAAAATTTTAAATTTTTCATCACAGATGTGCCCAAGATGCCCAAAAGCGCTGGAAACGGTGAGATAAGCCTATTTTTGCAACTTTGGTTAAAATCTTCATTTTTTCATCACAGATATGCCCAAGGTGCGCAAAAGTGCTGGAAACGGTGAGATAAGCCTAATTTTGCAACAATGTTTAAAGTTTGGAGGTTTCATAGACTAAAGTTGAAAATCAGTGGTTTGACTGCCATAATGAAATAGGGTCACTAATCAACGTGTTTTCTCAAAAGGCCTTCAGTCAAATTCCTTTATACTTAAAATGCATACAGTGGATTATAATAATGAAAAAGGATAATTTGAAATCTTGGTTTCAACTCTAAAGGAACTCTTTAAAAAAAAGATTTTAAGTTTTGGAAACCCCAATGAAAAAGTAGCAACTGCACGGATTCTACTGTCAGATTGGCTCTAAGTGCCAAAAAGTGCTGGAAACGGGGAGATAAGCCTATTTTTGCAACAATGGTTAAAATCTTCAATTTTTCATCACAGATGTGCCCAAGATGCACAAAAGCGCTGGAAACGGTGAGATAAGCCTATTTTTGCAACTTTGGTTAAAATCTTCAATTTTTCATCACAGATGTGCCCAAGATGCACAAAAGCGCTGGAAACGGTGAGATAAGCCTATTTTTGCAACTTTGGTTAAAATCTTAAATTTTTCATCACAGATATGCCCAAGGTGCACAAAAGTGCTGGAAACGGTGAGATAAGCCTAATTTTGCAACAATGTTTAAGGTTTGGAGGTTTCATAGACTAAAGTTGAAAATCAGTGGTTTGACTGCCATAATGAAATAGGGTCACTAATCAACGTGTTTTCTCAAAAGGCCTTCAGTCAAATTCCTTGATACTTAAAATGCATACAGTGGATTATAATAATGAAAAAGGATAATTTGAAATCTTGGTTTCAACTCTAAAGGAACTCTTTAAAAAAAAGATTTTAAGTTTTGGAAACCCCAATGAAAAAGTAGCAACTGCACGGTTTCTACTGTCAGATTGGCTCTAAGTGCCAAAAAGTGCTGGAAACGGGGAGATAAGCCTATTTTTGCAACAATGGTTAAAATCTTCAATTTTTCATCACAGATGTGTCCAAGATGCACAAAAGCGCTGGAAACGGTGAGATAAGCCTATTTTTGCAACTTTGGTTGAAATCTTCAATTTTTCATCACAGATGTGCCCAAGATGCACAAAAGCGCTGGAAACGGTGAGATAAGCCTATTTTTGCAACTTTGGTTAAAATCTTCAATTTTTCATCACAGATGTGCCCAAGATGCGCAAAAGCGCTGGAAACGGTGAGATAAGCCTATTTTTGCAACTTTGGTTAAAATCTTCATTTTTTCATCACAGATATGCCCAAGGTGCACAAAAGTGCTGGAAACGGTGAGATAAGCCTAATTTTGCAACAATGTTTAAGGTTTGGAGGTTTCATAGACTAAAGTTGAAAATCAGTGGTTTGACTGCCATAATGAAATAGGGTCACTAATCAACGTGTTTTCTCAAAAGGCCTTCAGTCAAATTCCTTGATACTTAAAATGCATACAGTGGATTATAATAATGAAAAAGGATAATTTGAAATCTTGGTTTCAACTCTAAAGGAACTCTTTAAAAAAAAGATTTTAAGTTTTGGAAACCCCAATGAAAAAGTAGCAACTGCACGGATTCTACTGTCAGATTGGCTCTAAGTGCCAAAAAGTGCTGGAAACGGGGAGATAAGCCTATTTTTGCAACAATGGTTAAAATCTTCAATTTTTCATCACAGATGTGTCCAAGATGCGCAAAAGCGCTGGAAACGGTGAGATAAGCCTATTTTTGCAACTTTGGTTAAAATCTTAAATTTTTCATCACAGATGTGCCCAAGATGCCCAAAAGCGCTGGAAACGGTGAGATAAGCCTATTTTTGCAACTTTGGTTAAAATCTTCAATTTTTCATCACAGATGTGCCCAAGATGCACAAAAGCGCTGGAAACGGTGAGATAAGCCTATTTTCGCAACTTTGGTTAAAATCTTCAATTTTTCATCACAGATGTGCCCAAGATGCGCAAAAGCGCTGGAAACGGTGAGATAAGCCTATTTTTGCAACTTTGGTTAAAATCTTAAATTTTTCATCACAGATGTGCCCAAGGTGCGCAAAAGTGCTGGAAACGGTGAGATAAGCCTAATTTTGCAACAATGTTTAAGGTTTGGAGGTTTCATAGACTAAAGTTGAAAATCAGTGGTTTGACTGCCATAATGAAATAGGGTCACTAATCAACGTGTTTTCTCAAAAGTCCTTCACTCAATTTCCTTGATACTTAAAATGCATACAGTGGATTATAATAATGAAAAAGGATAATTTGAAATCTTGGTTTCAACTCTAAAGGAACTCTTTAAAAAAAAGATTTTAAGTTTTGGAAACCCCAATGAAAAAGTAGCAACTGCACGGTTTCTACTGTCAGATTCGCTCTAAGTGCCAAAAAGTGCTGTAAACGGGGAGATAAGCCTATTTTTGCAACAATGGTTAAAATCTTCAATTTTTCATCACAGATGTGTCCAAGATGCACAAAAGCGCTGGAAACGGTGAGATAAGCCTATTTTTGCAACTTTGGTTAAAATCTTCAATTTTTCATCACAGATGTGCCCAAGATGCACAAAAGCGCTGGAAACGGTGAGATAAGCCTATTTTTGCAACTTTGGTTAAAATCTTCAATTTTTCATCACAGATGTGCCCAAGATGCGCAAAAGCGCTGGAAACGGTGAGATAAGCCTATTTTTGCAACTTTGGTTAAAATCTTAAATTTTTCATCACAGATGTGCCCAAGATGCACAAAAGCGCTGGAAACGGTGAGATAAGCCTATTTTTGCAACTTTGGTTAAAATCTTCAATTTTTCATCACAGATGTGCCCAAGATGCGCAAAAGCGCTGGAAACGGTGAGATAAGCCTATTTTTGCAACTTTGGTTAAAATCTTCATTTTTTCATCACAGATATGCCCAAGGTGCACAAAAGTGCTGGAAACGGTGAGATAAGCCTAATTTTGCAACAATGTTTAAGGTTTGGAGGTTTCATAGACTAAAGTTGAAAATCAGTGGTTTGACTGCCATAATGAAATAGGGTCACTAATCAACGTGTTTTCTCAAAAGGCCTTCAGTCAAATTCCTTGATACTTAAAATGCATACAGTGGATTATAATAATGAAAAAGGATAATTTGAAATCTTGGTTTCAACTCTAAAGGAACTCTTTAAAAAAAAGATTTTAAGTTTTGGAAACCCCAATGAAAAAGTAGCAACTGCACGGATTCTACTATCAGATTGGCTCTAAGTGCAAAAAAGTGCTGGAAACGGGGAGATAAGCCTATTTTTGCAACAATGGTTAAAATCTTCAATTTTTCATCACAGATGTGTCCAAGATGCACAAAAGCGCTGGAAACGGTGAGATAAGCCTATTTTTGCAACTTTGGTTGAAATCTTCAATTTTTCATCACAGATGTGCCCAAGATGCACAAAAGCGCTGGAAACGGTGAGATAAGCCTATTTTTGCAACTTTGGTTAAAATCTTCAATTTTTCATCACAGATGTGCCCAAGATGCACAAAAGCGCTGGAAACGGTGAGATAAGCCTATTTTTGCAACTTTGGTTAAAATCTTAAATTTTTCATCACAGATATGCCCAAGGTGCACAAAAGTGCTGGAAACGGTGAGATAAGCCTAATTTTGCAACAATGTTTAAGGTTTGGAGGTTTCATAGACTAAAGTTGAAAATCAGTGGTTTGACTGCCATAATGAAATAGGGTCACTAATCAACGTGTTTTCTCAAAAGGCCTTCAGTCAAATTCCTTGATACTTAAAATGCATACAGTGGATTATAATAATGAAAAAGGATAATTTGAAATCTTGGTTTCAACTCTAAAGGAACTCTTTAAAAAAAAGATTTTAAGTTTTGGAAACCCCAATGAAAAAGTAGCAACTGCACGGTTTCTACTGTCAGATTGGCTCTAAGTGCCAAAAAGTGCTGGAAACGGGGAGATAAGCCTATTTTTGCAACAATGGTTAAAATCTTCAATTTTTCATCACAGATGTGTCCAAGATGCACAAAAGCGCTGGAAACGGTGAGATAAGCCTATTTTTGCAACTTTGGTTAAAATCTTCAATTTTTCATCACAGATGTGCCCAAGATGCACAAAAGCGCTGGAAACGGTGAGATAAGCCTATTTTTGCAACTTTGGTTAAAATCTTCAATTTTTCATCACAGATGTGCCCAAGATGCGCAAAAGCGCTGGAAACGGTGAGATAAGCCTATTTTTGCAACTTTGGTTAAAATTTTAAATTTTTCATCACAGATGTGCCCAAGATGCCCAAAAGCGCTGGAAACGGTGAGATAAGCCTATTTTTGCAACTTTGGTTAAAATCTTCATTTTTTCATCACAGATATGCCCAAGGTGCGCAAAAGTGCTGGAAACGGTGAGATAAGCCTAATTTTGCAACAATGTTTAAAGTTTGGAGGTTTCATAGACTAAAGTTGAAAATCAGTGGTTTGACTGCCATAATGAAATAGGGTCACTAATCAACGTGTTTTCTCAAAAGGCCTTCAGTCAAATTCCTTTATACTTAAAATGCATACAGTGGATTATAATAATGAAAAAGGATAATTTGAAATCTTGGTTTCAACTCTAAAGGAACTCTTTAAAAAAAAGATTTTAAGTTTTGGAAACCCCAATGAAAAAGTAGCAACTGCACGGATTCTACTGTCAGATTGGCTCTAAGTGCCAAAAAGTGCTGGAAACGGGGAGATAAGCCTATTTTTGCAACAATGGTTAAAATCTTCAATTTTTCATCACAGATGTGCCCAAGATGCACAAAAGCGCTGGAAACGGTGAGATAAGCCTATTTTTGCAACTTTGGTTAAAATCTTCAATTTTTCATCACAGATGTGCCCAAGATGCACAAAAGCGCTGGAAACGGTGAGATAAGCCTATTTTTGCAACTTTGGTTAAAATCTTAAATTTTTCATCACAGATATGCCCAAGGTGCACAAAAGTGCTGGAAACGGTGAGATAAGCCTAATTTTGCAACAATGTTTAAGGTTTGGAGGTTTCATAGACTAAAGTTGAAAATCAGTGGTTTGACTGCCATAATGAAATAGGGTCACTAATCAACGTGTTTTCTCAAAAGGCCTTCAGTCAAATTCCTTGATACTTAAAATGCATACAGTGGATTATAATAATGAAAAAGGATAATTTGAAATCTTGGTTTCAACTCTAAAGGAACTCTTTAAAAAAAAGATTTTAAGTTTTGGAAACCCCAATGAAAAAGTAGCAACTGCACGGTTTCTACTGTCAGATTGGCTCTAAGTGCCAAAAAGTGCTGGAAACGGGGAGATAAGCCTATTTTTGCAACAATGGTTAAAATCTTCAATTTTTCATCACAGATGTGTCCAAGATGCACAAAAGCGCTGGAAACGGTGAGATAAGCCTATTTTTGCAACTTTGGTTAAAATCTTCAATTTTTCATCACAGATGTGCCCAAGATGCACAAAAGCGCTGGAAACGGTGAGATAAGCCTATTTTTGCAACTTTGGTTAAAATCTTCAATTTTTCATCACAGATGTGCCCAAGATGCGCAAAAGCGCTGGAAACGGTGAGATAAGCCTATTTTTGCAACTTTGGTTAAAATTTTAAATTTTTCATCACAGATGTGCCCAAGATGCCCAAAAGCGCTGGAAACGGTGAGATAAGCCTATTTTTGCAACTTTGGTTAAAATCTTCATTTTTTCATCACAGATATGCCCAAGGTGCGCAAAAGTGCTGGAAACGGTGAGATAAGCCTAATTTTGCAACAATGTTTAAAGTTTGGAGGTTTCATAGACTAAAGTTGAAAATCAGTGGTTTGACTGCCATAATGAAATAGGGTCACTAATCAACGTGTTTTCTCAAAAGGCCTTCAGTCAAATTCCTTTATACTTAAAATGCATACAGTGGATTATAATAATGAAAAAGGATAATTTGAAATCTTGGTTTCAACTCTAAAGGAACTCTTTAAAAAAAAGATTTTAAGTTTTGGAAACCCCAATGAAAAAGTAGCAACTGCACGGATTCTACTGTCAGATTGGCTCTAAGTGCCAAAAAGTGCTGGAAACGGGGAGATAAGCCTATTTTTGCAACAATGGTTAAAATCTTCAATTTTTCATCACAGATGTGCCCAAGATGCACAAAAGCGCTGGAAACGGTGAGATAAGCCTATTTTTGCAACTTTGGTTAAAATCTTCAATTTTTCATCACAGATGTGCCCAAGATGCACAAAAGCGCTGGAAACGGTGAGATAAGCCTATTTTTGCAACTTTGGTTAAAATCTTAAATTTTTCATCACAGATATGCCCAAGGTGCACAAAAGTGCTGGAAACGGTGAGATAAGCCTAATTTTGCAACAATGTTTAAGGTTTGGAGGTTTCATAGACTAAAGTTGAAAATCAGTGGTTTGACTGCCATAATGAAATAGGGTCACTAATCAACGTGTTTTCTCAAAAGGCCTTCAGTCAAATTCCTTGATACTTAAAATGCATACAGTGGATTATAATAATGAAAAAGGATAATTTGAAATCTTGGTTTCAACTCTAAAGGAACTCTTTAAAAAAAAGATTTTAAGTTTTGGAAACCCCAATGAAAAAGTAGCAACTGCACGGTTTCTACTGTCAGATTGGCTCTAAGTGCCAAAAAGTGCTGGAAACGGGGAGATAAGCCTATTTTTGCAACTTTGGTTGAAATCTTCAATTTTTCATCACAGATGTGCCCAAGATGCACAAAAGCGCTGGAAACGGTGAGATAAGCCTATTTTTGCAACTTTGGTTAAAATCTTCAATTTTTCATCACAGATGTGCCCAAGATGCGCAAAAGCGCTGGAAACGGTGAGATAAGCCTATTTTTGCAACTTTGGTTAAAATCTTCATTTTTTCATCACAGATATGCCCAAGGTGCACAAAAGTGCTGGAAACGGTGAGATAAGCCTAATTTTGCAACAATGTTTAAGGTTTGGAGGTTTCATAGACTAAAGTTGAAAATCAGTGGTTTGACTGCCATAATGAAATAGGGTCACTAATCAACGTGTTTTCTCAAAAGGCCTTCAGTCAAATTCCTTGATACTTAAAATGCATACAGTGGATTATAATAATGAAAAAGGATAATTTGAAATCTTGGTTTCAACTCTAAAGGAACTCTTTAAAAAAAAGATTTTAAGTTTTGGAAACCCCAATGAAAAAGTAGCAACTGCACGGATTCTACTGTCAGATTGGCTCTAAGTGCCAAAAAGTGCTGGAAACGGGGAGATAAGCCTATTTTTGCAACAATGGTTAAAATCTTCAATTTTTCATCACAGATGTGTCCAAGATGCGCAAAAGCGCTGGAAACGGTGAGATAAGCCTATTTTTGCAACTTTGGTTAAAATCTTAAATTTTTCATCACAGATGTGCCCAAGATGCCCAAAAGCGCTGGAAACGGTGAGATAAGCCTATTTTTGCAACTTTGGTTAAAATCTTCAATTTTTCATCACAGATGTGCCCAAGATGCACAAAAGCGCTGGAAACGGTGAGATAAGCCTATTTTCGCAACTTTGGTTAAAATCTTCAATTTTTCATCACAGATGTGCCCAAGATGCGCAAAAGCGCTGGAAACGGTGAGATAAGCCTATTTTTGCAACTTTGGTTAAAATCTTAAATTTTTCATCACAGATGTGCCCAAGGTGCGCAAAAGTGCTGGAAACGGTGAGATAAGCCTAATTTTGCAACAATGTTTAAGGTTTGGAGGTTTCATAGACTAAAGTTGAAAATCAGTGGTTTGACTGCCATAATGAAATAGGGTCACTAATCAACGTGTTTTCTCAAAAGTCCTTCACTCAATTTCCTTGATACTTAAAATGCATACAGTGGATTATAATAATGAAAAAGGATAATTTGAAATCTTGGTTTCAACTCTAAAGGAACTCTTTAAAAAAAAGATTTTAAGTTTTGGAAACCCCAATGAAAAAGTAGCAACTGCACGGTTTCTACTGTCAGATTCGCTCTAAGTGCCAAAAAGTGCTGTAAACGGGGAGATAAGCCTATTTTTGCAACAATGGTTAAAATCTTCAATTTTTCATCACAGATGTGTCCAAGATGCACAAAAGCGCTGGAAACGGTGAGATAAGCCTATTTTTGCAACTTTGGTTAAAATCTTCAATTTTTCATCACAGATGTGCCCAAGATGCACAAAAGCGCTGGAAACGGTGAGATAAGCCTATTTTTGCAACTTTGGTTAAAATCTTCAATTTTTCATCACAGATGTGCCCAAGATGCGCAAAAACGCTGGAAACGGTGAGATAAGCCTATTTTTGCAACTTTGGTTAAAATTTTAAATTTTTCATCACAGATGTGCCCAAGATGCCCAAAAGCGCTGGAAACGGTGAGATAAGCCTATTTTTGCAACTTTGGTTAAAATCTTCATTTTTTCATCACAGATATGCCCAAGGTGCACAAAAGTGCTGGAAACGGTGAGATAAGCCTAATTTTGCAACAATGTTTAAGGTTTGGAGGTTTCATAGACTAAAGTTGAAAATCAGTGGTTTGACTGCCATAATGAAATAGGGTCACTAATCAACGTGTTTTCTCAAAAGGCCTTCAGTCAAATTCCTTGATACTTAAAATGCATACAGTGGATTATAATAATGAAAAAGGATAATTTGAAATCTTGGTTTCAACTCTAAAGGAACTCTTTAAAAAAAAGATTTTAAGTTTTGGAAACCCCAATGAAAAAGTAGCAACTGCACGGATTCTACTATCAGATTGGCTCTAAGTGCAAAAAAGTGCTGGAAACGGGGAGATAAGCCTATTTTTGCAACAATGGTTAAAATCTTCAATTTTTCATCACAGATGTGTCCAAGATGCACAAAAGCGCTGGAAACGGTGAGATAGGCCTATTTTTGCAACTTTGGTTGAAATCTTCAATTTTTCATCACAGATGTGCCCAAGATGCACAAAAGCGCTGGAAACGGTGAGATAAGCCTATTTTTTGCAACTTTGGTTAAAATCTTCAATTTTTCATCACAGATGTGCCCAAGATGCACAAAAGCGCTGGAAACGGTGAGATAAGCCTATTTTTGCAACTTTGGTTAAAATCTTAAATTTTTCATCACAGATATGCCCAAGGTGCACAAAAGTGCTGGAAACGGTGAGATAAGCCTAATTTTGCAACAATGTTTAAGGTTTGGAGGTTTCATAGACTAAAGTTGAAAATCAGTGGTTTGACTGCCATAATGAAATAGGGTCACTAATCAACGTGTTTTCTCAAAAGGCCTTCAGTCAAATTCCTTGATACTTAAAATGCATACAGTGGATTATAATAATGAAAAAGGATAATTTGAAATCTTGGTTTCAACTCTAAAGGAACTCTTTAAAAAAAAGATTTTAAGTTTTGGAAACCCCAATGAAAAAGTAGCAACTGCACGGTTTCTACTGTCAGATTGGCTCTAAGTGCCAAAAAGTGCTGGAAACGGGGAGATAAGCCTATTTTTGCAACAATGGTTAAAATCTTCAATTTTTCATCACAGATGTGTCCAAGATGCACAAAAGCGCTGGAAACGGTGAGATAAGCCTATTTTTGCAACTTTGGTTAAAATCTTCAATTTTTCATCACAGATGTGCCCAAGATGCACAAAAGCGCTGGAAACGGTGAGATAAGCCTATTTTTGCAACTTTGGTTAAAATCTTCAATTTTTCATCACAGATGTGCCCAAGATGCGCAAAAGCGCTGGAAACGGTGAGATAAGCCTATTTTTGCAACTTTGGTTAAAATTTTAAATTTTTCATCACAGATGTGCCCAAGATGCCCAAAAGCGCTGGAAACGGTGAGATAAGCCTATTTTTGCAACTTTGGTTAAAATCTTCATTTTTTCATCACAGATATGCCCAAGGTGCGCAAAAGTGCTGGAAACGGTGAGATAAGCCTAATTTTGCAACAATGTTTAAAGTTTGGAGGTTTCATAGACTAAAGTTGAAAATCAGTGGTTTGACTGCCATAATGAAATAGGGTCACTAATCAACGTGTTTTCTCAAAAGGCCTTCAGTCAAATTCCTTTATACTTAAAATGCATACAGTGGATTATAATAATGAAAAAGGATAATTTGAAATCTTGGTTTCAACTCTAAAGGAACTCTTTAAAAAAAAGATTTTAAGTTTTGGAAACCCCAATGAAAAAGTAGCAACTGCACGGATTCTACTGTCAGATTGGCTCTAAGTGCCAAAAAGTGCTGGAAACGGGGAGATAAGCCTATTTTTGCAACAATGGTTAAAATCTTCAATTTTTCATCACAGATGTGCCCAAGATGCACAAAAGCGCTGGAAACGGTGAGATAAGCCTATTTTTGCAACTTTGGTTAAAATCTTCAATTTTTCATCACAGATGTGCCCAAGATGCACAAAAGCGCTGGAAACGGTGAGATAAGCCTATTTTTGCAACTTTGGTTAAAATCTTAAATTTTTCATCACAGATATGCCCAAGGTGCACAAAAGTGCTGGAAACGGTGAGATAAGCCTAATTTTGCAACAATGTTTAAGGTTTGGAGGTTTCATAGACTAAAGTTGAAAATCAGTGGTTTGACTGCCATAATGAAATAGGGTCACTAATCAACGTGTTTTCTCAAAAGGCCTTCAGTCAAATTCCTTGATACTTAAAATGCATACAGTGGATTATAATAATGAAAAAGGATAATTTGAAATCTTGGTTTCAACTCTAAAGGAACTCTTTAAAAAAAAGATTTTAAGTTTTGGAAACCCCAATGAAAAAGTAGCAACTGCACGGTTTCTACTGTCAGATTGGCTCTAAGTGCCAAAAAGTGCTGGAAACGGGGAGATAAGCCTATTTTTGCAACAATGGTTAAAATCTTCAATTTTTCATCACAGATGTGTCCAAGATGCACAAAAGCGCTGGAAACGGTGAGATAAGCCTATTTTTGCAACTTTGGTTAAAATCTTCAATTTTTCATCACAGATGTGCCCAAGATGCACAAAAGCGCTGGAAACGGTGAGATAAGCCTATTTTTGCAACTTTGGTTAAAATCTTCAATTTTTCATCACAGATGTGCCCAAGATGCGCAAAAGCGCTGGAAACGGTGAGATAAGCCTATTTTTGCAACTTTGGTTAAAATTTTAAATTTTTCATCACAGATGTGCCCAAGATGCCCAAAAGCGCTGGAAACGGTGAGATAAGCCTATTTTTGCAACTTTGGTTAAAATCTTCATTTTTTCATCACAGATATGCCCAAGGTGCGCAAAAGTGCTGGAAACGGTGAGATAAGCCTAATTTTGCAACAATGTTTAAAGTTTGGAGGTTTCATAGACTAAAGTTGAAAATCAGTGGTTTGACTGCCATAATGAAATAGGGTCACTAATCAACGTGTTTTCTCAAAAGGCCTTCAGTCAAATTCCTTTATACTTAAAATGCATACAGTGGATTATAATAATGAAAAAGGATAATTTGAAATCTTGGTTTCAACTCTAAAGGAACTCTTTAAAAAAAAGATTTTAAGTTTTGGAAACCCCAATGAAAAAGTAGCAACTGCACGGATTCTACTGTCAGATTGGCTCTAAGTGCCAAAAAGTGCTGGAAACGGGGAGATAAGCCTATTTTTGCAACAATGGTTAAAATCTTCAATTTTTCATCACAGATGTGCCCAAGATGCACAAAAGCGCTGGAAACGGTGAGATAAGCCTATTTTTGCAACTTTGGTTAAAATCTTCAATTTTTCATCACAGATGTGCCCAAGATGCACAAAAGCGCTGGAAACGGTGAGATAAGCCTATTTTTGCAACTTTGGTTAAAATCTTAAATTTTTCATCACAGATATGCCCAAGGTGCACAAAAGTGCTGGAAACGGTGAGATAAGCCTAATTTTGCAACAATGTTTAAGGTTTGGAGGTTTCATAGACTAAAGTTGAAAATCAGTGGTTTGACTGCCATAATGAAATAGGGTCACTAATCAACGTGTTTTCTCAAAAGGCCTTCAGTCAAATTCCTTGATACTTAAAATGCATACAGTGGATTATAATAATGAAAAAGGATAATTTGAAATCTTGGTTTCAACTCTAAAGGAACTCTTTAAAAAAAAGATTTTAAGTTTTGGAAACCCCAATGAAAAAGTAGCAACTGCACGGTTTCTACTGTCAGATTGGCTCTAAGTGCCAAAAAGTGCTGGAAACGGGGAGATAAGCCTATTTTTGCAACAATGGTTAAAATCTTCAATTTTTCATCACAGATGTGTCCAAGATGCACAAAAGCGCTGGAAACGGTGAGATAAGCCTATTTTTGCAACTTTGGTTGAAATCTTCAATTTTTCATCACAGATGTGCCCAAGATGCACAAAAGCGCTGGAAACGGTGAGATAAGCCTATTTTCGCAACTTTGGTTAAAATCTTCAATTTTTCATCACAGATGTGCCCAAGATGCGCAAAAGCGCTGGAAACGGTGAGATAAGCCTATTTTTGCAACTTTGGTTAAAATCTTAAATTTTTCATCACAGATGTGCCCAAGGTGCGCAAAAGTGCTGGAAACGGTGAGATAAGCCTAATTTTGCAACAATGTTTAAGGTTTGGAGGTTTCATAGACTAAAGTTGAAAATCAGTGGTTTGACTGCCATAATGAAATAGGGTCACTAATCAACGTGTTTTCTCAAAAGTCCTTCACTCAATTTCCTTGATACTTAAAATGCATACAGTGGATTATAATAATGAAAAAGGATAATTTGAAATCTTGGTTTCAACTCTAAAGGAACTCTTTAAAAAAAAGATTTTAAGTTTTGGAAACCCCAATGAAAAAGTAGCAACTGCACGGTTTCTACTGTCAGATTCGCTCTAAGTGCCAAAAAGTGCTGTAAACGGGGAGATAAGCCTATTTTTGCAACAATGGTTAAAATCTTCAATTTTTCATCACAGATGTGTCCAAGATGCACAAAAGCGCTGGAAACGGTGAGATAAGCCTATTTTTGCAACTTTGGTTAAAATCTTCAATTTTTCATCACAGATGTGCCCAAGATGCACAAAAGCGCTGGAAACGGTGAGATAAGCCTATTTTTGCAACTTTGGTTAAAATCTTCAATTTTTCATCACAGATGTGCCCAAGATGCGCAAAAACGCTGGAAACGGTGAGATAAGCCTATTTTTGCAACTTTGGTTAAAATTTTAAATTTTTCATCACAGATGTGCCCAAGATGCCCAAAAGCGCTGGAAACGGTGAGATAAGCCTATTTTTGCAACTTTGGTTAAAATCTTCATTTTTTCATCACAGATATGCCCAAGGTGCACAAAAGTGCTGGAAACGGTGAGATAAGCCTAATTTTGCAACAATGTTTAAGGTTTGGAGGTTTCATAGACTAAAGTTGAAAATCAGTGGTTTGACTGCCATAATGAAATAGGGTCACTAATCAACGTGTTTTCTCAAAAGGCCTTCAGTCAAATTCCTTGATACTTAAAATGCATACAGTGGATTATAATAATGAAAAAGGATAATTTGAAATCTTGGTTTCAACTCTAAAGGAACTCTTTAAAAAAAAGATTTTAAGTTTTGAAACCCCAATGAAAAAGTAGCAACTGCACGGATTCTACTATCAGATTGGCTCTAAGTGCAAAAAAGTGCTGGAAACGGGGAGATAAGCCTATTTTTGCAACAATGGTTAAAATCTTCAATTTTTCATCACAGATGTGTCCAAGATGCACAAAAGCGCTGGAAACGGTGAGATAAGCCTATTTTTGCAACTTTGGTTGAAATCTTCAATTTTTCATCACAGATGTGCCCAAGATGCACAAAAGCGCTGGAAACGGTGAGATAAGCCTATTTTTGCAACTTTGGTTAAAATCTTCAATTTTTCATCACAGATGTGCCCAAGATGCACAAAAGCGCTGGAAACGGTGAGATAAGCCTATTTTTGCAACTTTGGTTAAAATCTTAAATTTTTCATCACAGATATGCCCAAGGTGCACAAAAGTGCTGGAAACGGTGAGATAAGCCTAATTTTGCAACAATGTTTAAGGTTTGGAGGTTTCATAGACTAAAGTTGAAAATCAGTGGTTTGACTGCCATAATGAAATAGGGTCACTAATCAACGTGTTTTCTCAAAAGGCCTTCAGTCAAATTCCTTGATACTTAAAATGCATACAGTGGATTATAATAATGAAAAAGGATAATTTGAAATCTTGGTTTCAACTCTAAAGGAACTCTTTAAAAAAAAGATTTTAAGTTTTGGAAACCCCAATGAAAAAGTAGCAACTGCACGGTTTCTACTGTCAGATTGGCTCTAAGTGCCAAAAAGTGCTGGAAACGGGGAGATAAGCCTATTTTTGCAACAATGGTTAAAATCTTCAATTTTTCATCACAGATGTGTCCAAGATGCACAAAAGCGCTGGAAACGGTGAGATAAGCCTATTTTTGCAACTTTGGTTAAAATCTTCAATTTTTCATCACAGATGTGCCCAAGATGCACAAAAGCGCTGGAAACGGTGAGATAAGCCTATTTTTGCAACTTTGGTTAAAATCTTCAATTTTTCATCACAGATGTGCCCAAGATGCGCAAAAGCGCTGGAAACGGTGAGATAAGCCTATTTTTGCAACTTTGGTTAAAATTTTAAATTTTTCATCACAGATGTGCCCAAGATGCCCAAAAGCGCTGGAAACGGTGAGATAAGCCTATTTTTGCAACTGTGGTTAAAATCTTCATTTTTTCATCACAGATATGCCCAAGGTGCGCAAAAGTGCTGGAAACGGTGAGATAAGCCTAATTTTGCAACAATGTTTAAAGTTTGGAGGTTTCATAGACTAAAGTTGAAAATCAGTGGTTTGACTGCCATAATGAAATAGGGTCACTAATCAACGTGTTTTCTCAAAAGGCCTTCAGTCAAATTCCTTTATACTTAAAATGCATACAGTGGATTATAATAATGAAAAAGGATAATTTGAAATCTTGGTTTCAACTCTAAAGGAACTCTTTAAAAAAAAGATTTTAAGTTTTGGAAACCCCAATGAAAAAGTAGCAACTGCACGGATTCTACTGTCAGATTGGCTCTAAGTGCCAAAAAGTGCTGGAAACGGGGAGATAAGCCTATTTTTGCAACAATGGTTAAAATCTTCAATTTTTCATCACAGATGTGCCCAAGATGCACAAAAGCGCTGGAAACGGTGAGATAAGCCTATTTTTGCAACTTTGGTTAAAATCTTCAATTTTTCATCACAGATGTGCCCAAGATGCACAAAAGCGCTGGAAACGGTGAGATAAGCCTATTTTTGCAACTTTGGTTAAAATCTTAAATTTTTCATCACAGATATGCCCAAGGTGCACAAAAGTGCTGGAAACGGTGAGATAAGCCTAATTTTGCAACAATGTTTAAGGTTTGGAGGTTTCATAGACTAAAGTTGAAAATCAGTGGTTTGACTGCCATAATGAAATAGGGTCACTAATCAACGTGTTTTCTCAAAAGGCCTTCAGTCAAATTCCTTGATACTTAAAATGCATACAGTGGATTATAATAATGAAAAAGGATAATTTGAAATCTTGGTTTCAACTCTAAAGGAACTCTTTAAAAAAAAGATTTTAAGTTTTGGAAACCCCAATGAAAAAGTAGCAACTGCACGGTTTCTACTGTCAGATTGGCTCTAAGTGCCAAAAAGTGCTGGAAACGGGGAGATAAGCCTATTTTTGCAACAATGGTTAAAATCTTCAATTTTTCATCACAGATGTGTCCAAGATGCACAAAAGCGCTGGAAACGGTGAGATAAGCCTATTTTTGCAACTTTGGTTAAAATCTTCAATTTTTCATCACAGATGTGCCCAAGATGCACAAAAGCGCTGGAAACGGTGAGATAAGCCTATTTTTGCAACTTTGGTTAAAATCTTCAATTTTTCATCACAGATGTGCCCAAGATGCGCAAAAACGCTGGAAACGGTGAGATAAGCCTATTTTTGCAACTTTGGTTAAAATTTTAAATTTTTCATCACAGATGTGCCCAAGATGCCCAAAAGCGCTGGAAACGGTGAGATAAGCCTATTTTTGCAACTTTGGTTAAAATCTTCATTTTTTCATCACAGATATGCCCAAGGTGCGCAAAAGTGCTGGAAACGGTGAGATAAGCCTAATTTTGCAACTTTGGTTAAAATCTTCATTTTTTCATCACAGATATGCCCAAGGTGCGCAAAAGTGCTGGAAACGGTGAGATAAGCCTAATTTTGCAACAATGTTTAAAGTTTGGAGGTTTCATAGACTAAAGTTGAAAATCAGTGGTTTGACTGCCATAATGAAATAGGGTCACTAATCAACGTGTTTTCTCAAAAGGCCTTCAGTCAAATTCCTTTATACTTAAAATGCATACAGTGGATTATAATAATGAAAAAGGATAATTTGAAATCTTGGTTTCAACTCTAAAGGAACTCTTTAAAAAAAAGTTTTTAAGTTTTGGAAACCCCAATGAAAAAGTAGCAACTGCACGGTTTCTACTGTCAGATTGGCTCTAAGTGCCAAAAAGTGCTGGAAACGGGGAGATAAGCCTATTTTTGCAACAATGGTTAAAATCTTCAATTTTTCATCACAGATGTGTCCAAGATGCACAAAAGCGCTGGAAACGGTGAGATAAGCCTATTTTTGCAACTTTGGTTGAAATCTTCAATTTTTCATCACAGATGTGCCCAAGATGCACAAAAGCGCTGGAAACGGTGAGATAAGCCTATTTTTGCAACTTTGGTTAAAATCTTCAATTTTTCATCACAGATGTGCCCAAGATGCGCAAAAGCGCTGGAAACGGTGAGATAAGCCTATTTTTGCAACTTTGGTTAAAATCTTCATTTTTTCATCACAGATATGCCCAAGGTGCACAAAAGTGCTGGAAACGGTGAGATAAGCCTATTTTTGCAACTTTGGTTAAAATCTTAAATTTTTCATCACAGATAAGCCTATTTTTGCAACTTTGGTTAAAATCTTCAATTTTTCATCACAGATGTGCCCAAGATGCACAAAAGCGCTGGAAACGGTGAGATAAGCCTATTTTTGCAACTTTGGTTAAAATCTTCAATTTTTCATCACAGATGTGCCCAAGATGCGCAAAAGCGCTGGAAACGGTGAGATAAGCCTATTTTTGCAACTTTGGTTAAAATCTTAAATTTTTCATCACAGATGTGCCCAAGGTGCGCAAAAGTGCTGGAAACGGTGAGATAAGCCTAATTTTGCAACAATGTTTAAGGTTTGGAGGTTTCATAGACTAAAGTTGAAAATCAGTGGTTTGACTGCCATAATGAAATAGGGTCACTAATCAACGTGTTTTCTCAAAAGTCCTTCACTCAATTTCCTTGATACTTAAAATGCATACAGTGGATTATAATAATGAAAAAGGATAATTTGAAATCTTGGTTTCAACTCTAAAGGAACTCTTTAAAAAAAAGATTTTAAGTTTTGGAAACCCCAATGAAAAAGTAGCAACTGCACGGTTTCTACTGTCAGATTCGCTCTAAGTGCCAAAAAGTGCTGTAAACGGGGAGATAAGCCTATTTTTGCAACAATGGTTAAAATCTTCAATTTTTCATCACAGATGTGTCCAAGATGCACAAAAGCGCTGGAAACGGTGAGATAAGCCTATTTTTGCAACTTTGGTTAAAATCTTCAATTTTTCATCACAGATGTGCCCAAGATGCACAAAAGCGCTGGAAACGGTGAGATAAGCCTATTTTTGCAACTTTGGTTAAAATCTTCAATTTTTCATCACAGATGTGCCCAAGATGCGCAAAAGCGCTGGAAACGGTGAGATAAGCCTATTTTTGCAACTTTGGTTAAAATCTTCATTTTTTCATCACAGATATGCCCAAGGTGCACAAAAGTGCTGGAAACGGTGAGATAAGCCTAATTTTGCAACAATGTTTAAGGTTTGGAGGTTTCATAGACTAAAGTTGAAAATCAGTGGTTTGACTGCCATAATGAAATAGGGTCACTAATCAACGTGTTTTCTCAAAAGGCCTTCAGTCAAATTCCTTGATACTTAAAATGCATACAGTGGATTATAATAATGAAAAAGGATAATTTGAAATCTTGGTTTCAACTCTAAAGGAACTCTTTAAAAAAAAGATTTTAAGTTTTGGAAACCCCAATGAAAAAGTAGCAACTGCACGGATTCTACTGTCAGATTGGCTCTAAGTGCCAAAAAGTGCTGGAAACGGGGAGATAAGCCTATTTTTGCAACAATGGTTAAAATCTTCAATTTTTCATCACAGATGTGTCCAAGATGCGCAAAAGCGCTGGAAACGGTGAGATAAGCCTATTTTTGCAACTTTGGTTAAAATCTTAAATTTTTCATCACAGATGTGCCCAAGATGCCCAAAAGCGCTGGAAACGGTGAGATAAGCCTATTTTTGCAACTTTGGTTAAAATCTTCAATTTTTCATCACAGATGTGCCCAAGATGCACAAAAGCGCTGGAAACGGTGAGATAAGCCTATTTTCGCAACTTTGGTTAAAATCTTCAATTTTTCATCACAGATGTGCCCAAGATGCGCAAAAGCGCTGGAAACGGTGAGATAAGCCTATTTTTGCAACTTTGGTTAAAATCTTAAATTTTTCATCACAGATGTGCCCAAGGTGCGCAAAAGTGCTGGAAACGGTGAGATAAGCCTAATTTTGCAACAATGTTTAAGGTTTGGAGGTTTCATAGACTAAAGTTGAAAATCAGTGGTTTGACTGCCATAATGAAATAGGGTCACTAATCAACGTGTTTTCTCAAAAGTCCTTCACTCAATTTCCTTGATACTTAAAATGCATACAGTGGATTATAATAATGAAAAAGGATAATTTGAAATCTTGGTTTCAACTCTAAAGGAACTCTTTAAAAAAAAGATTTTAAGTTTTGGAAACCCCAATGAAAAAGTAGCAACTGCACGGTTTCTACTGTCAGATTCGCTCTAAGTGCCAAAAAGTGCTGTAAACGGGGAGATAAGCCTATTTTTGCAACAATGGTTAAAATCTTCAATTTTTCATCACAGATGTGTCCAAGATGCACAAAAGCGCTGGAAACGGTGAGATAAGCCTATTTTTGCAACTTTGGTTAAAATCTTCAATTTTTCATCACAGATGTGCCCAAGATGCACAAAAGCGCTGGAAACGGTGAGATAAGCCTATTTTTGCAACTTTGGTTAAAATCTTCAATTTTTCATCACAGATGTGCCCAAGATGCGCAAAAGCGCTGGAAACGGTGAGATAAGCCTATTTTTGCAACTTTGGTTAAAATCTTAAATTTTTCATCACAGATGTGCCCAAGATGCACAAAAGCGCTGGAAACGGTGAGATAAGCCTATTTTTGCAACTTTGGTTAAAATCTTCATTTTTTCATCACAGATATGCCCAAGGTGCACAAAAGTGCTGGAAACGGTGAGATAAGCCTAATTTTGCAACAATGTTTAAGGTTTGGAGGTTTCATAGACTAAAGTTGAAAATCAGTGGTTTGACTGCCATAATGAAATAGGGTCACTAATCAACGTGTTTTCTCAAAAGGCCTTCAGTCAAATTCCTTGATACTTAAAATGCATACAGTGGATTATAATAATGAAAAAGGATAATTTGAAATCTTGGTTTCAACTCTAAAGGAACTCTTTAAAAAAAAGATTTTAAGTTTTGGAAACCCCAATGAAAAAGTAGCAACTGCACGGATTCTACTATCAGATTGGCTCTAAGTGCAAAAAAGTGCTGGAAACGGGGAGATAAGCCTATTTTTGCAACAATGGTTAAAATCTTCAATTTTTCATCACAGATGTGTCCAAGATGCACAAAAGCGCTGGAAACGGTGAGATAAGCCTATTTTTGCAACTTTGGTTGAAATCTTCAATTTTTCATCACAGATGTGCCCAAGATGCACAAAAGCGCTGGAAACGGTGAGATAAGCCTATTTTTGCAACTTTGGTTAAAATCTTCAATTTTTCATCACAGATGTGCCCAAGATGCACAAAAGCGCTGGAAACGGTGAGATAAGCCTATTTTTGCAACTTTGGTTAAAATCTTAAATTTTTCATCACAGATATGCCCAAGGTGCACAAAAGTGCTGGAAACGGTGAGATAAGCCTAATTTTGCAACAATGTTTAAGGTTTGGAGGTTTCATAGACTAAAGTTGAAAATCAGTGGTTTGACTGCCATAATGAAATAGGGTCACTAATCAACGTGTTTTCTCAAAAGGCCTTCAGTCAAATTCCTTGATACTTAAAATGCATACAGTGGATTATAATAATGAAAAAGGATAATTTGAAATCTTGGTTTCAACTCTAAAGGAACTCTTTAAAAAAAAGATTTTAAGTTTTGGAAACCCCAATGAAAAAGTAGCAACTGCACGGTTTCTACTGTCAGATTGGCTCTAAGTGCCAAAAAGTGCTGGAAACGGGGAGATAAGCCTATTTTTGCAACAATGGTTAAAATCTTCAATTTTTCATCACAGATGTGTCCAAGATGCACAAAAGCGCTGGAAACGGTGAGATAAGCCTATTTTTGCAACTTTGGTTAAAATCTTCAATTTTTCATCACAGATGTGCCCAAGATGCACAAAAGCGCTGGAAACGGTGAGATAAGCCTATTTTTGCAACTTTGGTTAAAATCTTCAATTTTTCATCACAGATGTGCCCAAGATGCGCAAAAACGCTGGAAACGGTGAGATAAGCCTATTTTTGCAACTTTGGTTAAAATTTTAAATTTTTCATCACAGATGTGCCCAAGATGCCCAAAAGCGCTGGAAACGGTGAGATAAGCCTATTTTTGCAACTTTGGTTAAAATCTTCATTTTTTCATCACAGATATGCCCAAGGTGCGCAAAAGTGCTGGAAACGGTGAGATAAGCCTAATTTTGCAACTTTGGTTAAAATCTTCATTTTTTCATCACAGATATGCCCAAGGTGCGCAAAAGTGCTGGAAACGGTGAGATAAGCCTAATTTTGCAACAATGTTTAAAGTTTGGAGGTTTCATAGACTAAAGTTGAAAATCAGTGGTTTGACTGCCATAATGAAATAGGGTCACTAATCAACGTGTTTTCTCAAAAGGCCTTCAGTCAAATTCCTTTATACTTAAAATGCATACAGTGGATTATAATAATGAAAAAGGATAATTTGAAATCTTGGTTTCAACTCTAAAGGAACTCTTTAAAAAAAAGTTTTTAAGTTTTGGAAACCCCAATGAAAAAGTAGCAACTGCACGGTTTCTACTGTCAGATTGGCTCTAAGTGCCAAAAAGTGCTGGAAACGGGGAGATAAGCCTATTTTTGCAACAATGGTTAAAATCTTCAATTTTTCATCACAGATGTGTCCAAGATGCACAAAAGCGCTGGAAACGGTGAGATAAGCCTATTTTTGCAACTTTGGTTGAAATCTTCAATTTTTCATCACAGATGTGCCCAAGATGCACAAAAGCGCTGGAAACGGTGAGATAAGCCTATTTTTGCAACTTTGGTTAAAATCTTCAATTTTTCATCACAGATGTGCCCAAGATGCGCAAAAGCGCTGGAAACGGTGAGATAAGCCTATTTTTGCAACTTTGGTTAAAATCTTCATTTTTTCATCACAGATATGCCCAAGGTGCACAAAAGTGCTGGAAACGGTGAGATAAGCCTAATTTTGCAACAATGTTTAAGGTTTGGAGGTTTCATAGACTAAAGTTGAAAATCAGTGGTTTGACTGCCATAATGAAATAGGGTCACTAATCAACGTGTTTTCTCAAAAGGCCTTCAGTCAAATTCCTTGATACTTAAAATGCATACAGTGGATTATAATAATGAAAAAGGATAATTTGAAATCTTGGTTTCAACTCTAAAGGAACTCTTTAAAAAAAAGATTTTAAGTTTTGGAAACCCCAATGAAAAAGTAGCAACTGCACGGATTCTACTGTCAGATTGGCTCTAAGTGCCAAAAAGTGCTGGAAACGGGGAGATAAGCCTATTTTTGCAACAATGGTTAAAATCTTCAATTTTTCATCACAGATGTGTCCAAGATGCGCAAAAGCGCTGGAAACGGTGAGATAAGCCTATTTTTGCAACTTTGGTTAAAATCTTAAATTTTTCATCACAGATAAGCCTATTTTTGCAACTTTGGTTAAAATCTTCAATTTTTCATCACAGATGTGCCCAAGATGCACAAAAGCGCTGGAAACGGTGAGATAAGCCTATTTTTGCAACTTTGGTTAAAATCTTCAATTTTTCATCACAGATGTGCCCAAGATGCGCAAAAGCGCTGGAAACGGTGAGATAAGCCTATTTTTGCAACTTTGGTTAAAATCTTAAATTTTTCATCACAGATGTGCCCAAGGTGCGCAAAAGTGCTGGAAACGGTGAGATAAGCCTAATTTTGCAACAATGTTTAAGGTTTGGAGGTTTCATAGACTAAAGTTGAAAATCAGTGGTTTGACTGCCATAATGAAATAGGGTCACTAATCAACGTGTTTTCTCAAAAGTCCTTCACTCAATTTCCTTGATACTTAAAATGCATACAGTGGATTATAATAATGAAAAAGGATAATTTGAAATCTTGGTTTCAACTCTAAAGGAACTCTTTAAAAAAAAGATTTTAAGTTTTGGAAACCCCAATGAAAAAGTAGCAACTGCACGGTTTCTACTGTCAGATTCGCTCTAAGTGCCAAAAAGTGCTGTAAACGGGGAGATAAGCCTATTTTTGCAACAATGGTTAAAATCTTCAATTTTTCATCACAGATGTGTCCAAGATGCACAAAAGCGCTGGAAACGGTGAGATAAGCCTATTTTTGCAACTTTGGTTAAAATCTTCAATTTTTCATCACAGATGTGCCCAAGATGCACAAAAGCGCTGGAAACGGTGAGATAAGCCTATTTTTGCAACTTTGGTTAAAATCTTCAATTTTTCATCACAGATGTGCCCAAGATGCACAAAAGCGCTGGAAACGGTGAGATAAGCCTATTTTTGCAACTTTGGTTAAAATCTTAAATTTTTCATCACAGATATGCCCAAGGTGCACAAAAGTGCTGGAAACGGTGAGATAAGCCTAATTTTGCAACAATGTTTAAGGTTTGGAGGTTTCATAGACTAAAGTTGAAAATCAGTGGTTTGACTGCCATAATGAAATAGGGTCACTAATCAACGTGTTTTCTCAAAAGGCCTTCAGTCAAATTCCTTGATACTTAAAATGCATACAGTGGATTATAATAATGAAAAAGGATAATTTGAAATCTTGGTTTCAACTCTAAAGGAACTCTTTAAAAAAAAGATTTTAAGTTTTGGAAACCCCAATGAAAAAGTAGCAACTGCACGGTTTCTACTGTCAGATTGGCTCTAAGTGCCAAAAAGTGCTGGAAACGGGGAGATAAGCCTATTTTTGCAACAATGGTTAAAATCTTCAATTTTTCATCACAGATGTGTCCAAGATGCACAAAAGCGCTGGAAACGGTGAGATAAGCCTATTTTTGCAACTTTGGTTGAAATCTTCAATTTTTCATCACAGATGTGCCCAAGATGCACAAAAGCGCTGGAAACGGTGAGATAAGCCTATTTTTGCAACTTTGGTTAAAATCTTCAATTTTTCAACACAGATGTGCCCAAGATGCGCAAAAGCGCTGGAAACGGTGAGATAAGCCTATTTTTGCAACTTTGGTTAAAATCTTAAATTTTTCATCACAGATGTGCCCAAGATGCGCAAAAGCGCTGGAAACGGTGAGATAAGCCTATTTTTGCAACTTTGGTTAAAATCTTCAATTTTTCATCACAGATGTGCCCAAGATGCACAAAAGCGCTGGAAACGGTGAGATAAGCCTATTTTTGCAACTTTGGTTAAAATCTTAAATTTTTCATCACAGATATGCCCAAGGTGCACAAAAGTGCTGGAAACGGTGAGATAAGCCTAATTTTGCAACAATGTTTAAGGTTTGGAGGTTTCATAGACTAAAGTTGAAAATCAGTGGTTTGACTGCCATAATGAAATAGGGTCACTAATCAACGTGTTTTCTCAAAAGGCCTTCAGTCAAATTCCTTGATACTTAAAATGCATACAGTGGATTATAATAATGAAAAAGGATAATTTGAAATCTTGGTTTCAACTCTAAAGGAACTCTTTAAAAAAAAGATTTTAAGTTTTGGAAACCCCAATGAAAAAGTAGCAACTGCACGGTTTCTACTGTCAGATTGGCTCTAAGTGCCAAAAAGTGCTGGAAACGGGGAGATAAGCCTATTTTTGCAACAATGGTTAAAATCTTCAATTTTTCATCACAGATGTGTCCAAGATGCACAAAAGCGCTGGAAACGGTGAGATAAGCCTATTTTTGCAACTTTGGTTAAAATCTTCAATTTTTCATCACAGATGTGCCCAAGATGCACAAAAGCGCTGGAAACGGTGAGATAAGCCTATTTTTGCAACTTTGGTTAAAATCTTCAATTTTTCATCACAGATGTGCCCAAGATGCGCAAAAGCGCTGGAAACGGTGAGATAAGCCTATTTTTGCAACTTTGGTTAAAATTTTAAATTTTTCATCACAGATGTGCCCAAGATGCCCAAAAGCGCTGGAAACGGTGAGATAAGCCTATTTTTGCAACTGTGGTTAAAATCTTCATTTTTTCATCACAGATATGCCCAAGGTGCGCAAAAGTGCTGGAAACGGTGAGATAAGCCTAATTTTGCAACAATGTTTAAAGTTTGGAGGTTTCATAGACTAAAGTTGAAAATCAGTGGTTTGACTGCCATAATGAAATAGGGTCACTAATCAACGTGTTTTCTCAAAAGGCCTTCAGTCAAATTCCTTTATACTTAAAATGCATACAGTGGATTATAATAATGAAAAAGGATAATTTGAAATCTTGGTTTCAACTCTAAAGGAACTCTTTAAAAAAAAGATTTTAAGTTTTGGAAACCCCAATGAAAAAGTAGCAACTGCACGGATTCTACTGTCAGATTGGCTCTAAGTGCCAAAAAGTGCTGGAAACGGGGAGATAAGCCTATTTTTGCAACAATGGTTAAAATCTTCAATTTTTCATCACAGATGTGCCCAAGATGCACAAAAGCGCTGGAAACGGTGAGATAAGCCTATTTTTGCAACTTTGGTTAAAATCTTCAATTTTTCATCACAGATGTGCCCAAGATGCACAAAAGCGCTGGAAACGGTGAGATAAGCCTATTTTTGCAACTTTGGTTAAAATCTTAAATTTTTCATCACAGATATGCCCAAGGTGCACAAAAGTGCTGGAAACGGTGAGATAAGCCTAATTTTGCAACAATGTTTAAGGTTTGGAGGTTTCATAGACTAAAGTTGAAAATCAGTGGTTTGACTGCCATAATGAAATAGGGTCACTAATCAACGTGTTTTCTCAAAAGGCCTTCAGTCAAATTCCTTGATACTTAAAATGCATACAGTGGATTATAATAATGAAAAAGGATAATTTGAAATCTTGGTTTCAACTCTAAAGGAACTCTTTAAAAAAAAGATTTTAAGTTTTGGAAACCCCAATGAAAAAGTAGCAACTGCACGGTTTCTACTGTCAGATTGGCTCTAAGTGCCAAAAAGTGCTGGAAACGGGGAGATAAGCCTATTTTTGCAACAATGGTTAAAATCTTCAATTTTTCATCACAGATGTGTCCAAGATGCACAAAAGCGCTGGAAACGGTGAGATAAGCCTATTTTTGCAACTTTGGTTAAAATCTTCAATTTTTCATCACAGATGTGCCCAAGATGCACAAAAGCGCTGGAAACGGTGAGATAAGCCTATTTTTGCAACTTTGGTTAAAATCTTCAATTTTTCATCACAGATGTGCCCAAGATGCGCAAAAACGCTGGAAACGGTGAGATAAGCCTATTTTTGCAACTTTGGTTAAAATTTTAAATTTTTCATCACAGATGTGCCCAAGATGCCCAAAAGCGCTGGAAACGGTGAGATAAGCCTATTTTTGCAACTTTGGTTAAAATCTTCATTTTTTCATCACAGATATGCCCAAGGTGCGCAAAAGTGCTGGAAACGGTGAGATAAGCCTAATTTTGCAACTTTGGTTAAAATCTTCATTTTTTCATCACAGATATGCCCAAGGTGCGCAAAAGTGCTGGAAACGGTGAGATAAGCCTAATTTTGCAACAATGTTTAAAGTTTGGAGGTTTCATAGACTAAAGTTGAAAATCAGTGGTTTGACTGCCATAATGAAATAGGGTCACTAATCAACGTGTTTTCTCAAAAGGCCTTCAGTCAAATTCCTTTATACTTAAAATGCATACAGTGGATTATAATAATGAAAAAGGATAATTTGAAATCTTGGTTTCAACTCTAAAGGAACTCTTTAAAAAAAAGTTTTTAAGTTTTGGAAACCCCAATGAAAAAGTAGCAACTGCACGGTTTCTACTGTCAGATTGGCTCTAAGTGCCAAAAAGTGCTGGAAACGGGGAGATAAGCCTATTTTTGCAACAATGGTTAAAATCTTCAATTTTTCATCACAGATGTGTCCAAGATGCACAAAAGCGCTGGAAACGGTGAGATAAGCCTATTTTTGCAACTTTGGTTGAAATCTTCAATTTTTCATCACAGATGTGCCCAAGATGCACAAAAGCGCTGGAAACGGTGAGATAAGCCTATTTTTGCAACTTTGGTTAAAATCTTCAATTTTTCATCACAGATGTGCCCAAGATGCGCAAAAGCGCTGGAAACGGTGAGATAAGCCTATTTTTGCAACTTTGGTTAAAATCTTCATTTTTTCATCACAGATATGCCCAAGGTGCACAAAAGTGCTGGAAACGGTGAGATAAGCCTATTTTTGCAACTTTGGTTAAAATCTTAAATTTTTCATCACAGATAAGCCTATTTTTGCAACTTTGGTTAAAATCTTCAATTTTTCATCACAGATGTGCCCAAGATGCACAAAAGCGCTGGAAACGGTGAGATAAGCCTATTTTTGCAACTTTGGTTAAAATCTTCAATTTTTCATCACAGATGTGCCCAAGATGCGCAAAAGCGCTGGAAACGGTGAGATAAGCCTATTTTTGCAACTTTGGTTAAAATCTTAAATTTTTCATCACAGATGTGCCCAAGGTGCGCAAAAGTGCTGGAAACGGTGAGATAAGCCTAATTTTGCAACAATGTTTAAGGTTTGGAGGTTTCATAGACTAAAGTTGAAAATCAGTGGTTTGACTGCCATAATGAAATAGGGTCACTAATCAACGTGTTTTCTCAAAAGTCCTTCACTCAATTTCCTTGATACTTAAAATGCATACAGTGGATTATAATAATGAAAAAGGATAATTTGAAATCTTGGTTTCAACTCTAAAGGAACTCTTTAAAAAAAAGATTTTAAGTTTTGGAAACCCCAATGAAAAAGTAGCAACTGCACGGTTTCTACTGTCAGATTCGCTCTAAGTGCCAAAAAGTGCTGTAAACGGGGAGATAAGCCTATTTTTGCAACAATGGTTAAAATCTTCAATTTTTCATCACAGATGTGTCCAAGATGCACAAAAGCGCTGGAAACGGTGAGATAAGCCTATTTTTGCAACTTTGGTTAAAATCTTCAATTTTTCATCACAGATGTGCCCAAGATGCACAAAAGCGCTGGAAACGGTGAGATAAGCCTATTTTTGCAACTTTGGTTAAAATCTTCAATTTTTCATCACAGATGTGCCCAAGATGCGCAAAAGCGCTGGAAACGGTGAGATAAGCCTATTTTTGCAACTTTGGTTAAAATCTTCATTTTTTCATCACAGATATGCCCAAGGTGCACAAAAGTGCTGGAAACGGTGAGATAAGCCTAATTTTGCAACAATGTTTAAGGTTTGGAGGTTTCATAGACTAAAGTTGAAAATCAGTGGTTTGACTGCCATAATGAAATAGGGTCACTAATCAACGTGTTTTCTCAAAAGGCCTTCAGTCAAATTCCTTGATACTTAAAATGCATACAGTGGATTATAATAATGAAAAAGGATAATTTGAAATCTTGGTTTCAACTCTAAAGGAACTCTTTAAAAAAAAGATTTTAAGTTTTGGAAACCCCAATGAAAAAGTAGCAACTGCACGGATTCTACTGTCAGATTGGCTCTAAGTGCCAAAAAGTGCTGGAAACGGGGAGATAAGCCTATTTTTGCAACAATGGTTAAAATCTTCAATTTTTCATCACAGATGTGTCCAAGATGCGCAAAAGCGCTGGAAACGGTGAGATAAGCCTATTTTTGCAACTTTGGTTAAAATCTTAAATTTTTCATCACAGATGTGCCCAAGATGCCCAAAAGCGCTGGAAACGGTGAGATAAGCCTATTTTTGCAACTTTGGTTAAAATCTTCAATTTTTCATCACAGATGTGCCCAAGATGCACAAAAGCGCTGGAAACGGTGAGATAAGCCTATTTTCGCAACTTTGGTTAAAATCTTCAATTTTTCATCACAGATGTGCCCAAGATGCGCAAAAGCGCTGGAAACGGTGAGATAAGCCTATTTTTGCAACTTTGGTTAAAATCTTAAATTTTTCATCACAGATGTGCCCAAGGTGCGCAAAAGTGCTGGAAACGGTGAGATAAGCCTAATTTTGCAACAATGTTTAAGGTTTGGAGGTTTCATAGACTAAAGTTGAAAATCAGTGGTTTGACTGCCATAATGAAATAGGGTCACTAATCAACGTGTTTTCTCAAAAGTCCTTCACTCAATTTCCTTGATACTTAAAATGCATACAGTGGATTATAATAATGAAAAAGGATAATTTGAAATCTTGGTTTCAACTCTAAAGGAACTCTTTAAAAAAAAGATTTTAAGTTTTGGAAACCCCAATGAAAAAGTAGCAACTGCACGGTTTCTACTGTCAGATTCGCTCTAAGTGCCAAAAAGTGCTGTAAACGGGGAGATAAGCCTATTTTTGCAACAATGGTTAAAATCTTCAATTTTTCATCACAGATGTGTCCAAGATGCACAAAAGCGCTGGAAACGGTGAGATAAGCCTATTTTTGCAACTTTGGTTAAAATCTTCAATTTTTCATCACAGATGTGCCCAAGATGCACAAAAGCGCTGGAAACGGTGAGATAAGCCTATTTTTGCAACTTTGGTTAAAATCTTCAATTTTTCATCACAGATGTGCCCAAGATGCGCAAAAGCGCTGGAAACGGTGAGATAAGCCTATTTTTGCAACTTTGGTTAAAATCTTAAATTTTTCATCACAGATGTGCCCAAGATGCACAAAAGCGCTGGAAACGGTGAGATAAGCCTATTTTTGCAACTTTGGTTAAAATCTTCATTTTTTCATCACAGATATGCCCAAGGTGCACAAAAGTGCTGGAAACGGTGAGATAAGCCTAATTTTGCAACAATGTTTAAGGTTTGGAGGTTTCATAGACTAAAGTTGAAAATCAGTGGTTTGACTGCCATAATGAAATAGGGTCACTAATCAACGTGTTTTCTCAAAAGGCCTTCAGTCAAATTCCTTGATACTTAAAATGCATACAGTGGATTATAATAATGAAAAAGGATAATTTGAAATCTTGGTTTCAACTCTAAAGGAACTCTTTAAAAAAAAGATTTTAAGTTTTGGAAACCCCAATGAAAAAGTAGCAACTGCACGGATTCTACTATCAGATTGGCTCTAAGTGCAAAAAAGTGCTGGAAACGGGGAGATAAGCCTATTTTTGCAACAATGGTTAAAATCTTCAATTTTTCATCACAGATGTGTCCAAGATGCACAAAAGCGCTGGAAACGGTGAGATAAGCCTATTTTTGCAACTTTGGTTGAAATCTTCAATTTTTCATCACAGATGTGCCCAAGATGCACAAAAGCGCTGGAAACGGTGAGATAAGCCTATTTTTGCAACTTTGGTTAAAATCTTCAATTTTTCATCACAGATGTGCCCAAGATGCACAAAAGCGCTGGAAACGGTGAGATAAGCCTATTTTTGCAACTTTGGTTAAAATCTTAAATTTTTCATCACAGATATGCCCAAGGTGCACAAAAGTGCTGGAAACGGTGAGATAAGCCTAATTTTGCAACAATGTTTAAGGTTTGGAGGTTTCATAGACTAAAGTTGAAAATCAGTGGTTTGACTGCCATAATGAAATAGGGTCACTAATCAACGTGTTTTCTCAAAAGGCCTTCAGTCAAATTCCTTGATACTTAAAATGCATACAGTGGATTATAATAATGAAAAAGGATAATTTGAAATCTTGGTTTCAACTCTAAAGGAACTCTTTAAAAAAAAGATTTTAAGTTTTGGAAACCCCAATGAAAAAGTAGCAACTGCACGGTTTCTACTGTCAGATTGGCTCTAAGTGCCAAAAAGTGCTGGAAACGGGGAGATAAGCCTATTTTTGCAACAATGGTTAAAATCTTCAATTTTTCATCACAGATGTGTCCAAGATGCACAAAAGCGCTGGAAACGGTGAGATAAGCCTATTTTTGCAACTTTGGTTAAAATCTTCAATTTTTCATCACAGATGTGCCCAAGATGCACAAAAGCGCTGGAAACGGTGAGATAAGCCTATTTTTGCAACTTTGGTTAAAATCTTCAATTTTTCATCACAGATGTGCCCAAGATGCGCAAAAACGCTGGAAACGGTGAGATAAGCCTATTTTTGCAACTTTGGTTAAAATTTTAAATTTTTCATCACAGATGTGCCCAAGATGCCCAAAAGCGCTGGAAACGGTGAGATAAGCCTATTTTTGCAACTTTGGTTAAAATCTTCATTTTTTCATCACAGATATGCCCAAGGTGCGCAAAAGTGCTGGAAACGGTGAGATAAGCCTAATTTTGCAACTTTGGTTAAAATCTTCATTTTTTCATCACAGATATGCCCAAGGTGCGCAAAAGTGCTGGAAACGGTGAGATAAGCCTAATTTTGCAACAATGTTTAAAGTTTGGAGGTTTCATAGACTAAAGTTGAAAATCAGTGGTTTGACTGCCATAATGAAATAGGGTCACTAATCAACGTGTTTTCTCAAAAGGCCTTCAGTCAAATTCCTTTATACTTAAAATGCATACAGTGGATTATAATAATGAAAAAGGATAATTTGAAATCTTGGTTTCAACTCTAAAGGAACTCTTTAAAAAAAAGTTTTTAAGTTTTGGAAACCCCAATGAAAAAGTAGCAACTGCACGGTTTCTACTGTCAGATTGGCTCTAAGTGCCAAAAAGTGCTGGAAACGGGGAGATAAGCCTATTTTTGCAACAATGGTTAAAATCTTCAATTTTTCATCACAGATGTGTCCAAGATGCACAAAAGCGCTGGAAACGGTGAGATAAGCCTATTTTTGCAACTTTGGTTGAAATCTTCAATTTTTCATCACAGATGTGCCCAAGATGCACAAAAGCGCTGGAAACGGTGAGATAAGCCTATTTTTGCAACTTTGGTTAAAATCTTCAATTTTTCATCACAGATGTGCCCAAGATGCGCAAAAGCGCTGGAAACGGTGAGATAAGCCTATTTTTGCAACTTTGGTTAAAATCTTCATTTTTTCATCACAGATATGCCCAAGGTGCACAAAAGTGCTGGAAACGGTGAGATAAGCCTAATTTTGCAACAATGTTTAAGGTTTGGAGGTTTCATAGACTAAAGTTGAAAATCAGTGGTTTGACTGCCATAATGAAATAGGGTCACTAATCAACGTGTTTTCTCAAAAGGCCTTCAGTCAAATTCCTTGATACTTAAAATGCATACAGTGGATTATAATAATGAAAAAGGATAATTTGAAATCTTGGTTTCAACTCTAAAGGAACTCTTTAAAAAAAAGATTTTAAGTTTTGGAAACCCCAATGAAAAAGTAGCAACTGCACGGATTCTACTGTCAGATTGGCTCTAAGTGCCAAAAAGTGCTGGAAACGGGGAGATAAGCCTATTTTTGCAACAATGGTTAAAATCTTCAATTTTTCATCACAGATGTGTCCAAGATGCGCAAAAGCGCTGGAAACGGTGAGATAAGCCTATTTTTGCAACTTTGGTTAAAATCTTAAATTTTTCATCACAGA
Organism: Pleuronectes platessa; assembly: GCF_947347685.1. Lineage (NCBI taxonomy): Eukaryota > Metazoa > Chordata > Actinopteri > Pleuronectiformes > Pleuronectidae > Pleuronectes > Pleuronectes platessa. The sequence continues at coordinate 39,089 of NW_026518944.1, read as the reverse complement.
TAAGCCTATTTTTGCAACTTTGGTTAAAATCTTCAATTTTTCATCACAGATGTGCCCAAGATGCACAAAAGCGCTGGAAACGGTGAGATAAGCCTATTTTTGCAACTTTGGTTAAAATCTTCAATTTTTCATCACAGATGTGCCCAAGATGCGCAAAAGCGCTGGAAACGGTGAGATAAGCCTATTTTTGCAACTTTGGTTAAAATCTTAAATTTTTCATCACAGATGTGCCCAAGGTGCGCAAAAGTGCTGGAAACGGTGAGATAAGCCTAATTTTGCAACAATGTTTAAGGTTTGGAGGTTTCATAGACTAAAGTTGAAAATCAGTGGTTTGACTGCCATAATGAAATAGGGTCACTAATCAACGTGTTTTCTCAAAAGTCCTTCACTCAATTTCCTTGATACTTAAAATGCATACAGTGGATTATAATAATGAAAAAGGATAATTTGAAATCTTGGTTTCAACTCTAAAGGAACTCTTTAAAAAAAAGATTTTAAGTTTTGGAAACCCCAATGAAAAAGTAGCAACTGCACGGTTTCTACTGTCAGATTCGCTCTAAGTGCCAAAAAGTGCTGTAAACGGGGAGATAAGCCTATTTTTGCAACAATGGTTAAAATCTTCAATTTTTCATCACAGATGTGTCCAAGATGCACAAAAGCGCTGGAAACGGTGAGATAAGCCTATTTTTGCAACTTTGGTTAAAATCTTCAATTTTTCATCACAGATGTGCCCAAGATGCACAAAAGCGCTGGAAACGGTGAGATAAGCCTATTTTTGCAACTTTGGTTAAAATCTTCAATTTTTCATCACAGATGTGCCCAAGATGCACAAAAGCGCTGGAAACGGTGAGATAAGCCTATTTTTGCAACTTTGGTTAAAATCTTAAATTTTTCATCACAGATATGCCCAAGGTGCACAAAAGTGCTGGAAACGGTGAGATAAGCCTAATTTTGCAACAATGTTTAAGGTTTGGAGGTTTCATAGACTAAAGTTGAAAATCAGTGGTTTGACTGCCATAATGAAATAGGGTCACTAATCAACGTGTTTTCTCAAAAGGCCTTCAGTCAAATTCCTTGATACTTAAAATGCATACAGTGGATTATAATAATGAAAAAGGATAATTTGAAATCTTGGTTTCAACTCTAAAGGAACTCTTTAAAAAAAAGATTTTAAGTTTTGGAAACCCCAATGAAAAAGTAGCAACTGCACGGTTTCTACTGTCAGATTGGCTCTAAGTGCCAAAAAGTGCTGGAAACGGGGAGATAAGCCTATTTTTGCAACAATGGTTAAAATCTTCAATTTTTCATCACAGATGTGTCCAAGATGCACAAAAGCGCTGGAAACGGTGAGATAAGCCTATTTTTGCAACTTTGGTTGAAATCTTCAATTTTTCATCACAGATGTGCCCAAGATGCACAAAAGCGCTGGAAACGGTGAGATAAGCCTATTTTTGCAACTTTGGTTAAAATCTTCAATTTTTCAACACAGATGTGCCCAAGATGCGCAAAAGCGCTGGAAACGGTGAGATAAGCCTATTTTTGCAACTTTGGTTAAAATCTTAAATTTTTCATCACAGATGTGCCCAAGATGCGCAAAAGCGCTGGAAACGGTGAGATAAGCCTATTTTTGCAACTTTGGTTAAAATCTTCAATTTTTCATCACAGATGTGCCCAAGATGCGCAAAAGCGCTGGAAACGGTGAGATAAGCCTATTTTTGCAACTTTGGTTAAAATCTTCATTTTTTCATCACAGATATGCCCAAGGTGCACAAAAGTGCTGGAAACGGTGAGATAAGCCTAATTTTGCAACAATGTTTAAGGTTTGGAGGTTTCATAGACTAAAGTTGAAAATCAGTGGTTTGACTGCCATAATGAAATAGGGTCACTAATCAACGTGTTTTCTCAAAAGGCCTTCAGTCAAATTCCTTGATACTTAAAATGCATACAGTGGATTATAATAATGAAAAAGGATAATTTGAAATCTTGGTTTCAACTCTAAAGGAACTCTTTAAAAAAAAGATTTTAAGTTTTGGAAACCCCAATGAAAAAGTAGCAACTGCACGGATTCTACTGTCAGATTGGCTCTAAGTGCCAAAAAGTGCTGGAAACGGGGAGATAAGCCTATTTTTGCAACAATGGTTAAAATCTTCAATTTTTCATCACAGATGTGTCCAAGATGCACAAAAGCGCTGGAAACGGTGAGATAAGCCTATTTTTGCAACTTTGGTTGAAATCTTCAATTTTTCATCACAGATGTGCCCAAGATGCACAAAAGCGCTGGAAACGGTGAGATAAGCCTATTTTTGCAACTTTGGTTAAAATCTTCAATTTTTCATCACAGATGTGCCCAAGATGCGCAAAAGCGCTGGAAACGGTGAGATAAGCCTATTTTTGCAACTTTGGTTAAAATCTTCATTTTTTCATCACAGATATGCCCAAGGTGCACAAAAGTGCTGGAAACGGTGAGATAAGCCTAATTTTGCAACAATGTTTAAGGTTTGGAGGTTTCATAGACTAAAGTTGAAAATCAGTGGTATGACTGCCATAATGAAATAGGGTCACTAATCAACGTGTTTTCTCAAAAGGCCTTCAGTCAAATTCCTTGATACTTAAAATGCATACAGTGGATTATAATAATGAAAAAGGATAATTTGAAATCTTGGTTTCAACTCTAAAGGAACTCTTTAAAAAAAAGATTTTAAGTTTTGGAAACCCCAATGAAAAAGTAGCAACTGCACGGATTCTACTGTCAGATTGGCTCTAAGTGCCAAAAAGTGCTGGAAACGGGGAGATAAGCCTATTTTTGCAACAATGGTTAAAATCTTCAATTTTTCATCACAGATGTGTCCAAGATGCACAAAAGCGCTGGAAACGGTGAGATAAGCCTATTTTTGCAACTTTGGTTAAAATCTTCAATTTTTCATCACAGATGTGCCCAAGATGCACAAAAGCGCTGGAAACGGTGAGATAAGCCTATTTTTGCAACTTTGGTTAAAATCTTAAATTTTTCATCACAGATATGCCCAAGGTGCACAAAAGTGCTGGAAACGGTGAGATAAGCCTAATTTTGCAACAATGTTTAAGGTTTGGAGGTTTCATAGACTAAAGTTGAAAATCAGTGGTTTGACTGCCATAATGAAATAGGGTCACTAATCAACGTGTTTTCTCAAAAGGCCTTCAGTCAAATTCCTTGATACTTAAAATGCATACAGTGGATTATAATAATGAAAAAGGATAATTTGAAATCTTGGTTTCAACTCTAAAGGAACTCTTTAAAAAAAAGATTTTAAGTTTTGGAAACCCCAATGAAAAAGTAGCAACTGCACGGTTTCTACTGTCAGATTGGCTCTAAGTGCCAAAAAGTGCTGGAAACGGGGAGATAAGCCTATTTTTGCAACAATGGTTAAAATCTTCAATTTTTCATCACAGATGTGTCCAAGATGCACAAAAGCGCTGGAAACGGTGAGATAAGCCTATTTTTGCAACTTTGGTTAAAATCTTCAATTTTTCATCACAGATGTGCCCAAGATGCACAAAAGCGCTGGAAACGGTGAGATAAGCCTATTTTTGCAACTTTGGTTAAAATCTTCAATTTTTCATCACAGATGTGCCCAAGATGCGCAAAAACGCTGGAAACGGTGAGATAAGCCTATTTTTGCAACTTTGGTTAAAATTTTAAATTTTTCATCACAGATGTGCCCAAGATGCCCAAAAGCGCTGGAAACGGTGAGATAAGCCTATTTTTGCAACTTTGGTTAAAATCTTCATTTTTTCATCACAGATATGCCCAAGGTGCGCAAAAGTGCTGGAAACGGTGAGATAAGCCTAATTTTGCAACAATGTTTAAAGTTTGGAGGTTTCATAGACTAAAGTTGAAAATCAGTGGTTTGACTGCCATAATGAAATAGGGTCACTAATCAACGTGTTTTCTCAAAAGGCCTTCAGTCAAATTCCTTTATACTTAAAATGCATACAGTGGATTATAATAATGAAAAAGGATAATTTGAAATCTTGGTTTCAACTCTAAAGGAACTCTTTAAAAAAAAGTTTTTAAGTTTTGGAAACCCCAATGAAAAAGTAGCAACTGCACGGTTTCTACTGTCAGATTGGCTCTAAGTGCCAAAAAGTGCTGGAAACGGGGAGATAAGCCTATTTTTGCAACAATGGTTAAAATCTTCAATTTTTCATCACAGATGTGCCCAAGATGCACAAAAGCGCTGGAAACGGTGAGATAAGCCTATTTTTGCAACTTTGGTTAAAATCTTCAATTTTTCATCACAGATGTGCCCAAGATGCACAAAAGCGCTGGAAACGGTGAGATAAGCCTATTTTTGCAACTTTGGTTAAAATCTTAAATTTTTCATCACAGATATGCCCAAGGTGCACAAAAGTGCTGGAAACGGTGAGATAAGCCTAATTTTGCAACAATGTTTAAGGTTTGGAGGTTTCATAGACTAAAGTTGAAAATCAGTGGTTTGACTGCCATAATGAAATAGGGTCACTAATCAACGTGTTTTCTCAAAAGGCCTTCAGTCAAATTCCTTGATACTTAAAATGCATACAGTGGATTATAATAATGAAAAAGGATAATTTGAAATCTTGGTTTCAACTCTAAAGGAACTCTTTAAAAAAAAGATTTTAAGTTTTGGAAACCCCAATGAAAAAGTAGCAACTGCACGGTTTCTACTGTCAGATTGGCTCTAAGTGCCAAAAAGTGCTGGAAACGGGGAGATAAGCCTATTTTTGCAACAATGGTTAAAATCTTCAATTTTTCATCACAGATGTGTCCAAGATGCACAAAAGCGCTGGAAACGGTGAGATAAGCCTATTTTTGCAACTTTGGTTGAAATCTTCAATTTTTCATCACAGATGTGCCCAAGATGCACAAAAGCGCTGGAAACGGTGAGATAAGCCTATTTTTGCAACTTTGGTTAAAATCTTCAATTTTTCATCACAGATGTGCCCAAGATGCGCAAAAGCGCTGGAAACGGTGAGATAAGCCTATTTTTGCAACTTTGGTTAAAATCTTAAATTTTTCATCACAGATGTGCCCAAGATGCCCAAAAGCGCTGGAAACGGTGAGATAAGCCTATTTTTGCAACTTTGGTTAAAATCTTCAATTTTTCATCACAGATGTGCCCAAGATGCACAAAAGCGCTGGAAACGGTGAGATAAGCCTATTTTTGCAACTTTGGTTAAAATCTTCAATTTTTCATCACAGATGTGCCCAAGATGCGCAAAAGCGCTGGAAACGGTGAGATAAGCCTATTTTTGCAACTTTGGTTAAAATCTTCATTTTTTCATCACAGATATGCCCAAGGTGCGCAAAAGTGCTGGAAACGGTGAGATAAGCCTAATTTTGCAACAATGTTTAAAGTTTGGAGGTTTCATAGACTAAAGTTGAAAATCAGTGGTTTGACTGCCATAATGAAATAGGGTCACTAATCAACGTGTTTTCTCAAAAGGCCTTCAGTCAAATTCCTTTATACTTAAAATGCATACAGTGGATTATAATAATGAAAAAGGATAATTTGAAATCTTGGTTTCAACTCTAAAGGAACTCTTTAAAAAAAAGTTTTTAAGTTTTGGAAACCCCAATGAAAAAGTAGCAACTGCACGGTTTCTACTGTCAGATTGGCTCTAAGTGCCAAAAAGTGCTGGAAACGGGGAGATAAGCCTATTTTTGCAACAATGGTTAAAATCTTCAATTTTTCATCACAGATGTGCCCAAGATGCACAAAAGCGCTGGAAACGGTGAGATAAGCCTATTTTTGCAACTTTGGTTAAAATCTTCAATTTTTCATCACAGATGTGCCCAAGATGCACAAAAGCGCTGGAAACGGTGAGATAAGCCTATTTTTGCAACTTTGGTTAAAATCTTAAATTTTTCATCACAGATATGCCCAAGGTGCACAAAAGTGCTGGAAACGGTGAGATAAGCCTAATTTTGCAACAATGTTTAAGGTTTGGAGGTTTCATAGACTAAAGTTGAAAATCAGTGGTTTGACTGCCATAATGAAATAGGGTCACTAATCAACGTGTTTTCTCAAAAGGCCTTCAGTCAAATTCCTTGATACTTAAAATGCATACAGTGGATTATAATAATGAAAAAGGATAATTTGAAATCTTGGTTTCAACTCTAAAGGAACTCTTTAAAAAAAAGATTTTAAGTTTTGGAAACCCCAATGAAAAAGTAGCAACTGCACGGTTTCTACTGTCAGATTGGCTCTAAGTGCCAAAAAGTGCTGGAAACGGGGAGATAAGCCTATTTTTGCAACAATGGTTAAAATCTTCAATTTTTCATCACAGATGTGTCCAAGATGCACAAAAGCGCTGGAAACGGTGAGATAAGCCTATTTTTGCAACTTTGGTTGAAATCTTCAATTTTTCATCACAGATGTGCCCAAGATGCACAAAAGCGCTGGAAACGGTGAGATAAGCCTATTTTTGCAACTTTGGTTAAAATCTTCAATTTTTCATCACAGATGTGCCCAAGATGCGCAAAAGCGCTGGAAACGGTGAGATAAGCCTATTTTTGCAACTTTGGTTAAAATCTTAAATTTTTCATCACAGATGTGCCCAAGATGCCCAAAAGCGCTGGAAACGGTGAGATAAGCCTATTTTTGCAACTTTGGTTAAAATCTTCAATTTTTCATCACAGATGTGCCCAAGATGCACAAAAGCGCTGGAAACGGTGAGATAAGCCTATTTTTGCAACTTTGGTTAAAATCTTCAATTTTTCATCACAGATGTGCCCAAGATGCGCAAAAGCGCTGGAAACGGTGAGATAAGCCTATTTTTGCAACTTTGGTTAAAATCTTCATTTTTTCATCACAGATATGCCCAAGGTGCGCAAAAGTGCTGGAAACGGTGAGATAAGCCTAATTTTGCAACAATGTTTAAAGTTTGGAGGTTTCATAGACTAAAGTTGAAAATCAGTGGTTTGACTGCCATAATGAAATAGGGTCACTAATCAACGTGTTTTCTCAAAAGGCCTTCAGTCAAATTCCTTGATACTTTAAATGCATACAGTGGATTATAATAATGAAAAAGGATAATTTGAAATCTTGGTTTCAACTCAAAAGGAACTCTTTAAAAAAAAGATTTTAAGTTTTGGAAACCCCAATGAAAAAGTAGCAACTGCACGGTTTCTACTGTCAGATTGGCTCTAAGTGCCAAAAAGTGCTGGAAACGGGGAGATAAGCCTATTTTTGCAACAATGGTTAAAATCTTCAATTTTTCATCACAGATGTGTCCAAGATGCACAAAAGCGCTGGAAACGGTGAGATAAGCCTATTTTTGCAACTTTGGTTAAAATCTTCAATTTTTCATCACAGATGTGCCCAAGATGCACAAAAGCGCTGGAAACGGTGAGATAAGCCTATTTTTGCAACTTTGGTTAAAATCTTCAATTTTTCATCACAGATGTGCCCAAGATGCGCAAAAGCGCTGGAAACGGTGAGATAAGCCTATTTTTGCAACTTTGGTTAAAATTTTAAATTTTTCATCACAGATGTGCCCAAGATGCCCAAAAGCGCTGGAAACGGTGAGATAAGCCTATTTTTGCAACTTTGGTTAAAATCTTCATTTTTTCATCACAGATATGCCCAAGGTGCGCAAAAGTGCTGGAAACGGTGAGATAAGCCTAATTTTGCAACAATGTTTAAAGTTTGGAGGTTTCATAGACTAAAGTTGAAAATCAGTGGTTTGACTGCCATAATGAAATAGGGTCACTAATCAACGTGTTTTCTCAAAAGGCCTTCAGTCAAATTCCTTTATACTTAAAATGCATACAGTGGATTATAATAATGAAAAAGGATAATTTGAAATCTTGGTTTCAACTCTAAAGGAACTCTTTAAAAAAAAGTTTTTAAGTTTTGGAAACCCCAATGAAAAAGTAGCAACTGCACGGTTTCTACTGTCAGATTGGCTCTAAGTGCCAAAAAGTGCTGGAAACGGGGAGATAAGCCTATTTTTGCAACAATGGTTAAAATCTTCAATTTTTCATCACAGATGTGCCCAAGATGCACAAAAGCGCTGGAAACGGTGAGATAAGCCTATTTTTGCAACTTTGGTTAAAATCTTCAATTTTTCATCACAGATGTGCCCAAGATGCACAAAAGCGCTGGAAACGGTGAGATAAGCCTATTTTTGCAACTTTGGTTAAAATCTTAAATTTTTCATCACAGATATGCCCAAGGTGCACAAAAGTGCTGGAAACGGTGAGATAAGCCTAATTTTGCAACAATGTTTAAGGTTTGGAGGTTTCATAGACTAAAGTTGAAAATCAGTGGTTTGACTGCCATAATGAAATAGGGTCACTAATCAACGTGTTTTCTCAAAAGGCCTTCAGTCAAATTCCTTGATACTTAAAATGCATACAGTGGATTATAATAATGAAAAAGGATAATTTGAAATCTTGGTTTCAACTCTAAAGGAACTCTTTAAAAAAAAGATTTTAAGTTTTGGAAACCCCAATGAAAAAGTAGCAACTGCACGGTTTCTACTGTCAGATTGGCTCTAAGTGCCAAAAAGTGCTGGAAACGGGGAGATAAGCCTATTTTTGCAACAATGGTTAAAATCTTCAATTTTTCATCACAGATGTGCCCAAGATGCGCAAAAGCGCTGGAAACGGTGAGATAAGCCTATTTTTGCAACTTTGGTTAAAATTTTAAATTTTTCATCACAGATGTGCCCAAGATGCCCAAAAGCGCTGGAAACGGGGAGATAAGCCTATTTTTGCAACTTTGGTTAAAATCTTCATTTTTTCATCACAGATATGCCCAAGGTGCGCAAAAGTGCTGGAAACGGTGAGATAAGCCTAATTTTGCAACAATGTTTAAAGTTTGGAGGTTTCATAGACTAAAGTTGAAAATCAGTGGTTTGACTGCCATAATGAAATAGGGTCACTAATCAACGTGTTTTCTCAAAAGGCCTTCAGTCAAATTCCTTTATACTTAAAATGCATACAGTGGATTATAATAATGAAAAAGGATAATTTGAAATCTTGGTTTCAACTCTAAAGGAACTCTTTAAAAAAAAGTTTTTAAGTTTTGGAAACCCCAATGAAAAAGTAGCAACTGCACGGTTTCTACTGTCAGATTGGCTCTAAGTGCCAAAAAGTGCTGGAAACGGGGAGATAAGCCTATTTTTGCAACTTTGGTTAAAATCTTCAATTTTTCATCACAGATGTGCCCAAGATGCACAAAAGCGCTGGAAACGGTGAGATAAGCCTATTTTTGCAACTTTGGTTAAAATCTTAAATTTTTCATCACAGATATGCCCAAGGTGCACAAAAGTGCTGGAAACGGTGAGATAAGCCTAATTTTGCAACAATGTTTAAGGTTTGGAGGTTTCATAGACTAAAGTTGAAAATCAGTGGTTTGACTGCCATAATGAAATAGGGTCACTAATCAACGTGTTTTCTCAAAAGGCCTTCAGTCAAATTCCTTGATACTTAAAATGCATACAGTGGATTATAATAATGAAAAAGGATAATTTGAAATCTTGGTTTCAACTCTAAAGGAACTCTTTAAAAAAAAGATTTTAAGTTTTGGAAACCCCAATGAAAAAGTAGCAACTGCACGGTTTCTACTGTCAGATTGGCTCTAAGTGCCAAAAAGTGCTGGAAACGGGGAGATAAGCCTATTTTTGCAACAATGGTTAAAATCTTCAATTTTTCATCACAGATGTGTCCAAGATGCACAAAAGCGCTGGAAACGGTGAGATAAGCCTATTTTTGCAACTTTGGTTGAAATCTTCAATTTTTCATCACAGATGTGCCCAAGATGCACAAAAGCGCTGGAAACGGTGAGATAAGCCTATTTTTGCAACTTTGGTTAAAATCTTCAATTTTTCATCACAGATGTGCCCAAGATGCGCAAAAGCGCTGGAAACGGTGAGATAAGCCTATTTTTGCAACTTTGGTTAAAATCTTAAATTTTTCATCACAGATGTGCCCAAGATGCCCAAAAGCGCTGGAAACGGTGAGATAAGCCTATTTTTGCAACTTTGGTTAAAATCTTCAATTTTTCATCACAGATGTGCCCAAGATGCACAAAAGCGCTGGAAACGGTGAGATAAGCCTATTTTTGCAACTTTGGTTAAAATCTTCAATTTTTCATCACAGATGTGCCCAAGATGCGCAAAAGCGCTGGAAACGGTGAGATAAGCCTATTTTTGCAACTTTGGTTAAAATCTTCATTTTTTCATCACAGATATGCCCAAGGTGCGCAAAAGTGCTGGAAACGGTGAGATAAGCCTAATTTTGCAACAATGTTTAAAGTTTGGAGGTTTCATAGACTAAAGTTGAAAATCAGTGGTTTGACTGCCATAATGAAATAGGGTCACTAATCAACGTGTTTTCTCAAAAGGCCTTCAGTCAAATTCCTTGATACTTTAAATGCATACAGTGGATTATAATAATGAAAAAGGATAATTTGAAATCTTGGTTTCAACTCAAAAGGAACTCTTTAAAAAAAAGATTTTAAGTTTTGGAAACCCCAATGAAAAAGTAGCAACTGCACGGTTTCTACTGTCAGATTGGCTCTAAGTGCCAAAAAGTGCTGGAAACGGGGAGATAAGCCTATTTTTGCAACAATGGTTAAAATCTTCAATTTTTCATCACAGATGTGTCCAAGATGCACAAAAGCGCTGGAAACGGTGAGATAAGCCTATTTTTGCAACTTTGGTTAAAATCTTCAATTTTTCATCACAGATGTGCCCAAGATGCACAAAAGCGCTGGAAACGGTGAGATAAGCCTATTTTTGCAACTTTGGTTAAAATCTTCAATTTTTCATCACAGATGTGCCCAAGATGCGCAAAAGCGCTGGAAACGGTGAGATAAGCCTATTTTTGCAACTTTGGTTAAAATTTTAAATTTTTCATCACAGATGTGCCCAAGATGCCCAAAAGCGCTGGAAACGGTGAGATAAGCCTATTTTTGCAACTTTGGTTAAAATCTTCATTTTTTCATCACAGATATGCCCAAGGTGCGCAAAAGTGCTGGAAACGGTGAGATAAGCCTAATTTTGCAACAATGTTTAAAGTTTGGAGGTTTCATAGACTAAAGTTGAAAATCAGTGGTTTGACTGCCATAATGAAATAGGGTCACTAATCAACGTGTTTTCTCAAAAGGCCTTCAGTCAAATTCCTTTATACTTAAAATGCATACAGTGGATTATAATAATGAAAAAGGATAATTTGAAATCTTGGTTTCAACTCTAAAGGAACTCTTTAAAAAAAAGTTTTTAAGTTTTGGAAACCCCAATGAAAAAGTAGCAACTGCACGGTTTCTACTGTCAGATTGGCTCTAAGTGCCAAAAAGTGCTGGAAACGGGGAGATAAGCCTATTTTTGCAACAATGGTTAAAATCTTCAATTTTTCATCACAGATGTGCCCAAGATGCACAAAAGCGCTGGAAACGGTGAGATAAGCCTATTTTTGCAACTTTGGTTAAAATCTTCAATTTTTCATCACAGATGTGCCCAAGATGCACAAAAGCGCTGGAAACGGTGAGATAAGCCTATTTTTGCAACTTTGGTTAAAATCTTAAATTTTTCATCACAGATATGCCCAAGGTGCACAAAAGTGCTGGAAACGGTGAGATAAGCCTAATTTTGCAACAATGTTTAAGGTTTGGAGGTTTCATAGACTAAAGTTGAAAATCAGTGGTTTGACTGCCATAATGAAATAGGGTCACTAATCAACGTGTTTTCTCAAAAGGCCTTCAGTCAAATTCCTTGATACTTAAAATGCATACAGTGGATTATAATAATGAAAAAGGATAATTTGAAATCTTGGTTTCAACTCTAAAGGAACTCTTTAAAAAAAAGATTTTAAGTTTTGGAAACCCCAATGAAAAAGTAGCAACTGCACGGTTTCTACTGTCAGATTGGCTCTAAGTGCCAAAAAGTGCTGGAAACGGGGAGATAAGCCTATTTTTGCAACAATGGTTAAAATCTTCAATTTTTCATCACAGATGTGCCCAAGATGCGCAAAAGCGCTGGAAACGGTGAGATAAGCCTATTTTTGCAACTTTGGTTAAAATTTTAAATTTTTCATCACAGATGTGCCCAAGATGCCCAAAAGCGCTGGAAACGGGGAGATAAGCCTATTTTTGCAACTTTGGTTAAAATCTTCATTTTTTCATCACAGATATGCCCAAGGTGCGCAAAAGTGCTGGAAACGGTGAGATAAGCCTAATTTTGCAACAATGTTTAAAGTTTGGAGGTTTCATAGACTAAAGTTGAAAATCAGTGGTTTGACTGCCATAATGAAATAGGGTCACTAATCAACGTGTTTTCTCAAAAGGCCTTCAGTCAAATTCCTTTATACTTAAAATGCATACAGTGGATTATAATAATGAAAAAGGATAATTTGAAATCTTGGTTTCAACTCTAAAGGAACTCTTTAAAAAAAAGTTTTTAAGTTTTGGAAACCCCAATGAAAAAGTAGCAACTGCACGGTTTCTACTGTCAGATTGGCTCTAAGTGCCAAAAAGTGCTGGAAACGGGGAGATAAGCCTATTTTTGCAACTTTGGTTAAAATCTTCAATTTTTCATCACAGATGTGCCCAAGATGCACAAAAGCGCTGGAAACGGTGAGATAAGCCTATTTTTGCAACTTTGGTTAAAATCTTAAATTTTTCATCACAGATATGCCCAAGGTGCACAAAAGTGCTGGAAACGGTGAGATAAGCCTAATTTTGCAACAATGTTTAAGGTTTGGAGGTTTCATAGACTAAAGTTGAAAATCAGTGGTTTGACTGCCATAATGAAATAGGGTCACTAATCAACGTGTTTTCTCAAAAGGCCTTCAGTCAAATTCCTTGATACTTAAAATGCATACAGTGGATTATAATAATGAAAAAGGATAATTTGAAATCTTGGTTTCAACTCTAAAGGAACTCTTTAAAAAAAAGATTTTAAGTTTTGGAAACCCCAATGAAAAAGTAGCAACTGCACGGTTTCTACTGTCAGATTGGCTCTAAGTGCCAAAAAGTGCTGGAAACGGGGAGATAAGCCTATTTTTGCAACAATGGTTAAAATCTTCAATTTTTCATCACAGATGTGTCCAAGATGCACAAAAGCGCTGGAAACGGTGAGATAAGCCTATTTTTGCAACTTTGGTTGAAATCTTCAATTTTTCATCACAGATGTGCCCAAGATGCACAAAAGCGCTGGAAACGGTGAGATAAGCCTATTTTTGCAACTTTGGTTAAAATCTTCAATTTTTCATCACAGATGTGCCCAAGATGCGCAAAAGCGCTGGAAACGGTGAGATAAGCCTATTTTTGCAACTTTGGTTAAAATCTTAAATTTTTCATCACAGATGTGCCCAAGATGCCCAAAAGCGCTGGAAACGGTGAGATAAGCCTATTTTTGCAACTTTGGTTAAAATCTTCAATTTTTCATCACAGATGTGCCCAAGATGCACAAAAGCGCTGGAAACGGTGAGATAAGCCTATTTTTGCAACTTTGGTTAAAATCTTCAATTTTTCATCACAGATGTGCCCAAGATGCGCAAAAGCGCTGGAAACGGTGAGATAAGCCTATTTTTGCAACTTTGGTTAAAATCTTCATTTTTTCATCACAGATATGCCCAAGGTGCGCAAAAGTGCTGGAAACGGTGAGATAAGCCTAATTTTGCAACAATGTTTAAAGTTTGGAGGTTTCATAGACTAAAGTTGAAAATCAGTGGTTTGACTGCCATAATGAAATAGGGTCACTAATCAACGTGTTTTCTCAAAAGGCCTTCAGTCAAATTCCTTGATACTTTAAATGCATACAGTGGATTATAATAATGAAAAAGGATAATTTGAAATCTTGGTTTCAACTCAAAAGGAACTCTTTAAAAAAAAGATTTTAAGTTTTGGAAACCCCAATGAAAAAGTAGCAACTGCACGGTTTCTACTGTCAGATTGGCTCTAAGTGCCAAAAAGTGCTGGAAACGGGGAGATAAGCCTATTTTTGCAACAATGGTTAAAATCTTCAATTTTTCATCACAGATGTGTCCAAGATGCACAAAAGCGCTGGAAACGGTGAGATAAGCCTATTTTTGCAACTTTGGTTAAAATCTTCAATTTTTCATCACAGATGTGCCCAAGATGCACAAAAGCGCTGGAAACGGTGAGATAAGCCTATTTTTGCAACTTTGGTTAAAATCTTCAATTTTTCATCACAGATGTGCCCAAGATGCACAAAAGCGCTGGAAACGGTGAGATAAGCCTATTTTTGCAACTTTGGTTAAAATCTTCATTTTTTCATCACAGATATGCCCAAGGTGCGCAAAAGTGCTGGAAACGGTGAGATAAGCCTAATTTTGCAACAATGTTTAAAGTTTGGAGGTTTCATAGACTAAAGTTGAAAATCAGTGGTTTGACTGCCATAATGAAATAGGGTCACTAATCAACGTGTTTTCTCAAAAGGCCTTCAGTCAAATTCCTTTATACTTAAAATGCATACAGTGGATTATAATAATGAAAAAGGATAATTTGAAATCTTGGTTTCAACTCTAAAGGAACTCTTTAAAAAAAAGATTTTAAGTTTTGGAAACCCCAATGAAAAAGTAGCAACTGCACGGTTTCTACTGTCAGATTGGCTCTAAGTGCCAAAAAGTGCTGGAAACGGGGAGATAAGCCTATTTTTGCAACAATGGTTAAAATCTTCAATTTTTCATCACAGATGTGTCCAAGATGCACAAAAGCGCTGGAAACGGTGAGATAAGCCTATTTTTGCAACTTTGGTTAAAATCTTCAATTTTTCATCACAGATGTGCCCAAGATGCGCAAAAGCGCTGGAAACGGTGAGATAAGCCTATTTTTGCAACTTTGGTTAAAATCTTCATTTTTTCATCACAGATATGCCCAAGGTGCACAAAAGTGCTGGAAACGGTGAGATAAGCCTAATTTTGCAACAATGTTTAAGGTTTGGAGGTTTCATAGACTAAAGTTGAAAATCAGTGGTTTGACTGCCATAATGAAATAGGGTCACTAATCAACGTGTTTTCTCAAAAGGCCTTCAGTCAAATTCCTTGATACTTAAAATGCATACAGTGGATTATAATAATGAAAAAGGATAATTTGAAATCTTGGTTTCAACTCTAAAGGAACTCTTTAAAAAAAAGATTTTAAGTTTTGGAAACCCCAATGAAAAAGTAGCAACTGCACGGATTCTACTGTCAGATTGGCTCTAAGTGCCAAAAAGTGCTGGAAACGGGGAGATAAGCCTATTTTTGCAACAATGGTTAAAATCTTCAATTTTTCATCACAGATGTGTCCAAGATGCGCAAAAGCGCTGGAAACGGTGAGATAAGCCTATTTTTGCAACTTTGGTTAAAATCTTAAATTTTTCATCACAGATGTGCCCAAGATGCCCAAAAGCGCTGGAAACGGTGAGATAAGCCTATTTTTGCAACTTTGGTTAAAATCTTCAATTTTTCATCACAGATGTGCCCAAGATGCGCAAAAGCGCTGGAAACGGTGAGATAAGCCTATTTTTGCAACTTTGGTTAAAATCTTAAATTTTTCATCACAGATGTGCCCAAGGTGCGCAAAAGCGCTGGAAACGGTGAGATAAGCCTAATTTTGCAACAATGTTTAAGGTTTGGAGGTTTCATAGACTAAAGTTGAAAATCAGTGGTTTGACTGCCATAATGAAATAGGGTCACTAATCAACGTGATTTCTCAAAAGTCCTTCACTCAATTTCCTTGATACTTAAAATGCATACAGTGGATTATAATAATGAAAAAGGATAATTTGAAATCTTGGTTTCAACTCTAAAGGAACTCTTTAAAAAAAAGATTTTAAGTTTTGGAAACCCCAATGAAAAAGTAGCAACTGCACGGTTTCTACTGTCAGATTCGCTCTAAGTGCCAAAAAGTGCTGTAAACGGGGAGATAAGCCTATTTTTGCAACTTTGGTTAAAATCTTCAATTTTTCATCACAGATGTGCCCAAGATGCACAAAAGCGCTGGAAACGGTGAGATAAGCCTATTTTTGCAACTTTGGTTAAAATCTTAAATTTTTCATCACAGATATGCCCAAGGTGCACAAAAGTGCTGGAAACGGTGAGATAAGCCTAATTTTGCAACAATGTTTAAGGTTTGGAGGTTTCATAGACTAAAGTTGAAAATTAGTGGTTTGACTGCCATAACGAAATAGGGTCACTAATCAACGTGTTTTCTCAAAAGGCCTTCAGTCAAATTCCTTGATACTTAAAATGCATACAGTGGATTATAATAATGAAAAAGGATAATTTGAAATCTTGGTTTCAACTCTAAAGGAACTCTTTAAAAAAAAGATTTTAAGTTTTGGAAACCCCAATGAAAAAGTAGCAACTGCACGGATTCTACTGTCAGATTGGCTCTAAGTGCCAAAAAGTGCTGGAAACGGGGAGATAAGCCTATTTTTGCAACAATGGTTAAAATCTTCAATTTTTCATCACAGATGTGTCCAAGATGCACAAAAGCGCTGGAAACGGTGAGATAAGCCTATTTTTGCAACTTTGGTTAAAATCTTCAATTTTTCATCACAGATGTGCCCAAGATGCACAAAAGCGCTGGAAACGGTGAGATAAGCCTATTTTTGCAACTTTGGTTAAAATCTTCAATTTTTCATCACAGATGTGCCCAAGATGCGCAAAAGCGCTGGAAACGGTGAGATAAGCCTATTTTTGCAACTTTGGTTAAAATCTTAAATTTTTTATCACAGATGTGCCCAAGGTGCGCAAAAGTGCTGGAAACGGTGAGATAAGCCTAATTTTGCAACAATGTTTAAGGTTTGGAGGTTTCATAGACTAAAGTTGAAAATCAGTGGTTTGACTGCCATAATGAAATAGGGTCACTAATCAACGTGTTTTCTCAAAAGGCCTTCACTCAATTTCCTTGATACTTAAAATGCATACAGTGGATTATAATAATGAAAAAGGATAATTTGAAATCTTGGTTTCAACTCTAAAGGAACTCTTTAAAAAAAAGATTTTAAGTTTTGGAAACCCCAATGAAAAAGTAGCAACTGCACGGTTTCTACTGTCAGATTCGCTCTAAGTGCCAAAAAGTGCTGTAAACGGGGAGATAAGCCTATTTTTGCAACAATGGTTAAAATCTTCAATTTTTCATCACAGATGTGTCCAAGATGCACAAAAGCGCTGGAAACGGTGAGATAAGCCTATTTTTGCAACTTTGGTTAAAATCTTCAATTTTTCATCACAGATGTGCCCAAGATGCACAAAAGCGCTGGAAACGGTGAGATAAGCCTATTTTTGCAACTTTGGTTAAAATCTTAAATTTTTCATCACAGATATGCCCAAGGTGCACAAAAGTGCTGGAAACGGTGAGATAAGCCTAATTTTGCAACAATGTTTAAGGTTTGGAGGTTTCATAGACTAAAGTTGAAAATCAGTGGTTTGACTGCCATAATGAAATAGGGTCACTAATCAACGTGTTTTCTCAAAAGGCCTTCAGTCAAATTCCTTGATACTTAAAATGCATACAGTGGATTATAATAATGAAAAAGGATAATTTGAAATCTTGGTTTCAACTCTAAAGGAACTCTTTAAAAAAAAGATTTTAAGTTTTGGAAACCCCAATGAAAAAGTAGCAACTGCACGGTTTCTACTGTCAGATTGGCTCTAAGTGCCAAAAAGTGCTGGAAACGGGGAGATAAGCCTATTTTTGCAACAATGGTTAAAATCTTCAATTTTTCATCACAGATGTGTCCAAGATGCACAAAAGCGCTGGAAACGGTGAGATAAGCCTATTTTTGCAACTTTGGTTGAAATCTTCAATTTTTCATCACAGATGTGCCCAAGATGCACAAAAGCGCTGGAAACGGTGAGATAAGCCTATTTTTGCAACTTTGGTTAAAATCTTCAATTTTTCATCACAGATGTGCCCAAGATGCGCAAAAGCGCTGGAAACGGTGAGATAAGCCTATTTTTGCAACTTTGGTTAAAATCTTAAATTTTTCATCACAGATGTGCCCAAGATGCACAAAAGCGCTGGAAACGGTGAGATAAGCCTATTTTTGCAACTTTGGTTAAAATCTTCAATTTTTCATCACAGATGTGCCCAAGATGCGCAAAAGCGCTGGAAACGGTGAGATAAGCCTATTTTTGCAACTTTGGTTAAAATCTTCATTTTTTCATCACAGATATGCCCAAGGTGCACAAAAGTGCTGGAAACGGTGAGATAAGCCTAATTTTGCAACAATGTTTAAGGTTTGGAGGTTTCATAGACTAAAGTTGAAAATCAGTGGTTTGACTGCCATAATGAAATAGGGTCACTAATCAACGTGTTTTCTCAAAAGGCCTTCAGTCAAATTCCTTGATACTTAAAATGCATACAGTGGATTATAATAATGAAAAAGGATAATTTGAAATCTTGGTTTCAACTCTAAAGGAACTCTTTAAAAAAAAGATTTTAAGTTTTGGAAACCCCAATGAAAAAGTAGCAACTGCACGGATTCTACTGTCAGATTGGCTCTAAGTGCCAAAAAGTGCTGGAAACGGGGAGATAAGCCTATTTTTGCAACAATGGTTAAAATCTTCAATTTTTCATCACAGATGTGTCCAAGATGCACAAAAGCGCTGGAAACGGTGAGATAAGCCTATTTTTGCAACTTTGGTTAAAATCTTCAATTTTTCATCACAGATGTGCCCAAGATGCACAAAAGCGCTGGAAACGGTGAGATAAGCCTATTTTTGCAACTTTGGTTAAAATCTTAAATTTTTCATCACAGATGTGCCCAAGATGCCCAAAAGCGCTGGAAACGGTGAGATAAGCCTATTTTTGCAACTTTGGTTAAAATCTTCAATTTTTCATCACAGATGTGCCCAAGATGCGCAAAAGCGCTGGAAACGGTGAGATAAGCCTATTTTTGAAACTTTGGTTAAAATCTTCATTTTTTCATCACAGATATGCCCAAGGTGCTCAAAAGTGCTGGAAACGGTGAGATAAGCCTAATTTTGCAACAATGTTTAAGGTTTGGAGGTTTCATAGACTAAAGTTGAAAATCAGTGGTTTGACTGCCATAATGAAATAGGGTCACTAATCAACGTGTTTTCTCAAAAGGCCTTCAGTCAAATTCCTTGATACTTAAAATGCATACAGTGGATTATAATAATGAAAAAGGATAATTTGAAATCTTGGTTTCAACTCTAAAGGAACTCTTTAAAAAAAAGATTTTAAGTTTTGGAAACCCCAATGAAAAAGTAGCAACTGCACGGATTCTACTGTCAGATTGGCTCTAAGTGCCAAAAAGTGCTGGAAACGGGGAGATAAGCCTATTTTTGCAACAATGGTTAAAATCTTCAATTTTTCATCACAGATGTGTCCAAGATGCACAAAAGCGCTGGAAACGGTGAGATAAGCCTATTTTTGCAACTTTGGTTAAAATCTTCAATTTTTCATCACAGATGTGTCCAAGATGCGCAAAAGCGCTGGAAACGGTGAGATAAGCCTATTTTTGCAACTTTGGTTAAAATCTTAAATTTTTCATCACAGATGTGCCCAAGATGCCCAAAAGCGCTGGAAACGGTGAGATAAGCCTATTTTTGCAACTTTGGTTGAAATCTTCAATTTTTCATCACAGATGTGCCCAAGATGCACAAAAGCGCTGGAAACGGTGAGATAAGCCTATTTTTGCAACTTTGGTTAAAATCTTCAATTTTTCATCACAGATGTGCCCAAGATGCGCAAAAGCGCTGGAAACGGTGAGATAAGCCTATTTTTGCAACTTTGGTTAAAATCTTAAATTTTTCATCACAGATGTGCCCAAGATGCACAAAAGCGCTGGAAACGGTGAGATAAGCCTATTTTTGCAACTTTGGTTAAAATCTTCAATTTTTCATCACAGATGTGCCCAAGATGCGCAAAAGCGCTGGAAACGGTGAGATAAGCCTATTTTTGCAACTTTGGTTAAAATCTTCATTTTTTCATCACAGATATGCCCAAGGTGCACAAAAGTGCTGGAAACGGTGAGATAAGCCTAATTTTGCAACAATGTTTAAGGTTTGGAGGTTTCATAGACTAAAGTTGAAAATCAGTGGTTTGACTGCCATAATGAAATAGGGTCACTAATCAACGTGTTTTCTCAAAAGGCCTTCAGTCAAATTCCTTGATACTTAAAATGCATACAGTGGATTATAATAATGAAAAAGGATAATTTGAAATCTTGGTTTCAACTCTAAAGGAACTCTTTAAAAAAAAGATTTTAAGTTTTGGAAACCCCAATGAAAAAGTAGCAACTGCACGGATTCTACTGTCAGATTTGCTCTAAGTGCCAAAAAGTGCTGGAAACGGGGAGATAAGCCTATTTTTGCAACAATGGTTAAAATCTTCAATTTTTCATCACAGATGTGTCCAAGATGCACAAAAGCGCTGGAAACGGTGAGATAAGCCTAATTTTGCAACAATGTTTAAGGTTTGGAGGTTTCATAGACTAAAGTTGAAAATCAGTGGTTTGACTGCCATAATGAAATAGGGTCACTAATCAACGTGTTTTCTCAAAAGGCCTTCAGTCAAATTCCTTGATACTTAAAATGCATACAGTGGATTATAATAATGAAAAAGGATAATTTGAAATCTTGGTTTCAACTCTAAAGGAACTCTTTAAAAAAAAGATTTTAAGTTTTGGAAACCCCAATGAAAAAGTAGCAACTGCACAGATTCTACTGTCAGATTGGCTCTAAGTGCCAAAAAGTGCTGGAAACGGGGAGATAAGCCTATTTTTGCAACAATGGTTAAGATCTTCAATTTTTCATCACAGATGTGTCCAAGATGCACAAAAGCGCTGGAAACGGTGAGATAAGCCTATTTTTGCAACTTTGGTTAAAATCTTCAATTTTTCATCACAGATGTGCCCAAGATGCACAAAAGCGCTGGAAACGGTGAGATAAGCCTATTTTTGCAACTTTGGTTAAAATCTTCAATTTTTCATCACAGATGTGTCCAAGATGCGCAAAAGCGCTGGAAACGGTGAGATAAGCCTATTTTTGCAACTTTGGTTAAAATCTTAAATTTTTCATCACAGATGTGCCCAAGATGCCCAAAAGCGCTGGAAACGGTGAGATAAGCCTATTTTTGCAACTTTGGTTAAAATCTTCAATTTTTCATCACAGATGTGCCCAAGATGCACAAAAGCGCTGGAAACGGTGAGATAAGCCTATTTTTGCAACTTTGGTTAAAATCTTCAATTTTTCATCACAGATGTGCCCAAGATGCGCAAAAGCGCTGGAAACGGTGAGATAAGCCTATTTTTGCAACTTTGGTTAAAATCTTAAATTTTTCATCACAGATATGCCCAAGGTGCACAAAAGTGCTGGAAACGGTGAGATAAGCCTAATTTTGCAACAATGTTTAAGGTTTGGAGGTTTCATAGACTAAAGTTGAAAATCAGTGGTTTGACTGCCATAATGAAATAGGGTCACTAATCAACGTGTTTTCTCAAAAGGCCTTCAGTCAAATT
The DNA here is from genome assembly GCF_947347685.1 of Pleuronectes platessa. Lineage (NCBI taxonomy): Eukaryota > Metazoa > Chordata > Actinopteri > Pleuronectiformes > Pleuronectidae > Pleuronectes > Pleuronectes platessa. Next base: position 17,621 of record NW_026518944.1, on the reverse strand, counting down.
CCTTGATACTTAAAATGCATACAGTGGATTATAATAATGAAAAAGGATAATTTGAAATCTTGGTTTCAACTCTAAAGGAACTCTTTAAAAAAAAGATTTTAAGTTTTGGAAACCCCAATGAAAAAGTAGCAACTGCACGGTTTCTACTGTCAGATTGGCTCTAAGTGCCAAAAAGTGCTGGAAACGGGGAGATAAGCCTATTTTTGCAACAATGGTTAAAATCTTCAATTTTTCATCACAGATGTGTCCAAGATGCACAAAAGCGCTGGAAACGGTGAGATAAGCCTATTTTTGCAACTTTGGTTGAAATCTTCAATTTTTCATCACAGATGTGCCCAAGATGCACAAAAGCGCTGGAAACGGTGAGATAAGCCTATTTTTGCAACTTTGGTTAAAATCTTCAATTTTTCATCACAGATGTGCCCAAGATGCGCAAAAGCGCTGGAAACGGTGAGATAAGCCTATTTTTGCAACTTTGGTTAAAATCTTAAATTTTTCATCACAGATGTGCCCAAGATGCACAAAAGCGCTGGAAACGGTGAGATAAGCCTATTTTTGCAACTTTGGTTAAAATCTTCAATTTTTCATCACAGATGTGCCCAAGATGCGCAAAAGCGCTGGAAACGGTGAGATAAGCCTATTTTTGCAACTTTGGTTAAAATCTTCATTTTTTCATCACAGATATGCCCAAGGTGCACAAAAGTGCTGGAAACGGTGAGATAAGCCTAATTTTGCAACAATGTTTAAGGTTTGGAGGTTTCATAGACTAAAGTTGAAAATCAGTGGTTTGACTGCCATAATGAAATAGGGTCACTAATCAACGTGTTTTCTCAAAAGGCCTTCAGTCAAATTCCTTGATACTTAAAATGCATACAGTGGATTATAATAATGAAAAAGGATAATTTGAAATCTTGGTTTCAACTCTAAAGGAACTCTTTAAAAAAAAGATTTTAAGTTTTGGAAACCCCAATGAAAAAGTAGCAACTGCACGGATTCTACTGTCAGATTGGCTCTAAGTGCCAAAAAGTGCTGGAAACGGGGAGATAAGCCTATTTTTGCAACAATGGTTAAAATCTTCAATTTTTCATCACAGATGTGTCCAAGATGCACAAAAGCGCTGGAAACGGTGAGATAAGCCTATTTTTGCAACTTTGGTTAAAATCTTCAATTTTTCATCACAGATGTGCCCAAGATGCACAAAAGCGCTGGAAACGGTGAGATAAGCCTATTTTTGCAACTTTGGTTAAAATCTTAAATTTTTCATCACAGATGTGCCCAAGATGCCCAAAAGCGCTGGAAACGGTGAGATAAGCCTATTTTTGCAACTTTGGTTAAAATCTTCAATTTTTCATCACAGATGTGCCCAAGATGCGCAAAAGCGCTGGAAACGGTGAGATAAGCCTATTTTTGAAACTTTGGTTAAAATCTTCATTTTTTCATCACAGATATGCCCAAGGTGCTCAAAAGTGCTGGAAACGGTGAGATAAGCCTAATTTTGCAACAATGTTTAAGGTTTGGAGGTTTCATAGACTAAAGTTGAAAATCAGTGGTTTGACTGCCATAATGAAATAGGGTCACTAATCAACGTGTTTTCTCAAAAGGCCTTCAGTCAAATTCCTTGATACTTAAAATGCATACAGTGGATTATAATAATGAAAAAGGATAATTTGAAATCTTGGTTTCAACTCTAAAGGAACTCTTTAAAAAAAAGATTTTAAGTTTTGGAAACCCCAATGAAAAAGTAGCAACTGCACGGATTCTACTGTCAGATTGGCTCTAAGTGCCAAAAAGTGCTGGAAACGGGGAGATAAGCCTATTTTTGCAACAATGGTTAAAATCTTCAATTTTTCATCACAGATGTGTCCAAGATGCACAAAAGCGCTGGAAACGGTGAGATAAGCCTATTTTTGCAACTTTGGTTAAAATCTTCAATTTTTCATCACAGATGTGTCCAAGATGCGCAAAAGCGCTGGAAACGGTGAGATAAGCCTATTTTTGCAACTTTGGTTAAAATCTTAAATTTTTCATCACAGATGTGCCCAAGATGCCCAAAAGCGCTGGAAACGGTGAGATAAGCCTATTTTTGCAACTTTGGTTGAAATCTTCAATTTTTCATCACAGATGTGCCCAAGATGCACAAAAGCGCTGGAAACGGTGAGATAAGCCTATTTTTGCAACTTTGGTTAAAATCTTCAATTTTTCATCACAGATGTGCCCAAGATGCGCAAAAGCGCTGGAAACGGTGAGATAAGCCTATTTTTGCAACTTTGGTTAAAATCTTAAATTTTTCATCACAGATGTGCCCAAGATGCGCAAAAGCGCTGGAAACGGTGAGATAAGCCTATTTTTGCAACTTTGGTTAAAATCTTCAATTTTTCATCACAGATGTGCCCAAGATGCGCAAAAGCGCTGGAAACGGTGAGATAAGCCTATTTTTGCAACTTTGGTTAAAATCTTCATTTTTTCATCACAGATATGCCCAAGGTGCACAAAAGTGCTGGAAACGGTGAGATAAGCCTAATTTTGCAACAATGTTTAAGGTTTGGAGGTTTCATAGACTAAAGTTGAAAATCAGTGGTTTGACTGCCATAATGAAATAGGGTCACTAATCAACGTGTTTTCTCAAAAGGCCTTCAGTCAAATTCCTTGATACTTAAAATGCATACAGTGGATTATAATAATGAAAAAGGATAATTTGAAATCTTGGTTTCAACTCTAAAGGAACTCTTTAAAAAAAAGATTTTAAGTTTTGGAAACCCCAATGAAAAAGTAGCAACTGCACGGATTCTACTGTCAGATTTGCTCTAAGTGCCAAAAAGTGCTGGAAACGGGGAGATAAGCCTATTTTTGCAACAATGGTTAAAATCTTCAATTTTTCATCACAGATGTGTCCAAGATGCACAAAAGCGCTGGAAACGGTGAGATAAGCCTAATTTTGCAACAATGTTTAAGGTTTGGAGGTTTCATAGACTAAAGTTGAAAATCAGTGGTTTGACTGCCATAATGAAATAGGGTCACTAATCAACGTGTTTTCTCAAAAGGCCTTCAGTCAAATTCCTTGATACTTAAAATGCATACAGTGGATTATAATAATGAAAAAGGATAATTTGAAATCTTGGTTTCAACTCTAAAGGAACTCTTTAAAAAAAAGATTTTAAGTTTTGGAAACCCCAATGAAAAAGTAGCAACTGCACAGATTCTACTGTCAGATTGGCTCTAAGTGCCAAAAAGTGCTGGAAACGGGGAGATAAGCCTATTTTTGCAACAATGGTTAAGATCTTCAATTTTTCATCACAGATGTGTCCAAGATGCACAAAAGCGCTGGAAACGGTGAGATAAGCCTATTTTTGCAACTTTGGTTAAAATCTTCAATTTTTCATCACAGATGTGCCCAAGATGCACAAAAGCGCTGGAAACGGTGAGATAAGCCTATTTTTGCAACTTTGGTTAAAATCTTCAATTTTTCATCACAGATGTGTCCAAGATGCGCAAAAGCGCTGGAAACGGTGAGATAAGCCTATTTTTGCAACTTTGGTTAAAATCTTAAATTTTTCATCACAGATGTGCCCAAGATGCCCAAAAGCGCTGGAAACGGTGAGATAAGCCTATTTTTGCAACTTTGGTTAAAATCTTCAATTTTTCATCACAGATGTGCCCAAGATGCACAAAAGCGCTGGAAACGGTGAGATAAGCCTATTTTTGCAACTTTGGTTAAAATCTTCAATTTTTCATCACAGATGTGCCCAAGATGCGCAAAAGCGCTGGAAACGGTGAGATAAGCCTATTTTTGCAACTTTGGTTAAAATCTTAAATTTTTCATCACAGATGTGCCCAAGGTGCGCAAAAGTGCTGGAAACGGTGAGATAAGCCTAATTTTGCAACAATGTTTAAGGTTTGGAGGTTTCATAGACTAAAGTTGAAAATCAGTGGCTTGACTGCCATAATGAAATAGGGTCACTAATCAACGTGTTTTCTCAAAAGGCCTTCACTCAATTTCCTTGATACTTAAAATGCATACAGTGGATTATAATAATGAAAAAGGATAATTTGAAATCTTGGTTTCAACTCTAAAGGAACTCTTTAAAAAAAAGATTTTAAGTTTTGGAAACCCCAATGAAAAAGTAGCAACTGCACGGTTTCTACTGTCAGATTCGCTCTAAGTGCCAAAAAGTGCTGTAAACGGGGAGATAAGCCTATTTTTGCAACTTTGGTTAAAATCTTCAATTTTTCATCACAGATGTGCCCAAGATGCACAAAAGCGCTGGAAACGGTGAGATAAGCCTATTTTTGCAACTTTGGTTAAAATCTTCAATTTTTCATCACAGATGTGCCCAAGATGCACAAAAGCGCTGGAAACGGTGAGATAAGCCTATTTTTGCAACTTTGGTTAAAATCTTAAATTTTTCATCACAGATATGCCCAAGGTGCACAAAAGTGCTGGAAACGGTGAGATAAGCCTAATTTTGCAACAATGTTTAAGGTTTGGAGGTTTCATAGACTAAAGTTGAAAATCAGTGGTTTGACTGCCATAATGAAATAGGGTCACTAATCAACGTGTTTTCTCAAAAGGCCTTCACTCAATTTCCTTGATACTTAAAATGCATACAGTGGATTATAATAATGAAAAAGGATAATTTGAAATCTTGGTTTCAACTCTAAAGGAACTCTTTAAAAAAAAGATTTTAAGTTTTGGAAACCCCAATGAAAAAGTAGCAACTGCACGGTTTCTACTGTCAGATTCGCTCTAAGTGCCAAAAAGTGCTGTAAACGGGGAGATAAGCCTATTTTTGCAACAATGGTTAAAATCTTCAATTTTTCATCACAGATGTGTCCAAGATGCACAAAAGCGCTGGAAACGGTGAGATAAGCCTATTTTTGCAACTTTGGTTAAAATCTTCAATTTTTCATCACAGATGTGCCCAAGATGCACAAAAGCGCTGGAAACGGTGAGATAAGCCTATTTTTGCAACTTTGGTTAAAATCTTCAATTTTTCATCACAGATGTGCCCAAGATGCACAAAAGCGCTGGAAACGGTGAGATAAGCCTATTTTTGCAACTTTGGTTAAAATCTTCAATTTTTCATCACAGATGTGTCCAAGATGCGCAAAAGCGCTGGAAACGGTGAGATAAGCCTATTTTTGCAACTTTGGTTAAAATCTTCAATTTTTCATCACAGATGTGCCCAAGATGCACAAAAGCGCTGGAAACGGTGAGATAAGCCTATTTTTGCAACTTTGGTTAAAATCTTCAATTTTTCATCACAGATGTGCCCAAGATGCGCAAAAGCGCTGGAAACGGTGAGATAAGCCTATTTTTGCAACTTTGGTTAAAATCTTAAATTTTTCATCACAGATGTGCCCAAGGTGCGCAAAAGTGCTGGAAACGGTGAGATAAGCCTAATTTTGCAACAATGTTTAAGGTTTGGAGGTTTCATAGACTAAAGTTGAAAATCAGTGGTTTGACTGCCATAATGAAATAGGGTCACTAATCAACGTGTTTTCTCAAAAGGCCTTCAGTCAAATTCCTTGATACTTAAAATGCATACAGTGGATTATAATAATGAAAAAGGATAATTTGAAATCTTGGTTTCAACTCTAAAGGAACTCTTTAAAAAAAAGATTTTAAGTTTTGGAAACCCCAATGAAAAAGTAGCAACTGCACGGATTCTACTGTCAGATTTGCTCTAAGTGCCAAAAAGTGCTGGAAACGGGGAGATAAGCCTATTTTTGCAACAATGGTTAAAATCTTCAATTTTTCATCACAGATGTGTCCAAGATGCACAAAAGCGCTGGAAACGGTGAGATAAGCCTATTTTTGCAACTTTGGTTAAAATCTTCAATTTTTCATCACAGATGTGCCCAAGATGCACAAAAGCGCTGGAAACGGTGAGATAAGCCTATTTTTGCAACTTTGGTTAAAATCTTCAATTTTTCATCACAGATGTGTCCAAGATGCGCAAAAGCGCTGGAAAATGTGAGATAAGCCTATTTTTGCAACTTTGGTTAAAATCTTAAATTTTTCATCACAGATGTGCCCAAGATGCCCAAAAGCGCTGGAAACGGTGAGATAAGCCTATTTTTGCAACTTTGGTTAAAATCTTCAATTTTTCATCACAGATGTGCCCAAGATGCACAAAAGCGCTGGAAACGGTGAGATAAGCCTATTTTTGCAACTTTGGTTAAAATCTTCAATTTTTCATCACAGATGTGCCCAAGGTGCGCAAAAGTGCTGGAAACGGTGAGATAAGCCTAATTTTGCAACAATGTTTAAGGTTTGGAGGTTTCATAGACTAAAGTTGAAAATCAGTGGTTTGACTGCCATAATGAAATAGGGTCACTAATCAACGTGTTTTCTCAAAAGGCCTTCACTCAATTTCCTTGATACTTAAAATGCATACAGTGGATTATAATAATGAAAAAGGATAATTTGAAATCTTGGTTTCAACTCTAAAGGAACTCTTTAAAAAAAAGATTTTAAGTTTTGGAAACCCCAATGAAAAAGTAGCAACTGCACGGTTTCTACTGTCAGATTCGCTCTAAGTGCCAAAAAGTGCTGTAAACGGGGAGATAAGCCTATTTTTGCAACAATGGTTAAAATCTTCAATTTTTCATCACAGATGTGCCCAAGATGCACAAAAGCACTGGAAACGGTGAGATAAGCCTATTTTTGCAACTTTGGTTAAAATCTTCAATTTTTCATCACAGATGTGCCCAAGATGCGCAAAAGCGCTGGAAACGGTGAGATAAGCCTATTTTTGCAACTTTGGTTAAAATCTTAAATTTTTCATCACAGATGTGCCCAAGATGCCCAAAAGCGCTGGAAACGGTGAGATAAGCCTATTTTTGCAACTTTGGTTAAAATCTTCAATTTTTCATCACAGATGTGCCCAAGATGCACAAAAGCGCTGGAAACGGTGAGATAAGCCTATTTTTGCAACTTTGGTTAAAATCTTCAATTTTTCATCACAGATGTGCCCAAGATGCGCAAAAGCGCTGGAAACGGTGAGATAAGCCTATTTTTGAAACTTTGGTTAAAATCTTCATTTTTTCATCACAGATATGCCCAAGGTGCTCAAAAGTGCTGGAAACGGTGAGATAAGCCTAATTTTGCAACAATGTTTAAGGTTTGGAGGTTTCATAGACTAAAGTTGAAAATCAGTGGTTTGACTGCCATAATGAAATAGGGTCACTAATCAACGTGTTTTCTCAAAAGGCCTTCAGTCAAATTCCTTGATACTTAAAATGCATACAGTGGATTATAATAATGAAAAAGGATAATTTGAAATCTTGGTTTCAACTCTAAAGGAACTCTTTAAAAAAAAGATTTTAAGTTTTGGAAACCCCAATGAAAAAGTAGCAACTGCACGGATTCTACTGTCAGATTGGCTCTAAGTGCCAAAAAGTGCTGGAAACGGGGAGATAAGCCTATTTTTGCAACAATGGTTAAAATCTTCAATTTTTCATCACAGATGTGTCCAAGATGCACAAAAGCGCTGGAAACGGTGAGATAAGCCTAATTTTGCAACAATGTTTAAGGTTTGGAGGTTTCATAGACTAAAGTTGAAAATCAGTGGTTTGACTGCCATAATGAAATAGGGTCACTAATCAACGTGTTTTCTCAAAAGGCCTTCAGTCAAATTCCTTGATACTTAAAATGCATACAGTGGATTATAATAATGAAAAAGGATAATTTGAAATCTTGGTTTCAACTCTAAAGGAACTCTTTAAAAAAAAGATTTTAAGTTTTGGAAACCCCAATGAAAAAGTAGCAACTGCACAGATTCTACTGTCAGATTGGCTCTAAGTGCCAAAAAGTGCTGGAAACGGGGAGATAAGCCTATTTTTGCAACAATGGTTAAGATCTTCAATTTTTCATCACAGATGTGTCCAAGATGCACAAAAGCGCTGGAAACGGTGAGATAAGCCTATTTTTGCAACTTTGGTTAAAATCTTCAATTTTTCATCACAGATGTGCCCAAGATGCACAAAAGCGCTGGAAACGGTGAGATAAGCCTATTTTTGCAACTTTGGTTAAAATCTTCAATTTTTCATCACAGATGTGTCCAAGATGCGCAAAAGCGCTGGAAACGGTGAGATAAGCCTATTTTTGCAACTTTGGTTAAAATCTTAAATTTTTCATCACAGATGTGCCCAAGATGCCCAAAAGCGCTGGAAACGGTGAGATAAGCCTATTTTTGCAACTTTGGTTAAAATCTTCAATTTTTCATCACAGATGTGCCCAAGATGCACAAAAGCGCTGGAAACGGTGAGATAAGCCTATTTTTGCAACTTTGGTTAAAATCTTCAATTTTTCATCACAGATGTGCCCAAGATGCGCAAAAGCGCTGGAAACGGTGAGATAAGCCTATTTTTGCAACTTTGGTTAAAATCTTAAATTTTTCATCACAGATGTGCCCAAGGTGCGCAAAAGTGCTGGAAACGGTGAGATAAGCCTAATTTTGCAACAATGTTTAAGGTTTGGAGGTTTCATAGACTAAAGTTGAAAATCAGTGGTTTGACTGCCATAATGAAATAGGGTCACTAATCAACGTGTTTTCTCAAAAGGCCTTCACTCAATTTCCTTGATACTTAAAATGCATACAGTGGATTATAATAATGAAAAAGGATAATTTGAAATCTTGGTTTCAACTCTAAAGGAACTCTTTAAAAAAAAGATTTTAAGTTTTGGAAACCCCAATGTAAAAGTAGCAACTGCACGGTTTCTACTGTCAGATTCGCTCTAAGTGCCAAAAAGTGCTGTAAACGGGGAGATAAGCCTATTTTTGCAACTTTGGTTAAAATCTTCAATTTTTCATCACAGATGTGCCCAAGATGCACAAAAGCGCTGGAAACGTTGAGATAAGCCTATTTTTGCAACTTTGGTTAAAATCTTCAATTTTTCATCACAGATGTGCCCAAGATGCACAAAAGCGCTGGAAACGGTGAGATAAGCCTATTTTTGCAACTTTGGTTAAAATCTTAAATTTTTCATCACAGATATGCCCAAGGTGCACAAAAGTGCTGGAAACGGTGAGATAAGCCTAATTTTGCAACAATGTTTAAGGTTTGGAGGTTTCATAGACTAAAGTTGAAAATCAGTGGTTTGACTGCCATAATGAAATAGGGTCACTAATCAACGTGTTTTCTCAAAAGGCCTTCACTCAATTTCCTTGATACTTAAAATGCATACAGTGGATTATAATAATGAAAAAGGATAATTTGAAATCTTGGTTTCAACTCTAAAGGAACTCTTTAAAAAAAAGATTTTAAGTTTTGGAAACCCCAATGAAAAAGTAGCAACTGCACGGTTTCTACTGTCAGATTCGCTCTAAGTGCCAAAAAGTGCTGTAAACGGGGAGATAAGCCTATTTTTGCAACAATGGTTAAAATCTTCAATTTTTCATCACAGATGTGTCCAAGATGCACAAAAGCGCTGGAAACGGTGAGATAAGCCTATTTTTGCAACTTTGGTTAAAATCTTCAATTTTTCATCACAGATGTGCCCAAGATGCACAAAAGCGCTGGAAACGGTGAGATAAGCCTATTTTTGCAACTTTGGTTAAAATCTTCAATTTTTCATCACAGATGTGCCCAAGATGCACAAAAGCGCTGGAAACGGTGAGATAAGCCTATTTTTGCAACTTTGGTTAAAATCTTCAATTTTTCATCACAGATGTGTCCAAGATGCGCAAAAGCGCTGGAAACGGTGAGATAAGCCTATTTTTGCAACTTTGGTTAAAATCTTCAATTTTTCATCACAGATGTGCCCAAGATGCACAAAAGCGCTGGAAACGGTGAGATAAGCCTATTTTTGCAACTTTGGTTAAAATCTTCAATTTTTCATCACAGATGTGCCCAAGATGCGCAAAAGCGCTGGAAACGGTGAGATAAGCCTATTTTTGCAACTTTGGTTAAAATCTTAAATTTTTCATCACAGATGTGCCCAAGGTGCGCAAAAGTGCTGGAAACGGTGAGATAAGCCTAATTTTGCAACAATGTTTAAGGTTTGGAGGTTTCATAGACTAAAGTTGAAAATCAGTGGTTTGACTGCCATAATGAAATAGGGTCACTAATCAACGTGTTTTCTCAAAAGGCCTTCACTCAATTTCCTTGATACTTAAAATGCATACAGTGGATTATAATAATGAAAAAGGATAATTTGAAATCTTGGTTTCAACTCTAAAGGAACTCTTTAAAAAAAAGATTTTAAGTTTTGGAAACCCCAATGAAAAAGTAGCAACTGCACGGATTCTACTGTCAGATTGGCTCTAAGTGCCAAAAAGTGCTGGAAACGGGGAGATAAGCCTATTTTTGCAACAATGGTTAAAATCTTCAATTTTTCATCACAGATGTGTCCAAGATGCACAAAAGCGCTGGAAACGGTGAGATAAGCCTAATTTTGCAACAATGTTTAAGGTTTGGAGGTTTCATAGACTAAAGTTGAAAATCAGTGGTTTGACTGCCATAATGAAATAGGGTCACTAATCAACGTGTTTTCTCAAAAGGCCTTCAGTCAAATTCCTTGATACTTAAAATGCATACAGTGGATTATAATAATGAAAAAGGATAATTTGAAATCTTGGTTTCAACTCTAAAGGAACTCTTTAAAAAAAAGATTTTAAGTTTTGGAAACCCCAATGAAAAAGTAGCAACTGCACGGATTCTACTGTCAGATTGGCTCTAAGTGCCAAAAAGTGCTGGAAACGGGGAGATAAGCCTATTTTTGCAACAATGGTTAAGATCTTCAATTTTTCATCACAGATGTGTCCAAGATGCACAAAAGCGCTGGAAACGGTGAGATAAGCCTATTTTTGCAACTTTGGTTAAAATCTTCAATTTTTCATCACAGATGTGCCCAAGATGCGCAAATGCGCTGGAAACGGTGAGATAAGCCTATTTTTGCAACTTTGGTTAAAATCTTAAATTTTTCATCACAGATGTGCCCAAGATGCCCAAAAGCGCTGGAAACGGTGAGATAAGCCTATTTTTGCAACTTTGGTTAAAATCTTCAATTTTTCATCACAGATGTGCCCAAGATGCACAAAAGCGCTGGAAACGGTGAGATAAGCCTATTTTTGCAACTTTGGTTAAAATCTTCAATTTTTCATCACAGATGTGCCCAAGATGCGCAAAAGCGCTGGAAACGGTGAGATAAGCCTATTTTTGCAACTTTGGTTAAAATCTTAAATTTTTCATCACAGATGTGCCCAAGGTGCGCAAAAGTGCTGGAAACGGTGAGATAAGCCTAATTTTGCAACAATGTTTAAGGTTTGGAGGTTTCATAGACTAAAGTTGAAAATCAGTGGTTTGACTGCCATAATGAAATAGGGTCACTAATCAACGTGTTTTCTCAAAAGGCCTTCACTCAATTTCCTTGATACTTAAAATGCATACAGTGGATTATAATAATGAAAAAGGATAATTTGAAATCTTGGTTTCAACTCTAAAGGAACTCTTTAAAAAAAAGATTTTAAGTTTTGGAAACCCCAATGAAAAAGTAGCAACTGCACGGTTTCTACTGTCAGATTCGCTCTAAGTGCCAAAAAGTGCTGTAAACGGGGAGATAAGCCTATTTTTGCAACTTTGGTTAAAATCTTCAATTTTTCATCACAGATGTGCCCAAGATGCACAAAAGCGCTGGAAACGGTGAGATAAGCCTATTTTTGCAACTTTGGTTAAAATCTTCAATTTTTCATCACAGATGTGCCCAAGATGCACAAAAGCGCTGGAAACGGTGAGATAAGCCTATTTTTGCAACTTTGGTTAAAATCTTAAATTTTTCATCACAGATATGCCCAAGGTGCACAAAAGTGCTGGAAACGGTGAGATAAGCCTAATTTTGCAACAATGTTTAAGGTTTGGAGGTTTCATAGACTAAAGTTGAAAATCAGTGGTTTGACTGCCATAATGAAATAGGGTCACTAATCAACGTGTTTTCTCAAAAGGCCTTCACTCAATTTCCTTGATACTTAAAATGCATACAGTGGATTATAATAATGAAAAAGGATAATTTGAAATCTTGGTTTCAACTCTAAAGGAACTCTTTAAAAAAAAGATTTTAAGTTTTGGAAACCCCAATGAAAAAGTAGCAACTGCACGGTTTCTACTGTCAGATTCGCTCTAAGTGCCAAAAAGTGCTGTAAACGGGGAGATAAGCCTATTTTTGCAATAATGGTTAAAATCTTCAATTTTTCATCACAGATGTGTCCAAGATGCACAAAAGCGCTGGAAACGGTGAGATAAGCCTATTTTTGCAACTTTGGTTAAAATCTTCAATTTTTCATCACAGATGTGCCCAAGATGCACAAAAGCGCTGGAAACGGTGAGATAAGCCTATTTTTGCAACTTTGGTTAAAATCTTCAATTTTTCATCACAGATGTGCCCAAGATGCACAAAAGCGCTGGAAACGGTGAGATAAGCCTATTTTTGCAACTTTGGTTAAAATCTTAAATTTTTCATCACAGATATGCCCAAGGTGCACAAAAGTGCTGGAAACGGTGAGATAAGCCTAATTTTGCAACAATGTTTAAGGTTTGGAGGTTTCATAGACTAAAGTTGAAAATCAGTGGTTTGACTGCCATAATGAAATAGGGTCACTAATCAACGTGTTTTCTCAAAAGGCCTTCAGTCAAATTCCTTGATACTTAAAATGCATACAGTGGATTATAATAATGAAAAAGGATAATTTGAAATCTTGGTTTCAACTCTAAAGGAACTCTTTAAAAAAGAAATTTTAAGTTTTGGAAACCACAATGAAAAAGTAGCAACTGCACGGATTCTACTGTCAGATTGGCTCTAAGTGCCAAAAAGTGCTGGAAACGGGGAGATAAGCCTATTTTTGCAACAATGGTTAAAATCTTCAATTTTTCATCACAGATGTGTCCAAGATGCACAAAAGCGCTGGAAACGGTGAGATAAGCCTATTTTTGCAACTTTGGTTAAAATCTTCAATTTTTCATCACAGATGTGCCCAAGATGCACAAAAGCGCTGGAAACGGTGAGATAAGCCTATTTTTGCAACTTTGGTTAAAATCTTCAATTTTTCATCACAGATGTGTCCAAGATGCGCAAAAGCGCTGGAAACGGTGAGATAAGCCTATTTTTGCAACTTTGGTTAAAATCTTCAATTTTTCATCACAGATGTGCCCAAGATGCACAAAAGCGCTGGAAACGGTGAGATAAGCCTATTTTTGCAACTTTGGTTAAAATCTTCAATTTTTCATCACAGATGTGCCCAAGATGCGCAAAAGCGCTGGAAACGGTGAGATAAGCCTATTTTTGCAACTTTGGTTAAAATCTTAAATTTTTCATCACAGATGTGCCCAAGGTGCGCAAAAGTGCTGGAAACGGTGAGATAAGCCTAATTTTGCAACAATGTTTAAGGTTTGGAGGTTTCATAGACTAAAGTTGAAAATCAGTGGTTTGACTGCCATAATGAAATAGGGTCACTAATCAACGTGTTTTCTCAAAAGGCCTTCACTCAATTTCCTTGATACTTAAAATGCATACAGTGGATTATAATAATGAAAAAGGATAATTTGAAATCTTGGTTTCAACTCTAAAGGAACTCTTTAAAAAAAAGATTTTAAGTTTTGGAAACCCCAATGAAAAAGTAGCAACTGCACGGTTTCTACTGTCAGATTCGCTCTAAGTGCCAAAAAGTGCTGTAAACGGGGAGATAAGCCTATTTTTGCAACAATGGTTAAAATCTTCAATTTTTCATCACAGATGTGTCCAAGATGCACAAAAGCCCTGGAAACGGTGAGATAAGCCTATTTTTGCAACTGTGGTTAAAATCTTCAATTTTTCATCACAGATGTGCCCAAGATGCACAAAAGCGCTGGAAACGGTGAGATAAGCCTATTTTTGCAACTTTGGTTAAAATCTTAAATTTTTCATCACAGATATGCCCAAGGTGCACAAAAGTGCTGGAAACGGTGAGATAAGCCTAATTTTGCAACAATGTTTAAGGTTTGGAGGTTTCAAAGACTAAAGTTGAAAATCAGTGGTTTGACTGCCATAATGAAATAGGGTCACTAATCAACGTGTTTTCTCAAAAGGCCTTCAGTCAAATTCCTTGATACTTAAAATGCATACAGTGGATTATAATAATGAAAAAGGATAATTTGAAATCTTGGTTTCAACTCTAAAGGAACTCTTTAAAAAAAAGATTTTAAGTTTTGGAAACCCCAATGAAAAAGTAGCAACTGCACGGTTTCTACTGTCAGATTGGCTCTAAGTGCCAAAAAGTGCTGGAAACGGGGAGATAAGCCTATTTTTGCAACAATGGTTAAAATCTTCAATTTTTCATCACAGATGTGTCCAAGATGCACAAAAGCGCTGGAAACGGTGAGATAAGCCTATTTTTGCAACAATGGTTAAAATCTTCAATTTTTCATCACAGATGTGTCCAAGATGCACAAAAGCGCTGGAAACGGTGAGATAAGCCTATTTTTGCAACTTTGGTTGAAATCTTCAATTTTTCATCACAGATGTGCCCAAGATGCACAAAAGCGCTGGAAACGGTGAGATAAGCCTATTTTTGCAACTTTGGTTGAAATCTTCAATTTTTCATCACAGATGTGCCCAAGATGCACAAAAGCGCTGGAAACGGTGAGATAAGCTTATTTTTGCAACTTTGGTTAAAATCTTCAATTTTTCATCACAGATGTGCCCAAGATGCGCAAAAGCGCTGGAAACGGTGAGATAAGCCTATTTTTGCAACTTTGGTTAAAATCTTAAATTTTTCATCACAGATGTGCCCAAGATGCACAAAAGCGCTGGAAACGGTGAGATAAGCCTATTTTTGCAACTTTGGTTAAAATCTTAAATTTTTCATCACAGATGTGCCCAAGATGCACAAAAGCGCTGGAAACGGTGAGATAAGCCTATTTTTGCAACTTTGGTTAAAATCTTCAATTTTTCATCACAGATGTGCCCAAGATGCGCAAAAGCGCTGGAAACGGTGAGATAAGCCTATTTTTGCAACTTTGGTTAAAATCTTCATTTTTTCATCACAGATATGCCCAAGGTGCACAAAAGTGCTGGAAACGGTGAGATAAGCCTAATTTTGCAACAATGTTTAAGGTTTGGAGGTTTCATAGACTAAAGTTGAAAATCAGTGGTTTGACTGCCATAATGAAATAGGGTCACTAATCAACGTGTTTTCTCAAAAGGCCTTCAGTCAAATTCCTTGATACTTAAAATGCATACAGTGGATTATAATAATGAAAAAGGATAATTTGAAATCTTGGTTTCAACTCTAAAGGAACTCTTTAAAAAAAAGATTTTAAGTTTTGGAAACCCCAATGAAAAAGTAGCAACTGCACGGATTCTACTGTCAGATTGGCTCTAAGTGCCAAAAAGTGCTGGAAACGGGGAGATAAGCCTATTTTTGCAACAATGGTTAAAATCTTCAATTTTTCATCACAGATGTGTCCAAGATGCACAAAAGCGCTGGAAACGGTGAGATAATTCTATTTTTGCAACTTTGGTTAAAATCTTCAATTTTTCATCACAGATGTGTCCAAGATGCGCAAAAGCGCTGGAAACGGTGAGATAAGCCTATTTTTGCAACTTTGGTTAAAATCTTCAATTTTTCATCACAGATGTGCCCAAGATGCACAAAAGCGCTGGAAACGGTGAGATAAGCCTATTTTTGCAACTTTGGTTAAAATCTTCAATTTTTCATCACAGATGTGCCCAAGATGCACAAAAGCGCTGGAAACGGTGAGATAAGCCTATTTTTGCAACTTTGGTTAAAATCTTCAATTTTTCATCACAGATGTGCCCAAGATGCACAAAAGCGCTGGAAACGGTGAGATAAGCCTATTTTTGCAACTTTGGTTAAAATCTTCAATTTTTCATCACAGATGTGCCCAAGATGCGCAAAAGCGCTGGAAACGGTGAGATAAGCCTATTTTTGCAACTTTGGTTAAAATCTTCATTTTTTCATCACAGATATGCCCAAGGTGCTCAAAAGTGCTGGAAACGGTGAGATAAGCCTAATTTTGCAACAATGTTTAAGGTTTGGAGGTTTCATAGACTAAAGTTGAAAATCAGTGGTTTGACTGCCATAATGAAATAGGGTCACTAATCAACGTGTTTTCTCAAAAGGCCTTCAGTCAAATTCCTTGATACTTAAAATGCATACAGTGGATTATAATAATGAAAAAGGATAATTTGAAATCTTGGTTTCAACTCTAAAGGAACTCTTTAAAAAAAAGATTTTAAGTTTTGGAAACCCCAATGAAAAAGTAGCAACTGCACGGATTCTACTGTCAGATTGGCTCTAAGTGCCAAAAAGTGCTGGAAACGGGGAGATAAGCCTATTTTTGCAACAATGGTTAAAATCTTCAATTTTTCATCACAAATGTGTCCAAGATGCACAAAAGCGCTGGAAACGGTGAGATAAGCCTATTTTTGCAACTTTGGTTAAAATCTTCAATTTTTCATCACAGATGTGTCCAAGATGCGCAAAAGCGCTGGAAACGGTGAGATAAGCCTATTTTTGCAACTTTGGTTAAAATCTTAAATTTTTCATCACAGATGTGCCCAAGATGCCCAAAAGCGCTGGAAACGGTGAGATAAGCCTATTTTTGCAACTTTGGTTAAAATCTTCAATTTTTCATCACAGATGTGCCCAAGATGCGCAAAAGCGCTGGAAACGGTGAGATAAGCCTATTTTTGCAACTTTGGTTAAAATCTTAAATTTTTCATCACAGATGTGCCCAAGGTGCGCAAAAGTGCTGGAAACGGTGAGATAAGCCTAATTTTGCAACAATGTTTAAGGTTTGGAGGTTCATAGACTAAAGTTGAAAATCAGTGGTTTGACTGCCATAATGAAATAGGGTCACTAATCAACGTGTTTTCTCAAAAGGCCTTCAGTCAAATTCCTTGATACTTTAAATGCATACAGTGGATTATAATAATGAAAAAGGATAATTTGAAATCTTGGTTTCAACTCAAAAGGAACTCTTTAAAAAAAAGATTTTAAGTTTTGGAAACCCCAATGAAAAAGTAGCAACTGCACGGTTTCTACTGTCAGATTGGCTCTAAGTGCCAAAAAGTGCTGGAAACGGGGAGATAAGCCTATTTTTGCAACAATGGTTAAAATCTTCAATTTTTCATCACAGATGTGTCCAAGATGCACAAAAGCGCTGGAAACGGTGAGATAAGCCTATTTTTGCAACTTTGGTTAAAATCTTCAATTTTTCATCACAGATGTGCCCAAGATGCACAAAAGCGCTGGAAACGGTGAGATAAGCCTATTTTTGCAACTTTGGTTAAAATCTTCAATTTTTCATCACAGATGTGCCCAAGATGCGCAAAAGCGCTGGAAACGGTGAGATAAGCCTATTTTTGCAACTTTGGTTAAAATTTTAAATTTTTCATCACAGATGTGCCCAAGATGCCCAAAAGCGCTGGAAACGGTGAGATAAGCCTATTTTTGCAACTTTGGTTAAAATCTTCATTTTTTCATCACAGATGTGCCCAAGATGCACAAAAGCGCTGGAAACGGTGAGATAAGCCTATTTTTGCAACTTTGGTTAAAATCTTCAATTTTTCATCACAGATGTGCCCAAGATGCGCAAAAGCGCTGGAAACGGTGAGATAAGCC